>NW_027223790.1:0-445110 GCF_028538775.1 Myotis yumanensis
AACTCTTAAAATACACAATGACAGTACATGGAAATGATCAGGAACCTGAAGGAAACACCTGAGATATAAGTAATTAGACCCATACTATCCTTATGGCCGTGTACAATTACCGAGAGTCGAGGAGGAAAGCTGTGAATTGACGAGAATATTGATAATGTTTACAATCCCGGCTCAATTTCTTGGTTTTTGTTCGAAGAGAGTTCTTTCATATATTAAGAGTTACTATTTAGACAGCTCAGGTTTTGTGTAAAAAGCTTTTACATAAAGAGAATAGTGTTTCTATTTAGAATTGGGTCTGAATTGGCGCGAGTTTCTTGAGTGAAACAGTTTAAACCCTGAAGATTCCTGAATATAACTGTAGGAAAACCGTCTATCTCGGGTAAAAATTTTAAATACACGGTAATAGTCCTGCGAAATGATTAGAAATGTGTAAGAAGCACTTGAAATACCAGTACATAGAGCCATACTATCCTTGGGGCCATGTTCAACCACGGAGGTTAGAGGTATAAAGCTTTGTTATGACCAGAATACTGTTACCGTTTACAAATCCGGCGAATTTACTTGGCGTTTTTCTGAAGAAAGTTCTTTCAAACATTAAAAAGTGCTGGATAAAGAGCTCAGAATTTGTATATAAAGCCTTTAAATGAAGAGAATACTGTTCATATTCATAATTTCGCTGAATAGGCAGGAGTTTTTTGAATGAAAACAGTTTAAACCGTGATGATTCATGTGTATATTTCCAAGAAAACTGCGGCATTTTGGTTAAACTCTTAAAATACACAATGACAGTACATGGAAATGATCAGGAACCTGAAGGAAACACCTGAGATATAAGTAATTAGACCCATACTATCCTTATGGCCGTGTACAATTACCGAGAGTCGAGGAGGAAAGCTGTGAATTGACGAGAATATTGATAATGTTTACAATCCCGGCTCAATTTCTTGGTTTTTTCTCGAAGAGAGTTCTTTCATATATTAAGAGTTACTATTTAGACAGCTCAGGTTTTGTGTAAAAAGCTTTTACATAAAGAGAATAGTGTTTCTATTTAGAATTGGGTCTGAATTGGCGCGAGTTTCTTGAGTGAAACAGTTTAAACCCTGAAGATTCCTGAATATAACTGTAGGAAAACCGTCTATCTCGGGTAAAACTTTTAAATACACGGTAATAGTCCTGTGACATGATTAGAAATGTGTAAGAAGCACTTGAAATACCAGTACATAGAGCCATACTATCGTTGTGGCCATGTTCAATCACCGAGGTTAGAGGTATAAAGCTTTGTTATGACCAGAATACTGTTACCGTTTACAAATCCGGCGAATTTACTTGGCGTTTTTCTGAAGAAAGTTCTTTCAAACATTAGAAAGTGCTGGATAAAGAGCTCAGAATTTGTATATAAAGCCTTTAAATGAAGAGATTACTGTTCATATTCATAATTTGGCTGAATAGGCAGGAGTTTTTTGAATGAAACAGTTTAAACCATGAGGATTCATGTGTATATTTCCAAGAAAACTGCGGCATTTTGGTTTAAACTCTTAAAATACACAATGACAGTACATGGAAATGATCAGGAACCTGAAGGAAACACCTGAGATATAAGTAATTAGACCCATACTATCCTTATGGCCGTGTACAATTACCGAGAGTCGAGGAGGAAAGCTGTGAATTGACGAGAATATTGATAATGTTTACAATCCCGGCTCAATTTCTTGGTTTTTTTTCGAAGAGAGTTCTTTCATATATTAAGAGTTACTATTTAGACAGCTCAGGTTTTGTGTAAAAAGCTTTTACATAAAGAGAATAGTGTTTCTATTTAGAATTGGGTCTGAATTGGCTCGAGTTTCTTGAGTGAAACAGTTTAAACCCTGAAGATTCCTGAATATAACTGTAGGAAAACCGTCTATCTCGGGTAAAACTTTTAAATACACGGTAATAGTCCTGTGACATGATTAGAAATGTGTAAGAAGCACTTGAAATACCAGTACATAGAGCCATACTATCGTTGTGGCCATGTTCAATCACCGAGGTTAGAGGTATAAAGCTTTGTTATGACCAGAATACTGTTACCGTTTACAAATCCGGCGAATTTACTTGGCGTTTTTCTGAAGAAAGTTCTTTCAAACATTAAAAAGTGCTGGATAAAGAGCTCAGAATTTGTATATAAAGCCTTTAAATGAAGAGAATACTGTTCATATTCATAATTTGGCTGAATAGGCAGGAGTTTTTTGAATGAAACAGTTTAAACCGTGATGATTCATGTGTATATTTCCAAGAAAACTGTGGCATTTTGGTTAAACTCTTAAAATACACAATGACAGTACATGGAAATGATCAGGAACCTGAAGGAAGCACCTGAGATATAAGTAATTAGACCCATACTATCCTTATGGCCGTGTACAATTACCGAGAGTCGAGGAGGAAAGCTGTGAATTGACGAGAATATTGATAATGTTTACAATCCCGGCTCAATTTCTTGGTTTTTTTTCGAAGAGAGTTCTTTCATATATTAAGAGTTACTATTTAGACAGCTCAGGTTTTGGGTAAAAAGCTTTTACATAAAGAGAATAGTGTTTCTATTTAGAATTGGGTCTGAATTGGCGCGAGTTTCTTCAGTGAAACAGTTTAAACCCTGAAGATTCCTGAATATAACTGTAGGAAAACCGTCTATCTCGGGTAAAACTTTTAAATACACGGTAATAGTCCTGCGACATGATTAGAAATGTGTAAGAAGCACTTGAAATACCAGTACATAGAGCCATACTATCGTTGTGGCCATGTTCAATCACCGAGATTAGAGGTATAAAGCTTTGTTATGACCAGAATACTGTTACCGTTTACAAATCCGGCGAATTTACTTGGCGTTTTTCTGAAGAAAGTTCTTTCAAACATTAAAAAGTGCTGGATAAAGAGCTCAGAATTTGTATATAAAGCCTTTAAATGAAGAGAATACTGTTCATATTCATAATTTGGCTGAATAGGCAGGAGTTTTTTGAATGAAACAGTTTAAACCGTGATGATTCATGTGTATATTTCCAAGAAAACTGTGGCATTTTGGTTAAACTCTTAAAATACACAATGACAGTACATGGAAATGATCAGGAACCTGAAGGAAGCACCTGAGATATAAGTAATTAGACCCATACTATCTTTATGGCCGTGTACAATTACCGAGAGTCGAGGAGGAAAGCTGTGAATTGACGAGAATATTGATAATGTTTACAATCCCGGCTCAATTTCTTGGTTTTTTTTTTCGAAGAGAGTTCTTTCATATATTAAGAGTTACTATTTAGACAGCTCAGGTTTTGGGTAAAAAGCTTTTACATAAAGAGAATAGTGTTTCTATTTAGAATTGGGTCTGAATTGTCGCGAGTTTCTTCAGTGAAACAGTTTAAACCCTGAAGATTCCTGAATATAACTGTAGGAAAACCGTCTATCTCGGGTAATAAACTTTTAAATACACGGTAATAGTCCTGCGACATGATTAGAAATGTGTAAGAAGCACTTGAAATACCAGTACATAGAGCCATACTATCGTTGTGGCCATGTTCAATCACCGAGATTAGAGGTATAAAGCTTTGTTATGACCAGAATACTGTTACCTTTTACAAATCCGGCGAATTTACTTGGCGTTTTTCTGAAGAAAGTTCTTTCAAACATTAAAAAGTGCTGGATAAAGAGCTCAGAATTTGTATATAAAGCCTTTAAATGAAGAGAATACTGTTCATATTCAAAATTTGGCTGAATAGGCAGGAGTTTTTTGAATGAAACAGTTTATACCGTGATGATTCATGGTATATTTCCAAGAAAACTGCGGCATTTTGGTTAAACTCTTAAAATACACAATGACAGTACATGGAAATGATCAGGAACCTGAAGGAAACACCTGAGATATAAGTAATTAGACCCATACTATCCTTATGGCCGTGTACAATTACCGAGAGTCGAGGAGGAAAGCTGTGAATTGACGAGAATATTGATAATGTTTACAATCCCGGCTCAATTTCTTGGTTTTTTCTCGAAGAGAGTTCTTTCATATATTAAGAGTTACTATTTAGACAGCTCAGGTTTTGTGTAAAAAGCTTTTACATAAAGAGAATAGTGTTTCTATTTAGAATTGGGTCTGAATTGGCTCGAGTTTCTTGAGTGAAACAGTTTAAACCCTGAAGATTCCTGAATATAACTGTAGGAAAACCGTCTATCTCGGGTAAAACTTTTAAATACACGGTAATAGTCCTGCGACATGATTAGAAATGTGTAAGAAGCACTTGAAATACCAGTACATAGAGCCATACTATCGTTGTGGCCATGTTCTATCACCGAGATTAGAGGTATAAAGCTTTGTTATGACCAGAATACTGTTACCGTTTACAAATCCGGCGAATTTACTTGGCGTTTTTCTGAAGAAAGTTCTTTCAAACATTAAAAAGTGCTGGATAAAGAGCTCAGAATTTGTATATAAAGCCTTTAAATGAAGAGAATACTGTTCATATTCATAATTTCGCTGAATAGGCAGGAGTTTTTTGAATGAAACAGTTTAAACCGTGATGATTCATGTGTATATTTCCAAGAAAACTGCGGCATTTTGGTTTAAACTCTTAAAATACACAATGACAGTACATGGAAATGATCAGGAACCTGAAGGAAACACCTGAGATATAAGTAATTAGACCCATACTATCCTTATGGCCATGTACAATTACCGAGAGTCGAGGAGGAAAGCTGTGAATTGACGAGAATATTGATAATGTTTACAATCCCGGCTCAATTTCTTGGTTTTTTCTCGAAGAGAGTTCTTTCATATATTAAGAGTTACTATTTAGACAGCTCAGGTTTTGGGTAAAAAGCTTTTACATAAAGAGAATAGTGTTTCTATTTAGAATTGGGTCTGAATTGGCGCGAGTTTCTTCAGTGAAACAGTTTAAACCCTGAAGATTCCTGAATATAACTGTAGGAAAACCGTCTATCTCGGGTAAAACTTTTAAATACACGGTAATAGTCCTGCGACATGATTAGAAATGTGTAAGAAGCACTTGAAATACCAGTACATAGAGCCATACTATCGTTGTGGCCATGTTCAATCACCGAGATTAGAGGTATAAAGCTTTGTTATGACCAGAATACTGTTACCGTTTACAAATCCGGCGAATTTACTTGGCGTTTTTCTGAAGAAAGTTCTTTCAAACATTAAAAAGTGCTGGATAAAGAGCTCAGAATTTGTATATAAAGCCTTTAAATGAAGAGAATACTGTTCATATTCATAATTTGGCTGAATAGGCAGGAGTTTTTTGAATGAAACAGTTTAAACCGTGATGATTCATGTGTATATTTCCAAGAAAACTGTGGCATTTTGGTTAAACTCTTAAAATACACAATGACAGTACATGGAAATGATCAGGAACCTGAAGGAAGCACCTGAGATATAAGTAATTAGACCCATACTATCTTTATGGCCGTGTACAATTACCGAGAGTCGAGGAGGAAAGCTGTGAATTGACGAGAATATTGATAATGTTTACAATCCCGGCTCAATTTCTTGGTTTTTTTTCGAAGAGAGTTCTTTCATATATTAAGAGTTACTATTTAGACAGCTCAGGTTTTGGGTAAAAAGCTTTTACATAAAGAGAATAGTGTTTCTATTTAGAATTGGGTCTGAATTGTCGCGAGTTTCTTCAGTGAAACAGTTTAAACCCTGAAGATTCCTGAATATAACTGTAGGAAAACCGTCTATCTCGGGTAAAACTTTTAAATACACGGTAATAGTCCTGCGACATGATTAGAAATGTGTAAGAAGCACTTGAAATACCAGTACATAGAGCCATACTATCGTTGTGGCCATGTTCAATCACCGAGATTAGAGGTATAAAGCTTTGTTATGACCAGAATACTGTTACCTTTTACAAATCCGGCGAATTTACTTGGCGTTTTTCTGAAGAAAGTTCTTTCAAACATTAAAAAGTGCTGGATAAAGAGCTCAGAATTTGTATATAAAGCCTTTAAATGAAGAGAATACTGTTCATATTCATAATTTGGCTGAATAGGCAGGAGTTTTTTGAATGAAACAGTTTAAACCGTGATGATTCATGTGTATATTTCCAAGAAAACTGTGGCATTTTGGTTAAACTCTTAAAATACACAATGACAGTACATGGAAATGATCAGGAACCTGAAGGAAGCACCTGAGATATAAGTAATTAGACCCATACTATCTTTATGGCCGTGTACAATTACCGAGAGTCGAGGAGGAAAGCTGTGAATTGACGAGAATATTGATAATGTTTACAATCCCGGCTCAATTTCTTGGTTTTTTTTCGAAGAGAGTTCTTTCATATATTAAGAGTTACTATTTAGACAGCTCAGGTTTTGGGTAAAAAGCTTTTACATAAAGAGAATAGTGTTTCTATTTAGAATTGGGTCTGAATTGTCGCGAGTTTCTTCAGTGAAACAGTTTAAACCCTGAAGATTCCTGAATATAACTGTAGGAAAACCGTCTATCTCGGGTAAAACTTTTAAATACACGGTAATAGTCCTGCGACATGATTAGAAATGTGTAAGAAGCACTTGAAATACCAGTACATAGAGCCATACTATCGTTGTGGCCATGTTCAATCACCGAGATTAGAGGTATAAAGCTTTGTTATGACCAGAATACTGTTACCTTTTACAAATCCGGCGAATTTACTTGGCGTTTTTCTGAAGAAAGTTCTTTCAAACATTAAAAAGTGCTGGATAAAGAGCTCAGAATTTGTATATAAAGCCTTTAAATGAAGAGAATACTGTTCATATTCAAAATTTGGCTGAATAGGCAGGAGTTTTTTGAATGAAACAGTTTATACCGTGATGATTCATGGTATATTTCCAAGAAAACTGCGGCATTTTGGTTAAACTCTTAAAATACACAATGACAGTACATGGAAATGATCAGGAACCTGAAGGAAACACCTGAGATATAAGTAATTAGACCCATACTATCCTTATGGCCGTGTACAATTACCGAGAGTCGAGGAGGAAAGCTGTGAATTGACGAGAATATTGATAATGTTTACAATCCCGGCTCAATTTCTTGGTTTTTTCTCGAAGAGAGTTCTTTCATATATTAAGAGTTACTATTTAGACAGCTCAGGTTTTGTGTAAAAAGCTTTTACATAAAGAGAATAGTGTTTCTATTTAGAATTGGGTCTGAATTGGCTCGAGTTTCTTGAGTGAAACAGTTTAAACCCTGAAGATTCCTGAATATAACTGTAGGAAAACCGTCTATCTCGGGTAAAACTTTTAAATACACGGTAATCGTCCTGCGACATGATTAGAAATGTGTAAGAAGCACTTGAAATACCAGTACATAGAGCCATACTATCGTTGTGGCCATGTTCTATCACCGAGATTAGAGGTATAAAGCTTTGTTATGACCAGAATACTGTTACCGTTTACAAATCCGGCGAATTTACTTGGCGTTTTTCTGAAGAAAGTTCTTTCAAACATTAAAAAGTGCTGGATAAAGAGCTCAGAATTTGTATATAAAGCCTTTAAATGAAGAGAATACTGTTCATATTCATAATTTCGCTGAATAGGCAGGAGTTTTTTGAATGAAACAGTTTAAACCGTGATGATTCATGTGTATATTTCCAAGAAAACTGCGGCATTTTGGTTAAACTCTTAAAATACACAATGACAGTACATGGAAATGATCAGGAACCTGAAGGAAACACCTGAGATATAAGTAATTAGACCCATACTATCCTTATGGCCATGTACAATTACCGAGAGTCGAGGAGGAAAGCTGTGAATTGACGAGAATATTGATAATGTTTACAATCCCGGCTCAATTTCTTGGTTTTTTCTCGAAGAGAGTTCTTTCATATATTAAGAGTTACTATTTAGACAGCTCAGGTTTTGGGTAAAAAGCTTTTACATAAAGAGAATAGTGTTTCTATTTAGAATTGGGTCTGAATTGGCGCGAGTTTCTTCAGTGAAACAGTTTAAACCCTGAAGATTCCTGAATATAACTGTAGGAAAACCGTCTATCTCGGGTAAAACTTTTAAATACACGGTAATAGTCCTGCGACATGATTAGAAATGTGTAAGAAGCACTTGAAATACCAGTACATAGAGCCATACTATCGTTGTGGCCATGTTCAATCACCGAGATTAGAGGTATAAAGCTTTGTTATGACCAGAATACTGTTACCGTTTACAAATCCGGCGAATTTACTTGGCGTTTTTCTGAAGAAAGTTCTTTCAAACATTAAAAAGTGCTGGATAAAGAGCTCAGAATTTGTATATAAAGCCTTTAAATGAAGAGAATACTGTTCATATTCATAATTTGGCTGAATAGGCAGGAGTTTTTTGAATGAAACAGTTTAAACCGTGATGATTCATGTGTATATTTCCAAGAAAACTGTGGCATTTTGGTTAAACTCTTAAAATACACAATGACAGTACATGGAAATGATCAGGAACCTGAAGGAAGCACCTGAGATATAAGTAATTAGACCCATACTATCTTTATGGCCGTGTACAATTACCGAGAGTCGAGGAGGAAAGCTGTGAATTGACGAGAATATTGATAATGTTTACAATCCCGGCTCAATTTCTTGGTTTTTTTTCGAAGAGAGTTCTTTCATATATTAAGAGTTACTATTTAGACAGCTCAGGTTTTGGGTAAAAAGCTTTTACATAAAGAGAATAGTGTTTCTATTTAGAATTGGGTCTGAATTGTCGCGAGTTTCTTCAGTGAAACAGTTTAAACCCTGAAGATTCCTGAATATAACTGTAGGAAAACCGTCTATCTCGGGTAAAACTTTTAAATACACGGTAATAGTCCTGCGACATGATTAGAAATGTGTAAGAAGCACTTGAAATACCAGTACATAGAGCCATACTATCGTTGTGGCCATGTTCAATCACCGAGATTAGAGGTATAAAGCTTTGTTATGACCAGAATACTGTTACCTTTTACAAATCCGGCGAATTTACTTGGCGTTTTTCTGAAGAAAGTTCTTTCAAACATTAAAAAGTGCTGGATAAAGAGCTCAGAATTTGTATATAAAGCCTTTAAATGAAGAGAATACTGTTCATATTCAAAATTTGGCTGAATAGGCAGGAGTTTTTTGAATGAAACAGTTTATACCGTGATGATTCATGGTATATTTCCAAGAAAACTGCGGCATTTTGGTTAAACTCTTAAAATACACAATGACAGTACATGGAAATGATCAGGAACCTGAAGGAAACACCTGAGATATAAGTAATTAGACCCATACTATCCTTATGGCCGTGTACAATTACCGAGAGTCGAGGAGGAAAGCTGTGAATTGACGAGAATATTGATAATGTTTACAATCCCGGCTCAATTTCTTGGTTTTTTCTCGAAGAGAGTTCTTTCATATATTAAGAGTTACTATTTAGACAGCTCAGGTTTTGTGTAAAAAGCTTTTACATAAAGAGAATAGTGTTTCTATTTAGAATTGGGTCTGAATTGGCTCGAGTTTCTTGAGTGAAACAGTTTAAACCCTGAAGATTCCTGAATATAACTGTAGGAAAACCGTCTATCTCGGGTAAAACTTTTAAATACACGGTAATAGTCCTGCGACATGATTAGAAATGTGTAAGAAGCACTTGAAATACCAGTACATAGAGCCATACTATCGTTGTGGCCATGTTCTATCACCGAGATTAGAGGTATAAAGCTTTGTTATGACCAGAATACTGTTACCGTTTACAAATCCGGCGAATTTACTTGGCGTTTTTCTGAAGAAAGTTCTTTCAAACATTAAAAAGTGCTGGATAAAGAGCTCAGAATTTGTATATAAAGCCTTTAAATGAAGAGAATACTGTTCATATTCATAATTTCGCTGAATAGGCAGGAGTTTTTTGAATGAAACAGTTTAAACCGTGATGATTCATGTGTATATTTCCAAGAAAACTGCGGCATTTTGGTTAAACTCTTAAAATACACAATGACAGTACATGGAAATGATCAGGAACCTGAAGGAAACACCTGAGATATAAGTAATTAGACCCATACTATCCTTATGGCCATGTACAATTACCGAGAGTCGAGGAGGAAAGCTGTGAATTGACGAGAATATTGATAATGTTTACAATCCCGGCTCAATTTCTTGGTTTTTTCTCGAAGAGAGTTCTTTCATATATTAAGAGTTACTATTTAGACAGCTCAGGTTTTGTGTAAAAAGCTTTTACATAAAGAGAATAGTGTTTCTATTTAGAATTGGGTCTGAATTGGCGCGAGTTTCTTGAGTGAAACAGTTTAAACCCTGAAGATTCCTGAATATAACTGTAGGAAAACCGTCTATCTCGGGTAAAACTTTTAAATACACGGTAATAGTCCTGTGACATGATTAGAAATGTGTAAGAAGCACTTGAAATACCAGTACATAGAGCCATACTATCGTTGTGGCCATGTTCAATCACCGAGGTTAGAGGTATAAAGCTTTGTTATGACCAGAATACTGTTACCGTTTACAAATCCGGCGAATTTACTTGGCGTTTTTCTGAAGAAAGTTCTTTCAAACATTAAAAAGTGCTGGATAAAGAGCTCAGAATTTGTATATAAAGCCTTTAAATGAAGAGAATACTGTTCATATTCATAATTTGGCTGAATAGGCAGGAGTTTTTTGAATGAAACAGTTTAAACCGTGATGATTCATGTGTATATTTCCAAGAAAACTGTGGCATTTTGGTTAAACTCTTAAAATACACAATGACAGTACATGGAAATGATCAGGAACCTGAAGGAAGCACCTGAGATATAAGTAATTAGACCCATACTATCCTTATGGCCGTGTACAATTACCGAGAGTCGAGGAGGAAAGCTGTGAATTGACGAGAATATTGATAATGTTTACAATCCCGGCTCAATTTCTTGGTTTTTTTTCGAAGAGAGTTCTTTCATATATTAAGAGTTACTATTTAGACAGCTCAGGTTTTGGGTAAAAAGCTTTTACATAAAGAGAATAGTGTTTCTATTTAGAATTGGGTCTGAATTGGCGCGAGTTTCTTGAGTGAAACAGTTTAAACCCTGAAGATTCCTGAATATAACTGTAGGAAAACCGTCTATCTCGGGTAAAACTTTTAAATACACGGTAATAGTCCTGCGACATGATTAGAAATGTGTAAGAAGCACTTGAAATACCAGTACATAGAGCCATACTATCGTTGTGGCCATGTTCAATCACCGAGATTAGAGGTATAAAGCTTTGTTATGACCAGAATACTGTTACCTTTTACAAATCCGGCGAATTTACTTGGCGTTTTTCTGAAGAAAGTTCTTTCAAACATTAAAAAGTGCTGGATAAAGAGCTCAGAATTTGTATATAAAGCCTTTAAATGAAGAGAATACTGTTCATATTCAAAATTTGGCTGAATAGGCAGGAGTTTTTTGAATGAAACAGTTTATACCGTGATGATTCATGGTATATTTCCAAGAAAACTGCGGCATTTTGGTTAAACTCTTAAAATACACAATGACAGTACATGGAAATGATCAGGAACCTGAAGGAAACACCTGAGATATAAGTAATTAGACCCATACTATCCTTATGGCCGTGTACAATTACCGAGAGTCGAGGAGGAAAGCTGTGAATTGACGAGAATATTGATAATGTTTACAATCCCGGCTCAATTTCTTGGTTTTTGTTCGAAGAGAGTTCTTTCATATATTAAGAGTTACTATTTAGACAGCTCAGGTTTTGGGTAAAAAGCTTTTACATAAAGAGAATAGTGTTTCTATTTAGAATTGGGTCTGAATTGGCGCGAGTTTCTTGAGTGAAACAGTTTAAACCCTGAAGATTCCTGAATATAACTGTAGGAAAACCGTCTATCTCGGGTAAAACTTTTAAATACACGGTAATAGTCCTGCGACATGATTAGAAATGTGTAAGAAGCACTTGAAATACCAGTACATAGAGCCATACTATCGTTGTGGCCATGTTCAATCACCGAGATTAGAGGTATAAAGCTTTGTTATGACCAGAATACTGTTACCTTTTACAAATCCGGCGAATTTACTTGGCGTTTTTCTGAAGAAAGTTCTTTCAAACATTAAAAAGTGCTGGATAAAGAGCTCAGAATTTGTATATAAAGCCTTTAAATGAAGAGAATACTGTTCATATTCATAATTTCGCTGAATAGGCAGGAGTTTTTTGAATGAAACAGTTTAAACCGTGATGATTCATGTGTATATTTCCAAGAAAACTGCGGCATTTTGGTTAAACTCTTAAAATACACAATGACAGTACATGGAAATGATCAGGAACCTGAAGGAAACACCTGAGATATAAGTAATTAGACCCATACTATCCTTATGGCCGTGTACAATTACCGAGAGTCGAGGAGGAAAGCTGTGAATTGATGAGAATATTGATAATGTTTACAATCCCGGCTCAATTTCTTGGTTTTTTCTCGAAGAGAGTTCTTTCATATATTAAGAGTTACTATTTAGACAGCTCAGGTTTTGTGTAAAAAGCTTTTACATAAAGAGAATAGTGTTTCTATTTAGAATTGGGTCTGAATTGGCGCGAGTTTCTTGAGTGAAACAGTTTAAACCCTGAAGATTCCTGAATATAACTGTAGGAAAACCGTCTATCTCGGGTAAAACTTTTAAATACACGGTAATAGTCCTGTGACATGATTAGAAATGTGTAAGAAGCACTTGAAATACCAGTACATAGAGCCATACTATCGTTGTGGCCATGTTCAATCACCGAGGTTAGAGGTATAAAGCTTTGTTATGACCAGAATACTGTTACCGTTTACAAATCCGGCGAATTTACTTGGCGTTTTTCTGAAGAAAGTTCTTTCAAACATTAAAAAGTGCTGGATAAAGAGCTCAGAATTTGTATATAAAGCCTTTAAATGAAGAGAATACTGTTCATATTCATAATTTGGCTGAATAGGCAGGAGTTTTTTGAATGAAACAGTTTAAACCGTGATGATTCATGTGTATATTTCCAAGAAAACTGTGGCATTTTGGTTAAACTCTTAAAATACACAATGACAGTACATGGAAATGATCAGGAACCTGAAGGAAGCACCTGAGATATAAGTAATTAGACCCATACTATCCTTATGGCCGTGTACAATTACCGAGAGTCGAGGAGGAAAGCTGTGAATTGACGAGAATATTGATAATGTTTACAATCCCGGCTCAATTTCTTGGTTTTTTTTCGAAGAGAGTTCTTTCATATATTAAGAGTTACTATTTAGACAGCTCAGGTTTTGGGTAAAAAGCTTTTACATAAAGAGAATAGTGTTTCTATTTAGAATTGGGTCTGAATTGGCGCGAGTTTCTTGAGTGAAACAGTTTAAACCCTGAAGATTCCTGAATATAACTGTAGGAAAACCGTCTATCTCGGGTAAAACTTTTAAATACACGGTAATAGTCCTGCGACATGATTAGAAATGTGTAAGAAGCACTTGAAATACCAGTACATAGAGCCATACTATCGTTGTGGCCATGTTCAATCACCGAGATTAGAGGTATAAAGCTTTGTTATGACCAGAATACTGTTACCTTTTACAAATCCGGCGAATTTACTTGGCGTTTTTCTGAAGAAAGTTCTTTCAAACATTAAAAAGTGCTGGATAAAGAGCTCAGAATTTGTATATAAAGCCTTTAAATGAAGAGAATACTGTTCATATTCAAAATTTGGCTGAATAGGCAGGAGTTTTTTGAATGAAACAGTTTATACCGTGATGATTCATGGTATATTTCCAAGAAAACTGCGGCATTTTGGTTAAACTCTTAAAATACACAATGACAGTACATGGAAATGATCAGGAACCTGAAGGAAACACCTGAGATATAAGTAATTAGACCCATACTATCCTTATGGCCGTGGACAATTACCGAGAGTCGAGGAGGAAAGCTGTGAATTGACGAGAATATTGATAATGTTTACAATCCCGGCTCAATTTCTTGGTTTTTGTTCGAAGAGAGTTCTTTCATATATTAAGAGTTACTATTTAGACAGCTCAGGTTTTGTGTAAAAAGCTTTTACATAAAGAGAATAGTGTTTCTATTTAGAATTGGGTCTGAATTGGCGCGAGTTTCTTGAGTGAAACAGTTTAAACCCTGAAGATTCCTGAATATAACTGTAGGAAAACCGTCTATCTCGGGTAAAACTTTTAAATACACGGTAATAGTCCTGCGAAATGATTAGAAATGTGTAAGAAGCACTTGAAATACCAGTACATAGAGCCATACTATCCTTGGGGCCATGTTCAATCACCGAGGTTAGAGGTATAAAGCTTTGTTATGACCAGAATACTGTTACCGTTTACAAATCCGGCGAATTTACTTGGCGTTTTTCTGAAGAAAGTTCTTTCAAACATTAAAAAGTGCTAGATAAAGAGCTCAGAATTTGTATATAAAGCCTTTAAATGAAGAGAATACTGTTCATATTCATAATTTCGCTGAATAGGCAGGAGTTTTTTGAATGAAACAGTTTAAACCGTGATGATTCATGTGTATATTTCCAAGAAAACTGCGGCATTTTGGTTAAACTCTTAAAATACACAATGACAGTACAAGGAAATGATCAGGAACCTGAAGGAAACACCTGAGATATAAGTAATTAGACCCATATTATCCTTATGGCCGTGTACAATTACCGAGAGTCGAGGAGGAAAGCTGTGAATTGACGAGAATATTGATAATGTTTACAATCCCGGCTCAATTTCTTGGTTTTTTCTCGAAGAGAGTTCTTTCATATATTAAGAGTTACTATTTAGACAGCTCAGGTTTTGTGTAAAAAGCTTTTACATAAAGAGAATAGTGTTTCTATTTAGAATTGGGTCTGAATTGGCGCGAGTTTCTTGAGTGAAACAGTTTAAACCCTGAAGATTCCTGAATATAACTGTAGGAAAACCGTCTATCTTGGGTAAAACTTTTAAATACACGGTAATAGTCCTGCGAAATGATTAGAAATGTGTAAGAAGCACTTGAAATACCAGTACATAGAGCCATACTATCGTTGTGGCCATGTTCAATCACCGAGGTTAGAGGTATAAAGCTTTGTTATGACCAGAATACTTTTACCGTTTACAAATCCGGCGAATTTACTTGGCGTTTTTCTGAAGAAAGTTCTTTCAAACATTAAAAAGTGCTGGATAAAGAGCTCAGAATTTGTATATAAAGCCTTTAAATGAAGAGAATACTGTTCATATTCATAATTTGGCTGAATAGGCAGGAGTTTTTTGAATGAAACAGTTTAAACCGTGATGATTCATGTGTATATTTCCAAGAAAACTGTGGCATTTTGGTTAAACTCTTAAAATACACAATGACAGTACATGGAAATGATCAGGAACCTGAAGGAAGCACCTGAGATATAAGTAATTAGACCCATACTATCCTTATGGCCGTGTACAATTACCGAGAGTCGAGGAGGAAAGCTGTGAATTGACGAGAATATTGATAATGTTTACAATCCCGGCTCAATTTCTTGGTTTTTTTTCGAAGAGAGTTCTTTCATATATTAAGAGTTACTATTTAGACAGCTCAGGTTTTGGGTAAAAAGCTTTTACATAAAGAGAATAGTGTTTCTATTTAGAATTGGGTCTGAATTGGCGCGAGTTTCTTGAGTGAAACAGTTTAAACCCTGAAGATTCCTGAATATAACTGTAGGAAAACCGTCTATCTCGGGTAAAACTTTTAAATACACGGTAATAGTCCTGCGACATGATTAGAAATGTGTAAGAAGCACTTGAAATACCAGTACATAGAGCCATACTATCGTTGTGGCCATGTTCAATCACCGAGATTAGAGGTATAAAGCTTTGTTATGACCAGAATACTGTTACCTTTTACAAATCCGGCGAATTTACTTGGCGTTTTTCTGAAGAAAGTTCTTTCAAACATTAAAAAGTGCTGGATAAAGAGCTCAGAATTTGTATATAAAGCCTTTAAATGAAGAGAATACTGTTCATATTCAAAATTTGGCTGAATAGGCAGGAGTTTTTTGAATGAAACAGTTTATACCGTGATGATTCATGGTATATTTCCAAGAAAACTGCGGCATTTTGGTTAAACTCTTAAAATACACAATGACAGTACATGGAAATGATCAGGAACCTGAAGGAAACACCTGAGATATAAGTAATTAGACCCATACTATCCTTATGGCCGTGTACAATTACCGAGAGTCGAGGAGGAAAGCTGTGAATTGACGAGAATATTGATAATGTTTACAATCCCGGCTCAATTTCTTGGTTTTTGTTCGAAGAGAGTTCTTTCATATATTAAGAGTTACTATTTAGACAGCTCAGGTTTTGTGTAAAAAGCTTTTACATAAAGAGAATAGTGTTTCTATTTAGAATTGGGTCTGAATTGGCCCGAGTTTCTTGAGTGAAACAGTTTAAACCCTGAAGATTCCTGAATATAACTGTAGGAAAACCGTCTATCTCGGGTAAAACTTTTAAATACACGGTAATAGTCCTGCGAAATGATTAGAAATGTGTAAGAAGCACTTGAAATACCAGTACATAGAGCCATACTATCCTTGGGGCCATGTTCAATCACCGAGGTTAGAGGTATAAAGCTTTGTTATGACCAGAATACTGTTACCGTTTACAAATCCGGCGAATTTCCTTGGCGTTTTTCTGAAGAAAGTTCTTTCAAACATTAAAAAGTGCTGGATAAAGAGCTCAGAATTTGTATATAAAGCCTTTAAATGAAGAGAATACTGTTCATATTCATAATTTCGCTGAATAGGCAGGAGTTTTTTGAATGAAACAGTTTAAACCGTGAGGATTCATGTGTATATTTCCAAGAAAACTGCGGCATTTTGGTTAAACTCTTAAAATACACAATGACAGTACATGGAAATGATCAGGAACCTGAAGGAAACACCTGAGAAATAAGTAATTAGACCCATACTATCCTTATGGCCGTGTACAATTACCGAGAGTCGAGGAGGAAAGCTGTGAATTGACGAGAATATTGATAATGTTTACAATCCCGGCTCAATTTCTTGGTTTTTTTTCGAAGAGAGTTCTTTCATATATTAAGAGTTACTATTTAGACAGCTCAGGTTTTGGGTAAAAAGCATTTACATAAAGAGAATAGTGTTTCTATTTAGAATTGGGTCTGAATTGGCGCGAGTTTCTTGAGTGAAACAGTTTAAACCCTGAAGATTCCTGAATATAACTGTAGGAAAACCGTCTATCTCGGGTAAAACTTTTAAATACACGGTAATAGTCCTGCGACATGATTAGAAATGTGTAAGAAGCACTTGAAATACCAGTACATAGAGCCATACTATCGTTGTGGCCATGTTCAATCACCGAGATTAGAGGTATAAAGCTTTGTTATGACCAGAATACTGTTACCTTTTACAAATCCGGCGAAATTACTTGGCGTTTTTCTGAAGAAAGTTCTTTCAAACATTAAAAAGTGCTGGATAAAGAGCTCAGAATTTGTATATAAAGCCTTTAAATGAAGAGAATACTGTTCATATTCAAAATTTGGCTGAATAGGCAGGAGTTTTTTGAATGAAACAGTTTATACCGTGATGATTCATGGTATATTTCCAAGAAAACTGCGGCATTTTGGTTAAACTCTTAAAATACACAATGACAGTACATGGAAATGATCAGGAACCTGAAGGAAACACCTGAGATATAAGTAATTAGACCCATACTATCCTTATGGCCGTGTACAATTACCGAGAGTCAAGGAGGAAAGCTGTGAATTGACGAGAATATTGATAATGTTTACAATCCCGGCTCAATTTCTTGGTTTTTGTTCGAAGAGAGTTCTTTCATATATTAAGAGTTACTATTTAGACAGCTCAGGTTTTGTGTAAAAAGCTTTTACATAAAGAGAATAGTGTTTCTATTTAGAATTGGGTCTGAATTGGCGCGAGTTTCTTGAGTGAAACAGTTTAAACCCTGAAGATTCCTGAATATAACTGTAGGAAAACCGTCTATCTCGGGTAAAAATTTTAAATACACGGTAATAGTCCTGCGAAATGATTAGAAATGTGTAAGAAGCACTTGAAATACCAGTACATAGAGCCATACTATCCTTGGGGCCATGTTCAATCACCGAGGTTAGAGGTATAAAGCTTTGTTATGACCAGAATACTGTTACCGTTTACAAATCCGGCGAATTTACTTGGCGTTTTTCTGAAGAAAGTTCTTTCAAACATTAAAAAGTGCTGGATAAAGAGCTCAGAATTTGTATATAAAGCCTTTAAATGAAGAGAATACTGTTCATATTCATAATTTGGCTGAATAGGCAGGAGTTTTTTGAATGAAACAGTTTAAACCGTGATGATTCATGTGTATATTTCCAAGAAAACTGCGGCATTTTGGTTAAACTCTTAAAATACACAATGACAGTACATGGAAATGATCAGGAACCTGAAGGAAGCACCTGAGATATAAGTAATTAGACCCATAGTATCCTTATGGCCGTGTACAATTACCGAGAGTCGAGGAGGAAAGCTGTGAATTGACGAGAATATTGATAATGTTTACAATCCCGGCTCAATTTCTTGGTTTTTTTTCGAAGAGAGTTCTTTCATATATTAAGAGTTACTATTTAGACAGCTCAGGTTTTGGGTAAAAAGCTTTTACATAAAGAGAATAGTGTTTCTATTTAGAATTGGGTCTGAATTGGCGCGAGTTTCTTGAGTGAAACAGTTTAAACCCTGAAGATTCCTGAATATAACTGTAGGAAAACCGTCTATCTCGGGTAAAACTTTTAAATACACGGTAATAGTCCTGCGACATGATTAGAAATGTGTAAGAAGCACTTGAAATACCAGTACATAGAGCCATACTATCGTTGTGGCCATGTTCAATCACCGAGATTAGAGGTATAAAGCTTTGTTATGACCAGAATACTGTTACCTTTTACAAATCCGGCGAATTTCCTTGGCGTTTTTCTGAAGAAAGTTCTTTCAAACATTAAAAAGTGCTGGATAAAGAGCTCAGAATTTGTATATAAAGCCTTTAAATGAAGAGAATACTGTTCATATTCAAAATTTGGCTGAATAGGCAGGAGTTTTTTGAATGAAACAGTTTATACCGTGATGATTCATGGTATATTTCCAAGAAAACTGCGGCTTTTTGGTTAAACTCTTAAAATACACAATGACAGTACATGGAAATGATCAGGAACCTGAAGGAAACACCTGAGATATAAGTAATTAGACCCATACTATCCTTATGGCCGTGTACAATTACCGAGAGTCGAGGAGGAAAGCTGTGAATTGACGAGAATATTGATAATGTTTACAATCCCGGCTCAATTTCTTGGTTTTTGTTCGAAGAGAGGTTCTTTTCATATATTAAGAGTTACTATTTAGGACAGCTCAGGTTTTGTGTAAAAAGCTTTTACATAAAGAGAATAGTGTTTCTATTTAGAATTGGGTCTGAATTGGCGCGAGTTTCTTGAGTGAAACAGTTTAAACCCTGAAGATTCCTGAATATAACTGTAGGAAAACCGTCAATCTCGGGTAAAAAATTTTAAATACACGGTAATAGTCCTGCGAAATGATTAGAAATGTGTAAGAAGCACTTGAAATACCAGTACATAGAGCCATACTATCCTTGGGGCCATGTTCAATCACCGAGGTTAGAGGTATAAAGCTTTGTTATGACCAGAATACTGTTACCGTTTACAAATCCGGCGAATTACTTGGCGTATTTCTGAAGAAAGTTCTTTCAAACATTAAAAAGTGCTGGATAAAGAGCTCAGAATTTGTATATAAAGCCTTTAAATGAAGAGAATACTGTTCATATTCATAATTTGGCTGAATAGGCAGGAGTTTTTTGAATGAAACAGTTTAAACCGTGAGGATTCATGTGTATATTTCCAAGAAAACTGCGGCATTTTGGTTAAACTCTAAAATACACAATGACAGTACATGGAAATGATCAGGAACCTGAAGGAAACACCTGAGATATAAGTAAATTAGACCCATACTAACCTTATGGCCGTGTACAATTACCGAGAGTCGAGGAGGAAAGCTGTGAATTGACGAGAATATTGATAATGTTTACAATCCCGGCTCAATTTCTTGGTTTTTTTTTCGAAGAGAGTTCTTTCATATATTAAGAGTTACTATTTAGACAGCTCAGGTTTTGTGTAAAAAGCTTTTACATAAAGAGAATAGTGTTTCTATTTAGAATTGGGTCTGAATTGGCTCGAGTTTCTTGAGTGAAACAGTTTAAACCCTGAAGATTCCTGAATATAACTGTAGGAAAACCGTCTATCCTCGGGTAAAACTTTTAAATACACGGTAATAGTCCTGTGACATGATTAGAAATGTGTAAGAAGCACTTGAAATACCAGTACATAGAGCCATACTATCGTTGTGGCCATGTTCAATCACCGAGGTTAGAGGTATAAAGCTTTGTTATGACCAGAATACTGTTACCGTTTACAAATCCGGCGAATTTACTTGGCGTTTTTCTGAAGAAAGTTCTTTCAAACATTAAAAAGTGCTGGATAAAGAGCTCAGAATTTGTATATAAAGCCTTTAAATGAAGAGAATACTGTTCATATTCATAATTTGGCTGAATAGGCAGGAGTTTTTTGAATGAAACAGTTTAAACCGTGATGATTCATGTGTATATTTCCAAGAAAACTGTGGCATTTTGGTTAAACTCTTAAAATACACAATGACAGTACATGGAAATGATCAGGAACCTGAAGGAAGCACCTGAGATATAAGTAATTAGACCCATAGTATCCTTATGGCCGTGTACAATTACCGAGAGTCGAGAGGAAAGCTGTGAATTGACGAGAATATTGATAATGTTTACAATCCCGGCTCAATTTCTTGGTTTTTGTTCGAAGAGAGTTCTTTCATATATTAAGAGTTACTATTTAGACAGCTCAGGTTTTGTGTAAAAAGCTTTTACATAAAGAGAATAGTGTTTCTATTTAGAATTGGGTCTGAATTGGCGCGAGTTTCTTGAGTGAAACAGTTTAAAACCCTGAAGATTCCTGAATATAACTGTAGGAAAAACCGTCAATCTCGGGTAAAAATTTTAAATACACCGGTAATAGTCCTGCGAAATGATTAGAAATGTGTAAGAAGCACTTGAAATACCAGTACATAGAGCCATACTATCCTTGGGGCCATGTTCAATCACCGAGGTTAGAGGTATAAAGCTTTGTTATGACCAGAATACTGTTACCGTTTACAAATCCGGCGAATTTACTTGGCGTTTTTCTGAAGAAAGTTCTTTCAAACATTAAAAAGTGCTGGATAAAGAGCTCAGAATTTGTATATAAAGCCTTTAAATGAAGAGAATACTGTTCATATTCATAATTTCGCTGAATAGGCAGGAGTTTTTTGAATGAAACAGTTTAAAACCGTGATGATTCATGTGTATATTTCCAAGAAAACTGCGGCATTTTGGTTAAACTCTTAAAATACACAATGACAGTACATGGAAATGATCAGGAACCTGAAGGAAACACCTGAGATATAAGTAATTAGACCCATACTATCCTTATGGCCGTGTACAATTACCGAGAGTCGAGGAGGAAAGCTGTGAATTGACGAGAATATTGATAATGTTTACAATCCCGGCTCAATTTCTTGGTTTTTTCTCGAAGAGAGTTCTTTCATATATTAAGAGTTACTATTTAGACAGCTCAGGTTTTGTGTAAAAAGCTTTTACATAAAGAGAATAGTGTTTCTATTTAGAATTGGGTCTGAATTGGCTCGAGTTTCTTGAGTGAAACAGTTTAAACCCTGAAGATTCCTGAATATAAATGTAGGAAAACCGTCTATCTCGGGTAAAACTTTTAAATACACGGTAATAGTCCTGCGACATGATTAGAAATGTGTAAGAAGCACTTGAAATACCAGTACATAGAGCCATACTATCGTTGTGGCCATGTTCTATCACCGAGATTAGAGGTATAAAGCTTTGTTATGACCAGAATACTGTTACCGTTTACAAATCCGGCGAATTACTTGGCGTATTTCTGAAGAAAGTTCTTTCAACCATTAAAAAGTGCTGGATAAAGAGCTCAGAATTTGTATATAAAGCCTTTAAATGAAGAGAATACTGTTCATATTCATAATTTGGCTGAATAGGCAGGAGTTTTTTGAATGAAACAGTTTAAACCGTGAGGATTCATGTGTATATTTCCAAGAAAACTGCGGCATTTTGGTTAAACTCTTAAAATACACAATGACAGTACATGGAAATGATCAGGAACCTGAAGGAAACACCTGAGATATAAGTAATTAGACCCATACTATCCTTATGGCCGTGTACAATTACCGAGAGTCGAGGAGGAAAGCTGTGAATTGACGAGAATATTGATAATGTTTACAATCCCGGCTCAATTTCTTGGTTTTTTTTCGAAGAGAGTTCTTTCATATATTAAGAGTTACTATTTAGACAGCTCAGGTTTTGTGTAAAAAGCTTTTACATAAAGAGAATAGTGTTTCTATTTAGAATTGGGTCTGAATTGGCTCGAGTTTCTTGAGTGAAACAGTTTAAACCCTGAAGATTCCTGAATATAACTGTAGGAAAACCGTCTATCTCGGGTAAAACTTTTAAATACACGGTAATAGTCCTGTGACATGATTAGAAATGTGTAAGAAGCACTTGAAATACCAGTACATAGAGCCATACTATCGTTGTGGCCATGTTCAATCACCGAGGTTAGAGGTATAAAGCTTTGTTATGACCAGAATACTGTTACCGTTTACAAATCCGGCGAATTTACTTGGCGTTTTTCTGAAGAAAGTTCTTTCAAACATTAAAAAGTGCTGGATAAAGAGCTCAGAATTTGTATATAAAGCCTTTAAATGAAGAGAATACTGTTCATATTCATAATTTGGCTGAATAGGCAGGAGTTTTTTGAATGAAACAGTTTAAAACCGTGATGATTCATGTGTATATTTCCAAGAAAACTGTGGCATTTTGGTTAAACTCTTAAAATACACAATGACAGTACATGGAAATGATCAGGAACCTGAAGGAAGCACCTGAGATATAAGTAATTAGACCCATACTATCCTTATGGCCGTGTACAATTACCGAGAGTCGAGGAGGAAAGCTGTGAATTGACGAGAATATTGATAATGTTTACAATCCCGGCTCAATTTCTTGGTTTTTTTTCGAAGAGAGTTCTTTCATATATTAAGAGTTACTATTTAGACAGCTCAGGTTTTGGGTAAAAAGCTTTTACATAAAGAGAATAGTGTTTCTATTTAGAATTGGGTCTGAATTGGCGCGAGTTTCTTGAGTGAAACAGTTTAAACCCTGAAGATTCCTGAATATAACTGTAGGAAAACCGTCTATCTCGGGTAAAACTTTTAAATACACGGTAAAAGTCCTGCGACATGATTAGAAATGTGTAAGAAGCACTTGAAATACCAGTACATAGAGCCATACTATCGTTGTGGCCATGTTCAATCACCGAGATTAGAGGTATAAAGCTTTGTTATGACCAGAATACTGTTACCTTTTACAAATCCGGCGAATTTACTTGGCGTTTTTCTGAAGAAAGTTCTTTCAAACATTAAAAAGTGCTGGATAAAGAGCTCAGAATTTGTATATAAAGCCTTTAAATGAAGAGAATACTGTTCATATTCAAAATTTGGCTGAATAGGCAGGAGTTTTTTGAATGAAACAGTTTATACCGTGATGATTCATGGTATATTTCCAAGAAAACTGCGGCATTTTGGTTAAACTCTTAAAATACACAATGACAGTACATGGAAATGATCAGGAACCTGAAGGAAACACCTGAGATATAAGTAATTAGACCCATACTATCCTTATGGCCGTGTACAATTACCGAGAGTCGAGGAGGAAAGCTGTGAATTGACGAGAATATTGATAATGTTTACAATCCCGGCTCAATTTCTTGGTTTTTGTTCGAAGAGAGTTCTTTCATATATTAAGAGTTACTATTTAGACAGCTCAGGTTTTGTGTAAAAAGCTTTTACATAAAGAGAATAGTGTTTCTATTTAGAATTGGGTCTGAATTGGCGCGAGTTTCTTGAGTGAAACAGTTTAAACCCTGAAGATTCCTGAATATAACTGTAGGAAAACAGTCAATCTCGGGTAAAAATTTTAAATACACGGTAATAGTCCTGCGAAATGATTAGAAATTTGTAAGAAGCACTTGAAATACCAGTACATAGAGCCATACTATCCTTGGGGCCATGTTCAATCACCGAGGTTAGAGGTATAAAGCTTTGTTATGACCAGAATACTGTTACCGTTTACAAATCCGGCGAATTTACTTGGCGTTTTTCTGAAGAAAGTTCTTTCAAACATTAAAAAGTGCTGGATAAAGAGCTCAGAATTTGTATATAAAGCCTTTAAATGAAGAGAATACTGTTCATATTCATAATTTCGCTGAATAGGCAGGAGTTTTTTGAATGAAACAGTTTAAACCGTGATGATTCATGTGTATATTTCCAAGAAAACTGCGGCATTTTGGTTAAACTCTTAAAATACACAATGACAGTACATGGAAATGATCAGGAACCTGAAGGAAACACCTGAGATATAAGTAATTAGACCCATACTATCCTTATGGCCGTGTACAATTACCGAGAGTCGAGGAGGAAAGCTGTGAATTGACGAGAATATTGATAATGTTTACAATCCCGGCTCAATTTCTTGGTTTTTTCTCGAAGAGAGTTCTTTCATATATTAAGAGTTACTATTTAGACAGCTCAGGTTTTGTGTAAAAAGCTTTTACATAAAGAGAATAGTGTTTCTATTTAGAATTGGGTCTGAATTGGCTCGAGTTTCTTGAGTGAAACAGTTTAAAACCCTGAAGATTCCTGAATATAACTGTAGGAAAACCGTCTATCTCGGGTAAAACTTTTAAATACACGGTAATAGTCCTGCGACATGATTAGAAATGTGTAAGAAGCACTTGAAATACCAGTACATAGAGCCATACTATCTTTGTGGCCATGTTCTATCACCGAGATTAGAGGTATAAAGCTTTGTTATGACCAGAATACTGTTACCGTTTACAAATCCGGCGAATTACTTGGCGTATTTCTGAAGAAAGTTCTTTCAAACATTAAAAAGTGCTGGATAAAGAGCTCAGAATTTGTATATAAAGCCTTTAAATGAAGAGAATACTGTTCATATTCATAATTTGGCTGAATAGGCAGGAGTTTTTTGAATGAAACAGTTTAAACCGTGAGGATTCATGTGTATATTTCCAAGAAAACTGCGGCATTTTGGTTAAACTCTTAAAATACACAATGACAGTACATGGAAATGATCAGGAACCTGAAGGAAACACCTGAGATATAAGTAATTAGACCCATACTATCCTTATGGCCGTGTACAATTACCGAGAGTCGAGGAGGAAAGCTGTGAATTGACGAGAATATTGATAATGTTTACAATCCCGGCTCAATTTCTTGGTTTTTTTCGAAGAGAGTTCTTTCATATATTAAGAGTTACTATTTAGACAGCTCAGGTTTTGTGTAAAAAGCTTTTACATAAAGAGAATAGTGTTTCTATTTAGAATTGGGTCTGAATTGGCTCGAGTTTCTTGAGTGAAACAGTTTAAAACCCTGAAGATTCCTGAATATAACTGTAGGAAAACCGTCTATCTCGGGTAAAACTTTTAAATACACGGTAATAGTCCTGTGACATGATTAGAAATGTGTAAGAAGCACTTGAAATACCAGTACATAGAGCCATACTATCGTTGTGGCCATGTTCAATCACCGAGGTTAGAGGTATAAAGCTTTGTTATGACCAGAATACTGTTACCGTTTACAAATCCGGCGAATTTACTTGGCGTTTTTCTGAAGAAAGTTCTTTCAAACATTAAAAAGTGCTGGATAAAGAGCTCAGAATTTGTATATAAAGCCTTTAAATGAAGAGAATACTGTTCATATTCATAATTTGGCTGAATAGGCAGGAGTTTTTTTGAATGAAACAGTTTAAACCGTGATGATTCATGTGTATATTTCCAAGAAAACTGTGGCATTTTGGTTAAACTCTTAAAATACACAATGACAGTACATGGAAATGATCAGGAACCTGAAGGAAGCACCTGAGATATAAGTAATTAGACCCATACTATCCTTATGGCCGTGTACAATTACCGAGAGTCGAGGAGGAAAGCTGTGAATTGACGAGAATATTGATAATGTTTACAATCCCGGCTCAATTTCTTGGTTTTTTTTCGAAGAGAGTTCTTTCATATATTAAGAGTTACTATTTAGACAGCTCAGGTTTTGGGTAAAAAGCTTTTACATAAAGAGAATAGTGTTTCTATTTAGAATTGGGTCTGAATTGGCGCGAGTTTCTTGAGTGAAACAGTTTAAACCCTGAAGATTCCTGAATATAACTGTAGGAAAACCGTCTATCTCAGGTAAAACTTTTAAATACACGGTAATAGTCCTGCGACATGATTAGAAATGTGTAAGAAGCACTTGAAATACCAGTACATAGAGCCATACTATCGTTGTGGCCATGTTCAAAAACCGAGATTAGAGGTATAAAGCTTTGTTATGACCAGAATACTGTTACCTTTTACAAATCCGGCGAATTTACTTGGCGTTTTTCTGAAGAAAGTTCTTTCAAACATTAAAAAGTGCTGGATAAAGAGCTCAGAATTTGTATATAAAGCCTTTAAATGAAGAGAATACTGTTCATATTCAAAATTTGGCTGAATAGGCAGGAGTTTTTTGAATGAAACAGTTTATACCGTGATGATTCATGGTATATTTCCAAGAAAACTGCGGCATTTTGGTTAAACTCTTAAAATACACAATGACAGTACATGGAAATGATCAGGAACCTGAAGGAAACACCTGAGATATAAGTAATTAGACCCATACTATCCTTATGGCCGTGTACAATTACCGAGAGTCGAGGAGGAAAGCTGTGAATTGACGAGAATATTGATAATGTTTACAATCCCGGCTCAATTTCTTGGTTTTTGTTCGAAGAGAGTTCTTTCATATATTAAGAGTTACTATTTAGACAGCTCAGGTTTTGTGTAAAAAGCTTTTACATAAAGAGAATAGTGTTTCTATTTAGAATTGGGTCTGAATTGGCGCGAGTTTCTTGAGTGAAACAGTTTAAAACCCTGAAGATTCCTGAATATAACTGTAGGAAAACCGTCTATCTCGGGTAAAACTTTTAAATACACGGTAATAGTCCTGCGAAATGATTAGAAATGTGTAAGAAGCACTTGAAATACCAGTACATAGAGCCATACTATCCTTGGGGCCATGTTCAATCACCGAGGTTAGAGGTATAAAGCTTTGTTATGACCAGAATACTGTTACCGTTTACAAATCCGGCGAATTTACTTGGCGTTTTTCTGAAGAAAGTTCTTTCAAACATTAAAAAGTGCTGGATAAAGAGCTCAGAATTTGTATATAAAGCCTTTAAATGAAGAGAATACTGTTCATATTCATAATTTGGCTGAATAGGCAGGAGTTTTTTGAATGAAACAGTTTAAACCGTGATGATTCATGTGTATATTTCCAAGAAAACTGTGGCATTTTGCTTAAACTCTTAAAATACACAATGACAGTACATGGAAATGATCAGGAACCTGAAGGAAGCACCTGAGATATAAGTAATTAGACCCATACTATCCTTATGGCCGTGTTCAATTACCGAGAGTCGAGGAGGAAAGCTGTGAATTGACGAGAATATTGATAATGTTTACAATCCCGGCTCAATTTCTTGGTTTTTTTTCGAAGAGAGTTCTTTCATATATTAAGAGTTACTATTTAGACAGCTCAGGTTTTGGGTAAAAAGCTTTTACATAAAGAGAATAGTGTTTCTATTTAGAATTGGGTCTGAATTGGCGCGAGTTTCTTGAGTGAAACAGTTTAAACCCTGAAGATTCCTGAATATAACTGTAGGAAAACCGTCTATCTCGGGTAAAACTTTTAAATACACGGTAATAGTCCTGCGACATGATTAGAAATGTGTAAGAAGCACTTGAAATACCAGTACATAGAGCCATACTATCGTTGTGGCCATGTTCAATCACCGAGATTAGAGGTATAAAGCTTTGTTATGACCAGAATACTGTTACCTTTTACAAATCCGGCGAATTTACTTGGCGTTTTTCTGAAGAAAGTTCTTTCAAACATTAAAAAGTGCTGGATAAAGAGCTCAGAATTTGTATATAAAGCCTTTAAATGAAGAGAATACTGTTCATATTCAAAATTTGGCTGAATAGGCAGGAGTTTTTTGAATGAAACAGTTTATACCGTGATGATTCATGGTATATTTCCAAGAAAACTGCGGCATTTTGGTTAAACTCTTAAAATACACAATGACAGTACATGGAAATGATCAGGAACCTGAAGGAAACACCTGAGATATAAGTAATTAGACCCATACTATCCTTATGGCCGTGTACAATTACCGAGAGTCGAGGAGGAAAGCTGTGAATTGACGAGAATATTGATAATGTTTACAATCCCGGCTCAATTTCTTGGTTTTTTTTCGAAGAGAGTTCTTTCATATATTAAGAGTTACTATTTAGACAGCTCAGGTTTTGTGTAAAAAGCTTTTACATAAAGAGAATAGTGTTTCTATTTAGAATTGGGTCTGAATTGGCGCGAGTTTCTTGAGTGAAACAGTTTAAACCCTGAAGATTCCTGAATATAACTGTAGGAAAACCGTCTATCTCGGGTAAAACGTTTAAATACACGGTAATAGTCCTGCGAAATGATTAGAAATGTGTAAGAAGCACTTGAAATACCAGTACATAGAGCCATACTATCCTTGGGGCCATGTTCAATCACCGAGGTTAGAGGTATAAAGCTTTGTTATGACCAGAATACTGTTACCGTTTACAAATCCGGCGAATTTACTTGGCGTTTTTCTGAAGAAAGTTCTTTAAAACATTAAAAAGTGCTGGATAAAGAGCTCAGAATTTGTATATAAAGCCTTTAAATGAAGAGAATACTGTTCATATTCATAATTTCGCTGAATAGGAAGGAGTTTTTTGAATGAAACAGTTTAAACCCGTGATGATTCATGTGTATATTTCCAAGAAAACTGCGGCATTTTGGTTAAACTCTTAAAATACACAATGACAGTACATGGAAATGATCAGGAACCTGAAGGAAACACCTGAGATATAAGTAATTAGACCCATACTATCCTTATGGCCGTGTACAATTACCGAGAGTCGAGGAGGAAAGCTGTGAATTGACGAGAATATTGATAATGTTTACAATCCCGGCTCCATTTCTTGGTTTTTTCTCGAAGAGAGTTCTTTCATATATTAAGAGTTACTATTTAGACAGCTCAGGTTTTGGGTAAAAAGCTTTTACATAAAGAGAATAGTGTTTCTATTTAGAATTGGGTCTGAATTGGCGCGAGTTTCTTGAGTGAAACAGTTTAAACCCTGAAGATTCCTGAATATAACTGTAGGAAAACCGTCTATCTCGGGTAAAACTTTTAAATACACGGTAATAGTCCTGCGACATGATTAGAAATGTGTAAGAAGCACTTGAAATACCAGTACATAGAGCCATACTATCGTTGTGGCCATGTTCAATCACCGAGATTAGAGGTATAAAGCTTTGTTATGACCAGAATACTGTTACCTTTTACAAATCCGGCGAATTTACTTGGCGTTTTTCTGAAGAAAGTTCTTTCAAACATTAAAAAGTGCTGGATAAAGAGCTCAGAATTTGTATATAAAGCCTTTAAATGAAGAGAATACTGTTCATATTCAAAATTTGGCTGAATAGGCAGGAGTTTTTTGAATGAAAGAGTTTAAACCGTGATGATTCATGTGTATATTTCCAAGAAAACTGCGGCATTTTGGTTAAACTCTTAAAATACACAATGACAGTACATGGAAATGATCAGGAACCTGAAGGAAACACCTGAGATATAAGTAATTAGACCCATACTATCCTTATGGCCGTGTACAATTACCGAGAGTCGAGGAGGAAAGCTGTGAATTGACGAGAATATTGATAATGTTTACAATCCCGGCTCAATTTCTTGGTTTTTTCTCGAAGAGAGTTCTTTCATATATTAAGAGTTACTATTTAGACAGCTCAGGTTTTGTGTAAAAAGCTTTTACATAAAGAGAATAGTGTTTCTATTTAGAATTGGGTCTGAATTGGCGCGAGTTTCTTGAGTGAAACAGTTTAAACCCTGAAGATTCCTGAATATAACTGTAGGAAAACCGTCTATCTCGGGTAAAACTTTTAAATACACGGTAATAGTCCTGCGACCTGATTAGAAATGTGTAAGAAGCACTTGAAATACCAGTACATAGAGCCATACTATCGTTGTGGCCATGTTCTATCACCGAGATTAGAGGTATAAAGCTTTGTTATGACCAGAATACTGTTACCGTTTACAAATCCGGCGAATTACTTGGCGTATTTCTGAAGAAAGTTCTTTCAAACATTAAAAAGTGCTGGATAAAGAGCTCAGAATTTGTATATAAAGCCTTTAAATGAAGAGAATACTGTTCATATTCATAATTTGGCTGAATAGGCAGGAGTTTTTTGAATGAAACAGTTTAAACCGTGATGATTCATGTGTATATTTCCAAGAAAACTGCGGCATTTTGGTTAAACTCTTAAAATACACAATGACAGTACATGGAAATGATCAGGAACCTGAAGGAAACACCTGAGATATAAGTAATTAGACCCATACTATCCTTATGGCCGTGTACAATTACCGAGAGTCGAGGAGGAAAGCTGTGAATTGACGAGAATATTGATAATGTTTACAATCCCGGCTCAATTTCTTGGTTTTTTTTCGAAGAGAGTTCTTTCATATATTAAGAGTTACTATTTAGACAGCTCAGGTTTTGGGTAAAAAGCTTTTACATAAAGAGAATAGTGTTTCTATTTAGAATTGGGTCTGAATTGGCGCGAGTTTCTTGAGTGAAACAGTTTAAACCCTGAAGATTCCTGAATATAACTGTAGGAAAACCGTCTATCTCGGGGTAAAACTTTTAAATACACGGTAATAGTCCTGCGACATGATTAGAAATGTGTAAGAAGCACTTGAAATACCAGTACATAGAGCCATACTATCGTTGTGGCCATGTTCAATCACCGAGATTAGAGGTATAAAGCTTTGTTATGACCAGAATACTGTTACCTTTTACAAATCCGGCGAATTTACTTGGCGTTTTTCTGAAGAAAGTTCTTTCAAACATTAAAAAGTGCTGGATAAAGAGCTCAGAATTTGTATATAAAGCCTTTAAATGAAGAGAATACTGTTCATATTCAAAATTTGGCTGAATAGGCAGGAGTTTTTTGAATGAAACAGTTTATACCGTGATGATTCATGGTATATTTCCAAGAAAACTGCGGCATTTTGGTTAAACTCTTAAAATACACAATGACAGTACATGGAAATGATCAGGAACCTGAAGGAAACACCTGAGATATAAGTAATTAGACCCATACTATCCTTATGGCCGTGTACAATTACCGAGAGTCGAGGAGGAAAGCTGTGAATTGACGAGAATATTGATAATGTTTACAATCCCGGCTCAATTTCTTGGTTTTTGTTCGAAGAGAGTTCTTTCATATATTAAGAGTTACTATTTAGACAGCTCAGGTTTTGTGTAAAAAGCTTTTACATAAAGAGAATAGTGTTTCTATTTAGAATTGGGTCTGAATTGGCGCGAGTTTCTTGAGTGAAACAGTTTAAACCCTGAAGATTCCTGAATATAACTGTAGGAAAACCGTCTATCTCGGGTAAAAATTTTAAATACAGGGTAATAGTCCGGCAATATGATTAGAAATGTGTAAGAAGCACTTGAAATACCAGTACATAGAGCCATACTATCCTTGGGGCCATGTTCAATCACCGAGGTTAGAGGTATAAAGCTTTGTTATGACCAGAATACTGTTACCGTTTACAAATCCGGCGAATTTACTTGGCGTTTTTCTGAAGAAAGTTCTTTCAAACTTTAAAAAGTGCTGGATAAAGAGCTCAGAATTTGTATATAAAGCCTTTAAATGAAGAGAATACTGTTCGTATTCATAATTTCGCTGAATAGGCAGGAGTTTTTTGAATGAAACAGTTTAAACCGTGATGATTCATGTGTATATTTCCAAGAAAACTGCGGCATTTTGGTCAAACTCTTAAAATACACAATGACAGTACATGGAAATGATCAGGAACCTGAAGGAAACACCTGAGATATAAGTAATTAGACCCATACTATCCTTATGGCCGTGTACAATTACCGAGAGTCGAGGAGGAAAGCTGTGAATTGACGAGAATATTGATAATGTTTACAATCCCGGCTCAATTTCTTGGTTTTTTCTCGAAGAGAGTTCTTTCATATATTAAGAGTTACTATTTAGACAGCTCAGGTTTTGTGTAAAAAGCTTTTACATAAAGAGAATAGTGTTTCTATTTAGAATTGGGTCTGAATTGGCGCGAGTTTCTTGAGTGAAACAGTTTAAACCCTGAAGATTCCTGAATATAACTGTAGGAAAACCGTCTATCTCGGGTAAAACTTTTAAATACACGGTAATAGTCCTGCGACATGATTAGAAATGTGTAAGAAGCACTTGAAATACCAGTACATAGAGCCATACTATCGTTGTGGCCATGTTCTATCACCGAGATTAGAGGTATAAAGCTTTGTTATGACCAGAATACTGTTACCGTTTACAAATCCGGCGAATTACTTGGCGTATTTCTGAAGAAAGTTCTTTCAAACATTAAAAAGTGCTGGATAAAGAGCTCAGAATTTGTATATAAAGCCTTTAAATGAAGAGAATACTGTTCATATTCATAATTTGGCTGAATAGGCAGGAGTTTTTTGAATGAAACAGTTTAAACCGTGATGATTCATGTGTATATTTCCAAGAAAACTGCGGCATTTTGGTTAAACTCTTAAAATACACAATGACAGTACATGGAAATGATCAGGAACCTGAAGGAAACACCTGAGATATAAGTAATTAGACCCATACTATCCTTATGGCCGTGTACAATTACCGAGAGTCGAGGAGGAAAGCTGTGAATTGACGAGAATATTGATAATGTTTACAATCCCGGCTCAATTTCTTGGTTTTTTTTCGAAGAGAGTTCTTTCATATATTAAGAGTTACTATTTAGACAGCTCAGGTTTTGGGTAAAAAGCTTTTACATAAAGAGAACAGTGTTTCTATTTAGAATTGGGTCTGAATTGGCGCGAGTTTCTTGAGTGAAACAGTTTAAACCCTGAAGATTCCTGAATATAACTGTAGGAAAACCGTCTATCTCGGGTAAAACTTTTAAATACACGGTAATAGTCCTGCGACATGATTAGAAATGTGTAAGAAGCACTTGAAATACCAGTACATAGAGCCATACTATCGTTGTGGCCATGTTCAATCACCGAGATTAGAGGTATAAAGCTTTGTTATGACCAGAATACTGTTACCTTTTACAAATCCGGCGAATTTACTTGGCGTTTTTCTGAAGAAAGTTCTTTCAAACATTAAAAAGTGCTGGATAAAGAGCTCAGAATTTGTATATAAAGCCTTTAAATGAAGAGAATACTGTTCATATTCAAAATTTGGCTGAATAGGCAGGAGTTTTTTGAATGAAACAGTTTATACCGTGATGATTCATGGTATATTTCCAAGAAAACTGCGGCATTTTGGTTAAACTCTTAAAATACACAATGACAGTACATGGAAATGATCAGGAACCTGAAGGAAACACCTGAGATATAAGTAATTAGACCCATACTATCCTTATGGCCGTGTACAATTACCGAGAGTCGAGGAGGAAAGCTGTGAATTGACGAGAATATTGATAATGTTTACAATCCCGGCTCAATTTCTTGGTTTTTGTTCGAAGAGAGTTCTTTCATATATTAAGAGTTACTATTTAGACAGCTCAGGTTTTGTGTAAAAAGCTTTTACATAAAGAGAATAGTGTTTCTATTTAGAATTGGGTCTGAATTGGCGCGAGTTTCTTGAGTGAAACAGTTTAAACCCTGAAGATTCCTGAATATAACTGTAGGAAAACCGTCTATCTCGGGTAAAAATTTTAAATACACGGTAATAGTCCGGCGATATGATTAGAAATGTGTAAGAAGCACTTGAAATACCAGTACATAGAGCCATACTATCCTTGGGGCCATGTTCAATCACCGAGGTTAGAGGTATAAAGCTTTGTTATGACCAGAATACTGTTACCGTTTACAAATCCGGCGAATTTACTTGGCGTTTTTCTGAAGAAAGTTCTTTCAAACATTAAAAAGTGCTGGATAAAGAGCTCAGAATTTGTATATAAAGCCTTTAAATGAAGAGAATACTGTTCGTATTCATAATTTCGCTGAATAGGCAGGAGTTTTTTTGAATGAAACAGTTTAAACCGTGATGATTCATGTGTATATTTCCAAGAAAACTGCGGCATTTTGGTCAAACTCTTAAAATACACAATGACAGTACATGGAAATGATCAGGAACCTGAAGGAAACACCTGAGATATAAGTAATTAGACCCATACTATCCTTATGGCCGTGTACAATTACCGAGAGTCGAGGAGGAAAGCTGTGAATTGACGAGAATATTGATAATGTTTACAATCCCGGCTCAATTTCTTGGTTTTTTCTCGAAGAGAGTTCTTTCATATATTAAGAGTTACTATTTAGACAGCTCAGGTTTTGTGTAAAAAGCTTTTACATAAAGAGAATAGTGTTTCTATTTAGAATTGGGTCTGAATTGGCGCGAGTTTCTTGAGTGAAACAGTTTAAACCCTGAAGATTCCTGAATATAACTGTAGGAAAACCGTCTATCTCGGGTAAAACTTTTAAATACACGGTAATAGTCCTGCGACATGATTAGAAATGTGTAAGAAGCACTTGAAATACCAGTACATAGAGCCATACTATCGTTGTGGCCATGTTCTATCACCGAGATTAGAGGTATAAAGCTTTGTTATGACCAGAATACTGTTACCGTTTACAAATCCGGCGAATTACTTGGCGTATTTCTGAAGAAAGTTCTTTCAAACATTAAAAAGTGCTGGATAAAGAGCTCAGAATTTGTATATAAAGCCTTTAAATGAAGAGAATACTGTTCATATTCAAAATTTGGCTGAATAGGCAGGAGTTTTTTGAATGAAACAGTTTATACCGTGATGATTCATGGTATATTTCCAAGAAAACTGCGGCATTTTGGTTAAACTCTTAAAATACACAATGACAGTACATGGAAATGATCAGGAACCTGAAGGAAACACCTGAGATATAAGTAATTAGACCCATACTATCCTTATGGCCGTGTACAATTACCGAGAGTCGAGGAGGAAAGCTGTGAATTGACGAGAATATTGATAATGTTTAAATCCAGGCTCAATTTCTTGGTTTTTGTTCGAAGAGAGTTCTTTCATATATTAAGAGTTACTATTTAGACAGCTCAGGTTTTGTGTAAAAAGCTTTTACATAAAGAGAATAGTGTTTCTATTTAGAATTGGGTCTGAATTGGCGCGAGTTTCTTGAGTGAAACAGTTTAAACCCTCAAGATTCCTGAATATAACTGTAGGAAAACCGTCTATCTGGGGTAAAAATTTTAAATACAGGGTAATAGTCCTGCGAAATGATTAGAAATGTGTAAGAAGCACTTGAAATACCAGTACATAGAGCCATACTATCCTTGAGGCCATGTTCAATCACCGAGGTTAGAGGTATAAAGCTTTGTTATGACCAGAATACTGTTACCGTTTACAAATCCGGCGAATTTACTTGGCGTTTTTCTGAAGAAAGTTCTTTCAAACATTAAAAAGTGCTGGATAAAGAGCTCAGAATTTGTATATAAAGCCTTTAAATGAAGAGAATACTGTTCATATTCATAATTTCGCTGAATAGGCAGGAGTTTTTTGAATGAAACAGTTTAAACCGTGATGATTCATGTGTATATTTCCAAGAAAACTGCGGCATTTTGGTTAAACTCTTAAAATACACAATGACAGTACATGGAAATGATCAGGAACCTGAAGGAAACACCTGAGATATAAGTAATTAGACCCATACTATCCTTATGGCCGTGTACAATTACCGAGAGTCGAGGAGGAAAGCTGTGAATTGACGAGAATATTGATAATGTTTACAATCCCGGCTCAATTTCTTGGTTTTTTCTCGAAGAGAGTTCTTTCATATATTAAGAGTTACTATTTAGACAGCTCAGGTTTTGTGTAAAAAGCTTTTACATAAAGAGAATATTGTTTCTATTTAGAATTGGGTCTGAATTGGCGCGAGTTTCTTGAGTGAAACAGTTTAAACCCTGAAGATTCCTGAATATAACTGTAGGAAAACCGTCTATCTCGGGTAAAACTTTTAAATACACGGTAATAGTCCTGCGACATGATTAGAAATGTGTAAGAAGCACTTGAAATACCAGTACATAGAGCCATACTATCGTTGTGGCCATGTTCTATCACCGAGATTAGAGGTATAAAGCTTTGTTATGACCAGAATACTGTTACCGTTTACAAATCCGGCGAATTACTTGGCGTATTTCTGAAGAAAGTTCTTTCAAACATTAAAAAGTGCTGGATAAAGAGCTCAGAATTTGTATATAAAGCCTTTAAATGAAGAGAATACTGTTCATATTCATAATTTCGCTGAATAGGCAGGAGTTTTTTGAATGAAACAGTTTAAACCGTGATGATTCATGTGTATATTTCCAAGAAAACTGTGGCATTTTGGTTAAACTCTTAAAATACACAATGACAGTACATGGAAATGATCAGGAACCTGAAAGAAGCACCTGAGATATAAGTAATTAGACCCATACTATCCTTATGGCCGTGTACAATTACCGAGAGTCGAGGAGGAAAGCTGTGAATTGACGAGAATATTGATAATGTTTACAATCCCGGCTCAATTTCTTGGTTTTTTTTTCAAAGAGAGTTCTTTCATATATTAAGAGTTACTATTTAGACAGCTCTGGTTTTGGGTAAAAAGCTTTTACATAAAGAGAATAGTGTTTCTATTTAGAATTGGGTCTGAATTGGCGCGAGTTTCTTGAGTGAAACAGTTTAAACCCTGAAGATTCCTGAATATAACTGTAGGAAAACCGTCTATCTCGGGTAAAACTTTTAAATACACGGTAATAGTCCTGCGACATGATTAGAAATGTGTAAGAAGCACTTGAAATACCAGTACATAGAGCCATACTATCGTTGTGGCCATGTTCAATCACCGAGATTAGAGGTATAAAGCTTTGTTATGACCAGAATACTGTTACCTTTTACAAATCCGGCGAATTTACTTGGCGTTTTTCTGAAGAAAGTTCTTTCAAACATTAAAAAGTGCTGGATAAAGAGCTCAGAATTTGTATATAAAGCCTTTAAATGAAGAGAATACTGTTCATATTCAAAATTTGGCTGAATAGGCAGGAGTTTTTTGAATGAAACAGTTTATACCGTGATGATTCATGGTATATTTCCAAGAAAACTGCGGCATTTTGGTTAAACTCTTAAAATACACAATGACAGTACATGGAAATGATCAGGAACCTGAAGGAAACACCTGAGATATAAGTAATTAGACCCATACCATCCTTATGGCCGTGTACAATTACCGAGAGTCGAGGAGGAAAGCTGTGAATTGACGAGAATATTGATAATGTTTACAATCCCGGCTCAATTTCTTGGTTTTTTTTCGAAGAGAGTTCTTTCATATATTAAGAGTTACTATTTAGACATCTCAGGTTTTGTGTAAAAAGCTTTTACATAAAGAGAATAGTGTTTCTATTTAGAATTGGGTCTGAATTGGCGCGAGTTTCTTGAGTGAAACAGTTTAAACCCTGAAGATTCCTGAATATAACTGTAGGAAAACCGTCTATCTCGGGTAAAACTTTTAAATACACGGTAATAGTCCTGCGAAATGATTAGAAATGTGCAAGAAGCACTTGAAATACCAGTTCATAGAGCCATACTATCCTTGTGGCCATGTTCAATCACCGAGGTTAGAGGTATAAAGCTTTGTTATGACCAGAATACTGTTACCGTTTACAAAACCGGCGAATTTACTTGGCGTTTTTCTGAAGAAAGTTCTTTCAAACATTAAAAAGTGCTGGATAAAGAGCTCAGAATTTGTATATAAAGCCTTTAAATGAAGAGAATACTGTTCATATTCAAAATTTGGCTGAATAGGCAGGAGTTTTTTTAATGAAACAGTTTAAACCGTGATGATTCATGGTATATTTCCATGAAAACTGCGGCATTTTGGTTAAACTCTTAAAATACACAATGACAGTACATGGAAATGATCAGGAACCTGAAGGAAACACCTGAGATATAAGTAATTAGAACCATACTATCCTTATGGCCGTGTACAATTACCGAGAGTCGAGGAGGAAAGCTGTGAATTGACGAGAATGTTGATAATGTTTACAATCCCGGCTCAATTTCTTGGTTTTTTTTCGAAGAGAGTTCTTTCATATATTAAGAGTTACTATTTAGACAGCTCAGGTTTTGTGTAAAAAGCTTTTACATAAAGAGAATAGTGTTTCTATTTAGAATTGGGTCTGAATTGGCGCGAGTTTCTTCAGTGAAACAGTTTAAACCCTGAAGATTCCTGAATATAACTGTAGGAAAACAGTCTATCTCGGGTAAAACTTTTAAATACACGGTAATAGTCCTGCGAAATGATTAGAAATGTGTAAGAAGCACTTGAAATACCAGTACATAGAGCCATACTATCGTTGTGGCCATGTTCAATCACCGAGATTAGAGGTATAAAGCTTTGTTATGACCAGAATACTGTTACCGTTTACAAATCCGGCGAATTTACTTGGCGTTTTTCTGAAGAAAGTTCTTTCAAACATTAAAAAGTGCTGGATAAAGAGCTCAGAATTTGTATATAAAGCCTTTAAATGAAGAGAATACTGTTCATATTCAAAATTGGGCTGAATAGGCAGGAGTTTTTTGAATGAAACAGTTTAAACCGTGATGATTCATGTGTATATTTCCAAGAAAACTGCGGCATTTTGGTTAAACTCTTAAAATACACAATGACAGTACATGGAAATGATCAGGAACCTGAAGGAAACACCTGAGATATAAGTAATTAGAACCATACTATCCTTATGGCCGTGTACAGTTACCGAGAGTCGAGGAGGAAAGCTGTGAATTGACGAGAATATTGATAATGTTTAGAATCCCGGCTCAATTTCTTGGTTTTTGTTCGAAGAGAGTTCTTTCATATATTAAGAGTTACTATTTAGACAGCTCAGGTTTTGTGTAAAAAGCTTTTACATAAAGAGAATAGTGTTTCTATTTAGAATTGGGTCTGAATTGGCGCGAGTTTCTTGAGTGAAACAGTTTAAACCCTGAAGATTCCTGAATATAACTGTAGGAAAACCGTCTATCTCGGGTAAAACTTTTAAATACACGGTAATAGTCCTGCGAAATTATTAGAAATGTGTAAGAAGCACTTGAAATACCAGTACATAGAGCCATACTATCGTTGTGGCAATGTTCAATCACCGAGGTTAGAGGTATAAAGCTTTGTTATGACCAGAATACTGTTACCGTTTACAAATCCGGCGAATTTACTTGGCGTTTTTCTGAAGAAAGTTCTTTCAAACATTAAAAAGTGCTGGATAAAGAGCTCAGAATTTGTATATAAAGCCTTTAAATGAAGAGAATACTGTTCATATTCATAATTTCGCTGAATAGGCAGGAGTTTTTTGAATGAAACAGTTTAAACCGTGATGATTCATGTGTATATTTCCAAGAAAACTGCGGCATTTTGGTTAAACTCTTAAAATACACAATGACAGTACATGGAAATGATCAGGAACCTGAAGGAAACACCTGAGATATAAGTAATTAGACCCATACTATCCTTATGGCCGTGTACAATTACCGAGAGTCGAGGAGGAAAGCTGTGAATTGACGAGAATATTGATAATGTTTACAATCCGGGCTCAATTTCTTGGTTTTTTTTCGAAGAGAGTTCTTTCATATATTAAGAGTTACTATTTAGACAGCTCAGGTTATGTGTAAAAAGTTTTACATAAAGAGAATAGTGTTGCTATTTAGAATTGGGTCTGAATTGGCTCGAGTTTCTTGAGTGAAACAGTTTAAACCCTGAAGATTCCTGAATATAACTGTAGGAAAACCGTCTATCTCGGGTAAAACTTTTAAATACACGGTAATAGTCCTGCGAAATGATTAGAAATGTGTAAGAAGCACTTGAAATACCAGTACATAGAGCCATACTATCGTTGTGGCCATGTTCAATCACCGAGGTTAGAGGTATAAAGCTTTGTTATGACCAGAATACTGTTACCTTTTACAAATCCGGCGAATTTACTTGGCGTTTTTCTGAAGAAAGTTCTTTCAAACATTAAAAAGTGCTGGATAAAGAGCTCAGAATTTGTATATAAAGCCTTTAAATGAAGAGAATACTGTTCATATTCAAAATTTGGCTGAATAGGCAGGAGTTTTTTGAATGAAACAGTTTAAACCGTGATGATTCATGTGTATATTTCCAAGAAAACTGCGGCATTTTGGTTAAACTCTTAAAATACACAATGACAGTACATGGAAATGATCAGGAACCTGAAGGAAACAGCTGAGATATAAGTAATTAGAACCACACTATCCTTATGGCCGTGTACAATTACCGAGAGTCGAGGAGGAAAGCTGTGAATTGACGAGAATATTGATAATGTTTACCTTCCCGGCTCAATTTCTTGGTATTTGTTTGAAGAGAGTTCTTTCATATATTAAGAGTTACTATTTAGACAGATCAGGTTTTGTGTAAAAAGCTTTTACATAAAGAGAATAGTGTTTCCATTTAATATTGGGTCTGAATTGGCGCGAGTTTCTTGAGTGAAACAGTTTAAACCCTGAAGATTCCTGAATATAACTGTAAAAAAACCGTCTATCTCGGGTAAAACTTTTAAATACACGGTAATAGTCCTGCGAAATGATTAGAAATGTGTAAGAAGCACTTGAAATACCAGTACATAGAGCCATACTATCGTTGTGGCCATGTTCAATCACCGAGATTAGAGGTATAAAGCTTTGTTATGACCAGAATACTGTTACAGTTTACAAATCAGGCGAATTTACTTGGCGTTTTTCTGAAGAAAGTTCTTTCAAACATTAAAAAGTGCTGGATAAAGAGCTCAGAATTTGTATATAAAGCCTTTAAATGAAGAGAATACTGTTCCTATTCAAAATTTGGCTGAATAGGCAGGGGTTTTTTGAATGAAACATTTTAAACCGTGATGATTCATGTGTATATTTCCAAGAAAACTGTGGCATTTTGGTTAAACTCTTAAAATACACAATGACAGTACATGGAAATGATCAGGAACCTGAAGAAAACACCTGAGATATAAGTAATTAGAACCATACTATCCTTATGGCCGTGTACAATTACCGAGAGTCGAGGAGGAAAGCTGTGAATTGACGAGAATATTGATAATGTTTACAATCCCGGCTCAATTTCTTGGTTTTTTTTCAAAGAGAGTTCTTTCATATATTAAGAGTTACTATTTAGACAGCTCAGGTTTTGGGTAAAAAGCTTTTACATAAAGAGAATACTGTTTCTATTTAGAATTGGGTCTGAATTGGCGCGAGTTTCTTGAGTGAAACAGGTTAAACCCTGAAGATTCCTGAATATAACTGTAGGAAAACCGTCTATCTCGGGTAAAACTTTTAAATACACGGTAATAGTCCCGCGACATGATTAGAAATGTGTAAGAAGCACTTGAAATACCAGTACATAGAGCCATACTATCGTTGTGGCCATGTTCAATCACCGAGATTAGAGGTATAAAGCTTTGTTATGACCAGAATACTGTTACAGTTTACAAATCCGGCGAATTTACTTGGCGTTTTTCTGAAGAAAGTTCTTTCAAACATTAAAAAGTGCTGGATAAAGAGCTCAGAATTTGTATATGAAGCCTTTAAATGAAGAGAATACTGTTCCTATTCAAAATTTGGCTGAATAGGCAGGGGTTTTTTGAATGAAACATTTTAAACCGTGATGATTCATGTGTATATTTCCAAGAAAACTGCGGCATTTTGGTTAAACTCTTAAAATACACAATGACAGTACATGGAAATGATCAGGAACCTGAAGGAAACACCTGAGATATAAGTAATTAGAACCATACTATCCTTATGGCCGTGTACAATTACCGAGAGTCGAGGAGGAAAGCTGTGAATTGACGAGAATATTGATAATGTTTACCTTCCCGGCTCAATTTCTTGGTATTTGTTTGAAGAGAGTACTTTCATATATTAAGAGTTACTATTTAGACAGATCAGGTTTTGTGTAAAAAGCTTTTACATAAAGAGAATAGTGTTTCCATTTAATATTGGGTCTGAATTGGCGCGAGTTTCTTGAGTGAAACTGTTTAAACCCTGAAGATTCCTGAACATAACTGTAGGAAAACCGAATATCTCGGGTAAAACTTTTAAATACACAGTAATAGTCCTGCGACATGATTAGAAATGTGTAAGAAGCACTTGAAATACCAGTACATAGAGCCATACTATCGTTGTGGCCATGTTCAATCACCGAGATTAGAGGTATAAAGCTTTGTTATGACCAGAATACTGTTACCGTTTACAAATCCGGCGAATTTACTTGGCGTTTTTCTGAAGAAAGTTCTTTCAAACATTAAAAAGTGCTGGATAAAGAGCTCAGAATTTGTATATAAAGCCTTTAAATGAAGAGAATACTGTTCATATTCAAAATTTGGCTGAATAGGCAGGAGTTTTTTGAATGAAACAGTTTAAACCGTGATGATTCATGGTATATTTCCAAGAAAACTGCGGCATTTTGGTTAAACTCTTAAAATACACAATGAAAGTACATGGAAATGATCAGGAACCTGAAGGAAACACCTGAGATATAAGTAATTAGACCCATACTATCCTTATGGCCGTGTACAATTACCGAGAGTCGAGGAGGAAAGCTGTGAATTGACGAGAATATTGATAATGTTTACAATCCCGGCTCAATTTCTTGGTTTTTTTTCAAAGAGAGTTCTTTCATATATTAAGAGTTACTATTTAGACAGCTCAGGTTTTGGGTAAAAAGCTTTTACATAAAGAGAATACTGTTTCTATTTAGAATTGGGTCTGAATTGGCGCGAGTTTCTTGAGTGAAACAGGTTAAACCCTGAAGATTCCTGAATATAACTGTAGGAAAACCGTCTATCTCGGGTAAAACTTTTAAATACACGGTAATAGTCCCGCGACATGATTAGAAATGTGTAAGAAGCACTTGAAATACCAGTACATAGAGCCATACTATCGTTGTGGCCATGTTCAATCACCGAGATTAGAGGTATAAAGCTTTGTTATGACCAGAATACTGTTACCGTTTACAAACCTGGCGAATTTCCTTGGCGTTTTTCTGAAGAAAGTTCTTTCAAACATTAAAAAGTGCTGGATAAAGAGCTCAGATTTTGTATATAAAGCCTTTAAATGAAGAGAATACTGTTAATATTCATAATTTGGCTGAATAGGCAGTTTTTTGAATGAAACAGTTTAAACCGTGATGATTCATGTGTATATTTCCAAGAAAACTGCGGCATTTTGGTTAAACTCTTAAAATACACAACGACAGTACATGGAAATGATCAGGAACCTGAAGGAAGCACCTGAGATATAAGTAATTAGAACCATACTATCCTTATGGCCGTGTACAATTACCGAGAGTCGAGGAGGAAAGCTGTGAATTGACGAGAATATTGATAATGTTTACAATCCCGGTTCAATTTCTTGGTTTTTTTTCGAAGAGAGTTCTTTCTTATATTAAGAGTTACTATTTAGACAGCTCAGGTTTTGTGTAAAAAGCTTTTACATAAAGAGAATAATGTTTCTATTTAAAATTGGGTCTGAATTGGCTCGAGTTTCTTGAGTGAAACAGTTTAAACCCTGAAGATTCCTGAATATAACTGTAGGAAAACCGTCTATCTCGGGTAAAACTTTTAAATACACGGTAATAGTCCCGCGACATGATTAGAAATGTGTAAGAAGCACTTGAAATACCAGTACATAGAGCCATACTATCGTTGTGGCCATGTTCAATCACCGAGATTAGAGGTATAAAGCTTTGTTATGACCAGAATACTGTTACCGTTTACAAATCCGGCGAATTTCCCTGGCGTTTTTCTGAAGAAAGTTCTTTCAAACATTAAAAAGTGCTGGATAAAGAGCTCAGAATTTGTATATAAAGCCTTTAAATGAAGAGAATACTGTTCCTATTCAAAATTTGGCTGAATAGGCAGGAGTTTTTTGAATAAAACAGTTTAAACCGTGATGATTCATGTGTATATTTCCAAGAAAACTGTGGCATTTTGGTTAAACTCTTAAAATACACAATGACAGTACATGGAAATGATCAGGAACCTGAAGGAAACACCTGAGATATAAGTAATTAGAACCATACTATCCTTATGGCCGTGTACAATTACCGAGAGTCGAGGAGGAAAGCTGTGAATTGACGAGAATATTGATAATGTTTACAATCCCGGCTCAATTTCTTGGTTTTTTTTCGAAGAGAGTTCTTTCATATATTAAGAGTTACTATTTAGACAGCTCAGGTTTTGTGTAAAAAGCTTTTACATAAAGAGAATAGTGTTTCTATTTAGAATTGGGTCTGAATTGGCGCGAGTTTCTTGAGTGAAACAGTTTAAACCCTGAAGATTCCTGAATATAACTGTAGGAAAACCGTCTATCTCCGGTAAAACTTTTAAATACACGGTAATAGTCCTGCGACATGATTAGAAATGTGTAAGAAGCACTTAAAATACCAGTACATAGAGCCATACTATTGTTGTGGCCATGTTTAATCACCGAGATTAGAGGTATAAAGCTTTGTTATGACCAGAATACTGTTACCGTTTACAAATCCGGCGAATTTACTTGGCGTTTTTCTGAAGAAAGTTCTTTCAAACATTAAAAAGTGCTGGATAAAGAGCTCAGATTTTGTATATAAAGCCTTTAAATGAAGAGAATACTGTTAATATTCATAATTTGGCTGAATGGCAGTTTTTTGAATGAAACATTTTAAACCGTGATGATTCATGTGTGTATTTCCAAGAAAACTGCGGCATTTTGGTTAAACTCTTAAAATACACAACGACAGTACATGGAAATGATCAGGAACCTGAAGGAAGCACCTGAGATATAAGTAATTAGAACCATACTATCCTTATGGCCGTGTACAATTACCGAGAGTCGAGGAGGAAAGCTGTGAATTGACGAGAATATTGATAATGTTTACAATCCCGGCTCAATTTCTTGGTTTTTTTTCGAAGAGAGTTCTTTCATATATTAAGAGTTACTATTTAGACAGCTCAGGTTTTGTGTAAAAAGCTTTTACATAAAGAGAATATTGTTTCTATTTAGAATTGGGTCTGAATTGGCGCGAGTTTCTTGAGTGAAACAGTTTAAACCCTGAAGATTCCTGAATATAACTGTAGGAAAACCGTCTATCTCTGGTAAAACTTTTAAATACACGGTAATAGTCCCGCGACATGATTAGAAATGTGTAAGAAGCACTTGAAATACCAGTACATAGAGCCATACTATCGTTGTGGCCATGTTCAATCACCGAGATTAGAGGTATAAAGCTTTGTTACGACCAGAATACTGTTACCTTTTACAAATCCGGCGAATTTACTTGGCGTTTTTCTGAAGAAAGTTCTTTCAAACATTAAAAAGTGCTGGATAAAGAGCTCAGAATTTGTATATAAAGCCTTTAAATGAAGAGAATACTGTTCATATTCAAAATTTGGCTGAATAGGCAGGAGTTTTTTGAATGAAACATTTTAAACCGTGATGATTCATGTGTGTATTTCCAAGAAAACTGCGGCATTTTGGTTAAACTCTTAAAATACACTATGACAGTACATGGAAATGATCAGGAACCTGAAGGAAACACCTGAGATATAAGTAATTAGACCCATACTATCCTTATGGCCGTGTACAATTACCGAGAGTCGAGGAGGAAAGCTGTGAATTGACGAGAATATTGATAATGTTTACAATCCCGGCTCAATTTCTTGGTTTTTTCTCCAAGAGTGTTCTTTCATATATTAAGAGTTACTATTTAGACAGCTCAGGTTTTGTGTAAAAAGCTTTAAATAAAGAGAATAGTGTTTCTATTTAGAATTGGGTCTGAATTGGCGCGAGTTTCTTGAGTGAAACAGTTTAAACCCTGAAGATTCCTGAATATAACTGTAGGAAAACCGTCTATCTCAGGTAAAACTTTTAAATACACGGTAATAGTCCTGCGACATGATTAGAAATGTGTAAGAAGCATTTGAAATACCAGTACATAGAGCCATACTATCGTTGTGGCCATGTTCAATCACCGCGATTAGAGGTATAAAGCTTGGTTATGACCAGAATACTGTTACCGTTTACAAATCCGGCGAATTTACTTGGCGTTTTTCTGAAGAAAGTTCTTTCAAACATTAAAAAGTGCTGGATAAAGAGCTCAGAATTTGTATATAAAACCTTTAAATGAAGAGAATACTGTTCATATTCAAAATTTGGCTGAATAGGCAGGAGTTTTTTGAATGAAACAGTTTAAACCGTGATGATTCATGGTATATTTCCAAGAAAACTGCGGCATTTTGGTTAAACTCTTAAAATACACAATGACAGTACATGGAAATGATCAGGAACCTGAAGGAAACACCTGAGATATAAGTAATTAGAACCATACTATCCTTATGGCCGTATACAATTACCGAGAGTCGAGGAGGAAAGCTGTGAATTGACGAGAATATTGATAATGTTTACAATCCCGGCTCAATTTCTTTGTTTTTTTTCGAAGAGAGTTCTTTCATATATTAAGAGTTACTATTTAGACAGCTCAGGTTTTGTGTAAAAAGCTTTTACATAAAGAGAATAGTGTTTCTATTTAGAATTGGGTCTGAATTGGCGCGAGTTTCTTGAGTGAAACAGTTTAAACCCTGAAGATTCCTGAATATAACTGTAGGAAAACCGTCTATCTCGGGTAAAACTTTTAAATACACGGTAATAGTCCTGCGACATGATTAGAAATGTGTAAGAAGCACTTGAAATACCAGTACATAGAGCCATACTATCGTTGTGGCCATGTTCAATCACCGAGATTAGAGGTATAAAGCTTTGTTATGACCAGAATACTGTTACCGTTTACAAATCCGGCGAATTTCCTGGGCGTTTTTCTGAAGAAAGTTCTTTCAAACATTAAAAAGTGCTGAATAAAGATCTCAGAATTTGTATATAAAGCCTTTAAATGAAGAGAATACTGTTCATAGTCAAAATTTGGCTGAATAGGCAGGAGTTTTTTGAATGAAACAGTTTAAACCGTGATGATTCATGGTATATTTCCAAGAAAACTGCGGCATTTTTCTTAAACTCTTAAAATACACAATGACAGTACATGGAAATGATCAGGAACCTGAAGGAAACACCTGAGATATAAGTAATTAGACCCATACTATCTTTATGGCCGTGTACAATTACCGAGAGTCGAGGAGGAAAGCTGTGAATTGACGAGATTATTGATAATGTTTACAATCCCGGCTCAATTTCTTGGTTTTTTCTCAAAGAGAGTTCTTTCATATATTAAGAGTTACTATTTAGACAGCTCAGGTTTTGTGTAAAAAGCTTTTACATAAAGAGAATAGTGTTTCTATTTAGAATTGGGTCTGAATTGGCGCAAGTTTCTTGAGTGAGACAGTTTAAACCCTGAAGATTCCTGAATATAACTGTAGGAAAACCGTCTATCTCGGGTAAAACTTTTAAATACACGGTAATAGTCCTGCGACATGATTAGAAATGTGTAAGAAGCACTTGAAATACCAGTACATAGAGCCATACTATCGTTGTGGCCATGTTCAATCACCGAGATTAGAGGTATAAAGCTTTGTTATGACCAGAATACTGTTACCGTTTACAAATCCGGCGAATTTCCTTGGCGTTTTTCTGAAGAAAGTTCTTTCAAACATTAAAAAGTGCTGGATAAAGACCTCAGAATTTGTATATAAAGCCTTTAAATGAAGAGAATACTGTTCATATTCATAATTTCGCTGAATAGGCAGGAGTTTTTTGAATGAAACAGTTTAAACCGTGATGATTCATGTGTATATTTCCAAGAAAACTGCGGCATTTTGGTTAAACTCTTAAAATACACAATGACAGTACATGGAAATGATCAGGCACTTGAAGGAAACACCTGAGATATAAGTAATTAGAACCATACTATCCTTATGGCCATGTACAATTACCGAGAGTCGAGGAGGAAAGCTGTGAATTGACGAGAATATTGATAATGTTTACAATCCCGGCTCAATTTCTTGGTTTTTTTTCGAAGAGAGTTCTTTCATATATTAAGTGTTACTATTTAGACAGCTCAGGTTTTGGGTAAAAAGCTTTTACATAAAGAGAATACTGTTTCTATTTAGAATTGGGTCTGAATTGGCGCGAGTTTCTTGAGTGAAACAGTTTAAACCCTGAAGATTCCTGAATATAACTGTAGGAAAACCGTCTATCTCGGGTAAAACTTTTAAAAACACGGTAATAGTCCCGCAACATGATTAGAAATGTGTAAGAAGCACTTGAAATACCAGTACATAGAGCCATACTATCGTTGTGGCCATGTTCAATCACAGAGATTAGAGGTATAAAGCTTTGTTATGACCAGAATACTGTTACAGTTTACAAATCCGGCGAATTTACTTGGCGTTTTTCTGAAGAAAGTTCTTTCAAACATTAAAAAGTGCTGGATAAAGAGCTCAGAATTTGTATATAAAGCCTTTAAATGAAGAGAATACTGTTCATATTCAAAATTTGGCTGAATAGGCAGGAGTTTTTTGAATGAAACAGTTTAAACCGTGATGATTCATGTGTATATTTCCAAGAAAACTGCGGCATTTTGGTTAAACTCTTAAAATACACAATGACAGTACATGGAAATGATCAGGAACTTGAAGGAAACACCTGAGATATAAGTAATTAGAACCATACTATCCTTATGGCCGTGTACAATTACCGAGAGTCGAGGAGGAAAGCTGTGAATTGACGAGAATATTGATAATGTTTACAATCCCGGCTCAATTTCTTGGTTTTTTTTCGAAGAGAGTTCTTTCATATATTAAGAGTTACTATTTAGACAGCTCAGGTTTTGGGTAAAAAGCTTTTACATAAAGAGAATAGTGTTTCTATTTAGAATTGGGTCTGAATTTGCGCGAGTTTCTTGAGTGAAACAGTTTAAACCCTGAAGATTCCTGAATATAACTGTAGGAAAACCGTCTATCTCGGGTAAAACTTTTAAATACACGGTAATAGTCCTGCGACATGATTAGAAATGTGTAAGAAGCACTTGAAATACCAGTACATAGAGCCATACTATCGTTGTGGCCATGTTCAATCACCGAGATTAGAGGTATAAAGCTTTGTTATGACCAGAATACTGTTACCGTTTACAAATCCGGCGAATTTCCTGGGCGTTTTTCTGAAGAAAGTTCTTTCAAACATTAAAAAGTGCTGGATAAAGATCTCAGAATTTGTATATAAAGCCTTTAAATGAAGAGAATACTGTTCATAGTCAAAATTTGGCTGAATAGGCAGGAGTTTTTTGAATGAAACAGTTTAAACCGTGATGATTCACGGTATATTTCCAAGAAAACTGCGGCATTTTTCTTAAACTCTTAAAATACACAATGAGAGTACATGGAAATGATCAGGAACCTGAAGGAAACACCTGAAATATAAGTAATTAGACCCATACTATCCTTATGGCCGTGTACAATTACCGAGAGTCGAGGAGGAAAGCTGTGAATTGACGAGAATATTGATAATGTTTACAATCCCGGCTCAATTTCTTGGTTTTTTTTCGAAGAGAGTTCTTTCATATATTAAGAGTTACTATTTAGACAGCTCAGGTTTTGGGTAAAAAGCTTTTACATAAAGAGAATAGTGTTTCTATTTAGAATTGGGTCTGAATTGGCGCGAGTTTCTTGAGTGAAACAGTTTAAACCCTGAAGATTCCTGAATATAACTGTAGGAAAACCGTCTATCTCGGGTAAAACTTTTAAATACACGGTAATAGTCCTGGGACATGATTAGAAATGTGTAAGAAGCACTTGAAATACCAGTACATAGAGCCATAATGTCGTTGTGGCCATGTTCAATCACCGAGATTCGAGGTATGAAGCTTTGTTATGACCAGAATACTGTTACCGTTTACAAATCCGGCGAATTTACTTGGCGTTTTTCTGAAGAAAGTTCTTTCAAACATTAAAAAGTGCTGGATAAAGAGCTCAGAATTTGTATATAAAGCCTTTAAATGAAGAGAATACTGTTCATAGTCAAAATTTGGCTGAATAGGCAGGAGTTTTTTGAATGAAACAGTTTAAACCGTGATGATTCATGGTATATTTCCAAGAAAACTGCGGCATTTTTCTTAAACTCTTAAAATACACAATGACAGTACATGGAAATGATCAGGAACCTGAAGGAAACACCTGAGATATAAGTAATTAGACCCATACTATCCTTATGGCCGTGTACAATTACCGAGAGTCGAGGAGGAAAGCTGTGAATTGACGAGAATATTGATAATGTTTACAATCCCGGCTCAATTTCTTGGTTTTTTCTCGAAGAGAGTTCTTTCATATATTAAGAGTTACTATTTAGACAGCTCAGGTTTTGTGTAAAAAGCTTTTACATAAAGAGAATAGTGTTTCTATTTAGAATTGGGTCTGAATTGGCGGGAGTTTCTTGAGTGAAACAGTTTAAACCCTCAAGATTCCTGAATATAACTGTAGGAAAACCGTCTATCTCGGGTAAAACTTTTAAATACAAGGTAATAGTCCTGCGACATGATTAGAAATGTGTAAGAAGCACTTGAAATACCAGTACATAGAGCCATACTATCGTTGTGGCCATGTTCAATCACCGAGGTTAGAGGTGTAAAGCTTTGTTATCACCAGAATACTGTTACCGTTTACAAATCCGGCGAATTTCCTTGGCGTTTTTCTGAAGAAAGTTCTTTCAAACATTAAAAAGTGCTGGATAAAGAGCTCAGAATTTGTATATAAAGCCTTTAAATGAAGAGAATACTGTTCATATTCATAATTTCGCTGAATAGGCAGGAGTTTTTTGAATGAAACAGTTTAAACCGTGATGATTCATGTGTATATTTCCAAGAAAACTGCGGCATTTTGGTTAAACTCTTAAAATACACAATGACAGTACATGGAAATGATCAGGAACCTGAAGGAAACACCTGAGATATAAGTAATTAGAACCATACTATCCTTATGGCCGTGTACAATTACCGAGAGTCGAGGAGGAAAGCTGTGAATTGACGAGAATATTGATAATGTTTACAATCCCGGCTCAATTTCTTGGTTTTTTTTCGAAGAGAGTTCTTTCATATATTAAGTGTTACTATTTAGACAGCTCAGGTTTTGGGTAAAAAGCTTTTACATAAAGAGAATACTGTTTCTATTTAGAATTGGGTCTGAATTGGCGCGAGTTTCTTGAGTGAAACAGTTTAAACCCTGAAGATTCCTGAATATAACTGTAGGAAAACCGTCTATCTCGGGTAAAACTTTTAAAAACACGGTAATAGTCCCGCAACATGATTAGAAATGTGTAAGAAGCACTTGAAATACCAGTACATAGAGCCATACTATCGTTGTGGCCATGTTCAATCACAGAGATTAGAGGTATAAAGCTTTGTTATGACCAGAATACTGTTACCGTTTACAAATCCGGCGAATTTACTTGGCGTTTTTCTGAAGAAAGTTCTTTCAAACATTAAAAAGTGCTGGATAAAGAGCTCAGAATTTGTATATAAAGCCTTTAAATGAAGAGAATACTGTTCATATTCAAAATTTGGCTGAATAGGCAGGAGTTTTTTGAATGAAACAGTTTAAACCGTGATGATTCATGTGTATATTTCCAAGAAAACTGCGGCATTTTGGTTAAACTCTTAAAATACACAATGACAGTACATGGAAATGATCAGGAACTTGAAGGAAACACCTGAGATATAAGTAATTAGAACCATACTATCCTTATGGCCGTGTACAATTACCGAGAGTCGAGGAGGAAAGCTGTGAATTGACGAGAATATTGATAATGTTTACAATCCCGGCTCAATTTCTTGGTTTTTTTTCGAAGAGAGTTCTTTCATATATTAAGAGTTACTATTTAGACAGCTCAGGTTTTGGGTAAAAAGCTTTTACATAAAGAGAATAGTGTTTCTATTTAGAATTGGGTCTGAATTGGCGGGAGTTTCTTGAGTGAAACAGTTTAAACCCTGAAGATTCCTGAATATAACTGTAGGAAAACCGTCTATCTCGGGTAAAACTTTTAAATACACGGTAATAGTCCTGCGACATGATTAGAAATGTGTAAGAAGCACTTGAAATACCAGTACATAGAGCCATACTATCGTTGTGGCCATGTTCAATCACCGAGATTAGAGGTATAAAGCTTTGTTATGACCAGAATACTGTTACCGTTTACAAATCCGGCGAATTTCCTGGGCGTTTTTCTGAAGAAAGTTCTTTCAAACATTAAAAAGTGCTGGATAAAGATCTCAGAATTTGTATATAAAGCCTTTAAATGAAGAGAATACTTTTCATAGTCAAAATTTGGCTGAATAGGCAGGAGTTTTTTGAATGAAACAGTTTAAACCGTGATGATTCACGGTATATTTCCAAGAAAACTGCGGCATTTTTCTTAAACTCTTAAAATACACAATGAGAGTACATGGAAATGATCAGGAACCTGAAGGAAACACCTGAGATATAAGTAATTAGACCCATACTATCCTTATGGCCGTGTACAATTACCGAGAGTCGAGGGGGGAAAGCTGTGAATTGACGAGAATATTGATAATGTTTACAATCCCGGCTCAATTTCTTGGTTTTTTCTCAAAGAGAGTTCTTTCATATATTAAGAGTTACTATTTAGACAGCTCAGGTTTTGTGTAAAAAGCTTTTACATAAAGAGAATAGTGTTTCTATTTAGAATTCGGTCTGAATTGGCGCAAGTTTCTTGAGTGAAACAGTTGAAACCCTGAAGATTCCTGAATATAACTGTAGGAAAACCGTCTATCTCGGGTAAAACTTTTAAATACACGGTAATAGTCCTGCGACATGATTAGAAATGTGTAAGAAGCACTTGAAATACCAGTACATAGAGCCATACTGTCGTTGTGGCCATGTTCAATCACCGAGATTCGAGGTATGAAGCTTTGTTATGACCAGAATACTGTTACCGTTTACAAATCCGGCGAATTTACTTGGCGTTTTTCTGAAGAAAGTTCTTTCAAACATTAAAAAGTGCTGGACAAAGAGCTCAGAATTTGTATATAAAGCCTTTAAATGAAGAGAATACTGTTCATAGTCAAAATTTGGCTGAATAGGCAGGAGTTTTTTGAATGAAACAGTTTAAACCGTGATGATTCATGGTATATTTCCAAGAAAACTGCGGCATTTTTCTTAAACTCTTAAAATACACAATGACAGTACATGGAAATGATCAGGAACCTGAAGGAAACACCTGAGATATAAGTAATTAGACCCATACTATCCTTATGGCCGTGTACAATTACCGAGAGTCGAGGAGGAAAGCTGTGAATTGACGAGAATATTGATAATGTTTACAATCCCGGCTCAATTTCTTGGTTTTTTCTCGAAGAGAGTTCTTTCATATATTAAGAGTTACTATTTAGACAGCTCAGGTTTTGTGTAAAAAGCTTTTACATAAAGAGAATACTGTTTCTATTTAGAATTGGGTCTGAATTGGCGCGAGTTTCTTGAGTGAAACAGTTTAAACCCTCAAGATTCCTGAATATAACTGTAGGAAAACCGTCTATCTCGGGTAAAACTTTTAAATACACGGTAATAGTCCTGCGACATGATTAGAAATGTGTAAGAAGCACTTGAAATACCAGTACATAGAGCCATACTATCGTTGTGGCCATGTTCAATCACCGAGGTTAGAGGTATAAAGCTTTGTTATCACCAGAATACTGTTACCGTTTACAAATCCGGCGAATTTCCTTGGCCTTTTTCTGAAGAAAGTTCTTTCAAACATTAAAAAGTGCTGGATAAAGAGCTCAGAATTTGTATATAAAGCCTTTAAATGAAGAGAATACTGTTCATATTCATAATTTCGCTGAATAGGCAGGAGTTTTTTGAATGAAACAGTTTAAACCGTGATGATTCATGTGTATATTTCCAAGAAAACTGCGGCATTTTGGTTAAACTCTTAAAATACACAATGACAGTACATGGAAATGATCAGGAACCTGAAGGAAACACCTGAGATATAAGTAATTAGAACCATACTATCCTTATGGCCGTGTACAATTACCGAGAGTCGAGGAGGAAAGCTGTGAATTGACGAGAATATTGATAATGTTTACAATCCCGGCTCAATTTCTTGGTTTTTTTTCGAAGAGAGTTCTTTCATATATTAAGAGTTACTATTTAGACAGCTCAGGTTTTGTGTAAAAAGCTTTTACATAAAGAGAATAGTGTTTCTATTTAGAATTGGGTCTGAATTGGCGCGAGTTTCTTGAGTGAAACAGTTTAAACCCTGAAGATTCCTGAATATAACTGTAGGAAAACCGTCTATCTCGGGTAAAACTTTTAAATACACGGTAATAGTCCTGCGACATGATTAGAAATGTGTAAGAAGCACTTGAAATACCAGTACATAGAGCCATACTATCGTTGTGGCCATGTTCAATCACCGAGATTAGAGGTATAAAGCTTTGTTATGACCAGAATACTGTTACCGTTTACAAATCCGGCGAATTTCCTTGGCGTTTTTCTGAAGAAAGTTCTTTCAAACATTAAAAAGTGCTGGATAAAGAGCTCAGAATTTGTATATAAAGCCTTTAAATGAAGAGAATACTGTTCATATTCAAAATTTGGCTGAATAGGCAGGAGTTTTTTGAATGAAACAGTTTAAACCGTGATGATTCACGGTATATTTCCAAGAAAACTGCGGCATTTTTCTTAAACTCTTAAAATACGCAATGAGAGTACATGGAAATGATCAGGAACCTGAAGGAAACACCTGAGATATAAGTAATTAGACCCATACTATCCTTATGGCCGTGTACAATTACCGAGAGTGGAGGAGGAAAGCTGTGAATTGACGAGAATATTGATAATGTTTACAATCCCGGCTCAATTTCTTGGTTTTTTTTCGAAGAGAGTTCTTTCATATATTAAGAGTTACTATTTAGACAGCTCAGGTTTTGTGTAAAAAGCTTTTACATAAAGAGAATACTGTTTCTATTTAGAATTGGGTCTGAATTGGCGCGAGTTTCTTGAGTGAAACAGTTTAAACCCTGAAGATTCCTGAATATAACTGTAGGAAAACCGTCTATCTCGGGTAAAACTTTTAAATACACGGTAATAGTCCTGCGACATGATTAGAAATGTGTAAGAAGCACTTGAAATACCAGTATATAGAGCCATACTATCGTTGTGGCCATGTTCAATCACCGAGATTAGAGGTATAAAGCTTTGTTATGACCAGAATACTGTTACCGTTTACAAATCCGGCGAATTTCCTTGGCATTTTTCTGAAGAAAGTTCTTTCAAACATTAAAAAGTGCTGGATAAAGAGCTCAGAATTTGTATATAAAGCCTTTAAATGAAGAGAATACTGTTCATATTCATAATTTCGCTGAATAGGCAGGAGTTTTTTGAATGAAACAGTTTAAACCGTGATGATTCATGTGTATATTTCCAAGAAAACTGCGGCATTTTGGTTAAACTCTTAAAATACACAATGACAAAACATGGAAATGATCAGGAACCTCAAGGAAACACCTGAGATATAAGTAATTAGAACCATACTATCCTTATGGCCGTGTACAATTACCGAGAGTCGAGGAGGAAAGCTGTGAATTGACGAGAATATTGATAATGTTTACAATCCCGGCTCAATTTCTTGGTTTTTTCTCAAAGAGAGTTCTTTCATATATTAAGAGTTACTATTTAGACAGCTCAGGTTTTGTGTAAAAAGCTTTTACATAAAGAGAATAGTGTTTCTATTTAGAATTGGGTCTGAATTGGCGCAAGTTTCTTGAGTGAAACAGTTTAAACCCTGAAGATTCCTGAATATAACTGTAGGAAAACCGTCTATCTCGGGTAAAACTTTTAAATACATGGTAATAGTCCTGCGACATGATTAGAAATGTGTAAGAAGCACTTGAAATACCAGTACATAGAGCCATACTGTCGTTGTGGCCATGTTCAATCACCGAGATTCGAGGTATGAAGCTTTGTTATGACCAGAATACTGTTACCGTTTACAAATCCGGCGAATTTACTTGGCATTTTTCTGAAGAAAGTTCTTTCAAACATTAAAAAGTGCTGGATAAAGAGCTCAGAATTTGTATATAAAGCCTTTAAATGAAGAGAATACTGTTCATAGTCAAAATTTGGCTGAATAGGCAGGAGTTTTTTGAATGAAACAGTTTAAACCGTGATGATTCATGGTATATTTCCAAGAAAACTGCGGCATTTTTCTTAAACTCTTAAAATACACAATGACAGTACATGGAAATGATCAGGAACCTGAAGGAAACACCTGAGATATAAGTAATTAGACCCATACTATCCTTATGGCCGTGTACAATTACCGAGAGTCGAGGAGGAAAGCTGTGAATTGACGAGAATATTGATAATGTTTACAATCCCGGCTCAATTTCTTGGTTTTTTCTCGAAGAGAGTTCTTTCATATATTAAGAGTTACTATTTAGACAGCTCAGGTTTTGTGTAAAAAGCTTTTACATAAAGAGAATAGTGTTTCTATTTAGAATTGGGTCTGAATTGGCGCGAGTTTCTTGAGTGAAACAGTTTAAACCCTCAAGATTCCTGAATATAACTGTAGGAAAACCGTCTATCTCGGGTAAAACTTTTAAATACACGGTAATAGTCCTGCGACATGATTAGAAATGTGTAAGAAGCACTTGAAATACCAGTACATAGAGCCATACTATCGTTGTGGCCATGTTCAATCACCGAGGTTAGAGGTATAAAGCTTTGTTATCACCAGAATACTGTTACCGTTTACAAATCCGGCGAATTTCCTTGGCGTTTTTCTGAAGAAAGTTCTTTCAAACATTAAAAAGTGCTGGATAAAGAGCTCAGAATTTGTATATAAAGCCTTTAAATGAAGAGAATACTGTTCATAGTCAAAATTTGGCTGAATAGGCAGGAGTTTTTTGAATGAAACAGTTTAAACCGTGATGATTCATGGTATATTTCCAAGAAAACTGCGGCATTTTTCTTAAACTCTTAAAATACACAATGACAGTACATGGAAATGATCAGGAACCTGAAGGAAACACCTGAGATATAAGTAATTAGACCCATACTATCCTTATGGCCGTGTACAATTACCGAGAGTCGAGGAGGAAAGCTGTGAATTGACGAGAATATTGATAATGTTTACAATCCCGGCTCAATTTCTTGGTTTTTTCTCGAAGAGAGTTCTTTCATATATTAAGAGTTACTATTTAGACAGCTCAGGTTTTGTGTAAAAAGCTTTTACATAAAGAGAATAGTGTTTCTATTTAGAATTGGGTCTGAATTGGCGCGAGTTTCTTGAGTGAAACAGTTTTAAACCCTCAAGATTCCTGAATATAACTGTAGGAAAACCGTCTATCTCGGGTAAAACTTTTAAATACACGGTAATAGTCCTGCGACATGATTAGAAATGTGTAAGAAGCACTTGAAATACCAGTACATAGAGCCATACTATCGTTGTGGCCATGTTCAATCACCGAGGTTAGAGGTATAAAGCTTTGTTATCACCAGAATACTGTTACCGTTTACAAATCCGGCGAATTTCCTTGGCGTTTTTCTGAAGAAAGTTCTTTCAAACATTAAAAAGTGCTGGATAAAGAGCTCAGAATTTGTATATAAAGCCTTTAAATGAAGAGAATACTGTTCATAGTCAAAATTTGGCTGAATAGGCAGGAGTTTTTTGAATGAAACAGTTTAAACCGTGATGATTCATGGTATATTTCCAAGAAAACTGCGGCATTTTTCTTAAACTCTTAAAATACACAATGACAGTACATGGAAATGATCAGGAACCTGAAGGAAACACCTGAGATATAAGTAATTAGACCCATACTATCCTTATGGCCGTGTACAATTACCGAGAGTCGAGGAGGAAAGCTGTGAATTGACGAGAATATTGATAATGTTTACAATCCCGGCTCAATTTCTTGGTTTTTTCTCGAACAGAGTTCTTTCATATATTAAGAGTTACTATTTAGACAGCTCAGGTTTTGTGTAAAAAGCTTTTACATAAAGAGAATAGTGTTTCTATTTAGAATTGGGTCTGAATTGGCGCGAGTTTCTTGAGTGAAACAGTTTAAACCCTCAAGATTCCTGAATATAACTGTAGGAAAACCGTCTATCTCGGGTAAAACTTTTAAATACACGGTAATAGTCCTGCGACATGATTAGAAATGTGTAAGAAGCACTTGAAATACCAGTACATAGAGCCATACTATCGTTGTGGCCATGTTCAATCACCGAGGTTAGAGGTATAAAGCTTTGTTATCACCAGAATACTGTTACCGTTTACAAATCCGGCGAATTTCCTTGGCGTTTTTCTGAAGAAAGTTCTTTCAAACATTAAAAAGTGCTGGATAAAGAGCTCAGAATTTGTATATAAAGCCTTTAAATGAAGAGAATACTGTTCATAGTCAAAATTTGGCTGAATAGGCAGGAGTTTTTTGAATGAAACAGTTTAAACCGTGATGATTCATGGTATATTTCCAAGAAAACTGCGGCATTTTTCTTAAACTCTTAAAATACACAATGACAGTACATGGAAATGATCAGGAACCTGAAGGAAACACCTGAGATATAAGTAATTAGACCCATACTATCCTTATGGCCGTGTACAATTACCGAGAGTCGAGGAGGAAAGCTGTGAATTGACGAGAATATTGATAATGTTTACAATCCCGGCTCAATTTCTTGGTTTTTTCTCGAAGAGAGTTCTTTCATATATTAAGAGTTACTATTTAGACAGCTCAGGTTTTGTGTAAAAAGCTTTTACATAAAGAGAATAGTGTTTCTATTTAGAATTGGGTCTGAATTGGCGCGAGTTTCTTGAGTGAAACAGTTTAAACCCTCAAGATTCCTGAATATAACTGTAGGAAAACCGTCTATCTCGGGTAAAACTTTTAAATACACGGTAATAGTCCTGCGACATGATTAGAAATGTGTAAGAAGCACTTGAAATACCAGTACATAGAGCCATACTATCGTTGTGGCCATGTTCAATCACCGAGGTTAGAGGTATAAAGCTTTGTTATCACCAGAATACTGTTACCGTTTACAAATCCGGCGAATTTCCTTGGCGTTTTTCTGAAGAAAGTTCTTTCAAACATTAAAAAGTGCTGGATAAAGAGCTCAGAATTTGTATATAAAGCCTTTAAATGAAGAGAATACTGTTCATAGTCAAAATTTGGCTGAATAGGCAGGAGTTTTTTGAATGAAACAGTTTAAACCGTGATGATTCATGGTATATTTCCAAGAAAACTGCGGCATTTTTCTTAAACTCTTAAAATACACAATGACAGTACATGGAAATGATCAGGAACCTGAAGGAAACACCTGAGATATAAGTAATTAGACCCATACTATCCTTATGGCCGTGTACAATTACCGAGAGTCGAGGAGGAAAGCTGTGAATTGACGAGAATATTGATAATGTTTACAATCCCGGCTCAATTTCTTGGTTTTTTCTCGAACAGAGTTCTTTCATATATTAAGAGTTACTATTTAGACAGCTCAGGTTTTGTGTAAAAAGCTTTTACATAAAGAGAATAGTGTTTCTATTTAGAATTGGGTCTGAATTGGCGCGAGTTTCTTGAGTGAAACAGTTTAAACCCTCAAGATTCCTGAATATAACTGTAGGAAAACCGTCTATCTCGGGTAAAACTTTTAAATACACGGTAATAGTCCTGCGACATGATTAGAAATGTGTAAGAAGCACTTGAAATACCAGTACATAGAGCCATACTATCGTTGTGGCCATGTTCAATCACCGAGGTTAGAGGTATAAAGCTTTGTTATCACCAGAATACTGTTACCGTTTACAAATCCGGCGAATTTCCTTGGCGTTTTTCTGAAGAAAGTTCTTTCAAACATTAAAAAGTGCTGGATAAAGAGCTCAGAATTTGTATATAAAGCCTTTAAATGAAGAGAATACTGTTCATATTCATAATTTCGCTGAATAGGCAGGAGTTTTTTGAATGAAACAGTTTAAACCGTGATGATTCATGTGTATATTTCCAAGAAAACTGCGGCATTTTGGTTAAACTCTTAAAATACACAATGACAGTACATGGAAATGATCAGGAACCTGAAGGAAACACCTGAGATATAAGTAATTAGAACCATACTATCCTTATGGCCGTGTACAATTACCGAGAGTCGAGGAGGAAAGCTGTGAATTGACGAGAATATTGATAATGTTTACAATCCCGGCTCAATTTCTTGGTTTTTTTTCGAAGAGAGTTCTTTCATATATTAAGAGTTACTATTTAGACAGCTCAGGTTTTGTGTAAAAAGCTTTTACATAAAGAGAATAGTGTTTCTATTTAGAATTGGGTCTGAATTGGCGCGAGTTTCTTGAGTGAAACAGTTTAAACCCTGAAGATTCCTGAATATAACTGTAGGAAAACCGTCTATCTCGGGTAAAACTTTTAAATACACGGTAATAGTCCTGCGACATGATTAGAAATGTGTAAGAAGCACTTGAAATACCAGTACATAGAGCCATACTATCGTTGTGGCCATGTTCAATCACCGAGATTAGAGGTATAAAGCTTTGTTATGACCAGAATACTGTTACCTTTTACAAATCCGGCGAATTTCCTTGGCGTTTTTCTGAAGAAAGTTCTTTCAAACATTAAAAAGTGCTGGATAAAGAGCTCAGAATTTGTATATAAAGCCTTTAAATGAAGAGAATACTGTTCATAGTCAAAATTTGGCTGAATAGGCAGGAGTTTTTTGAATGAAACAGTTTAAACCGTGATGATTCACGGTATATTTCCAAGAAAACTGCGGCATTTTTCTTAAACTCTTAAAATACGCAATGAGAGTACATGGAAATGATCAGGAACCTGAAGGAAACACCTGAGATATAAGTAATTAGACCCATACTATCCTTATGGCCGTGTACAATTACCGAGAGTCGAGGAGGAAAGCTGTGAATTGACGAGAATATTGATAATGTTTACAATCCCGGCTCAATTTCTTGGTTTTTTTTTCGAAGAGAGTTCTTTCATATATTAAGAGTTACTATTTAGACAGCTCAGGTTTTGTGTAAAAAGCTTTTACATAAAGAGAATAGTGTTTCTATTTAGAATTGGGTCTGAATTGGCGCGAGTTTCTTGAGTGAAACAGTTTAAACCCTGAAGATTCCTGAATATAACTGTAGGAAAACCGTCTATCTCGGGTAAAAACTTTTAAATACACGGTAATAGTCCTGCGACATGATTAGAAATGTGTAAGAAGCACTTGTAATACCAGTATATAGAGCCATACTATCGTTGTGGCCATGTTCAATCACCGAGATTAGAGGTAAAGCTTTGTTATGACCAGAATACTGTTACCGTTTACAAATCCGGCGAATTTCCTTGGCATTTTTCTGAAGAAAGTTCTTTCAAACATTAAAAAGTGCTGGATAAAGAGCTCAGAATTTGTATATAAAGCCTTTAAATGAAGAGAATACTGTTCATAGTCAAAATTTGGCTGAATAGGCAGGAGTTTTTTGAATGAAACAGTTTAAACCGTGATGATTCACGGTATATTTCCAAGAAAACTGCGGCATTTTGGTTAAACTCTTAAAATACACAATGACAAAACATGGAAATGATCAGGAACCTCAAGGAAACACCTGAGATATAAGTAATTAGAACCATACTATCCTTATGGCCGTGTACAATTACCGAGAGTCGAGGAGGAAAGCTGTGAATTGACGAGAATATTGATAATGTTTACAATCCCGGCTCAATTTCTTGGTTTTTTTTCGAAGAGAGTTCTTTCATATATTAAGAGTTACTATTTAGACAGCTCAGGTTTTGTGTAAAAAGCTTTTACATAAAGAGAATAGTGTTTCTATTTAGAATTGGGTCTGAATTGGCGCGAGTTTCTTGAGTGAAACAGTTTAAACCCTCAAGATTCCTGAATATAACTGTAGGAAAACCGTCTATCTCGGGTAAAACTTTTAAATACACGGTAATAGTCCTGCGACATGATTAGAAATGTGTAAGAAGCACTTGAAATACCAGTACATAGAGCCATACTATCGTTGTGGCCATGTTCAATCACCGAGGTTAGAGGTATAAAGCTTTGTTATCACCAGAATACTGTTACCGTTTACAAATCCGGCGAATTTCCTTGGCGTTTTTCTGAAGAAAGTTCTTTCAAACATTAAAAAGTGCTGGATAAAGAGCTCAGAATTTGTATATAAAGCCTTTAAATGAAGAGAATACTGTTCATAGTCAAAATTTGGCTGAATAGGCAGGAGTTTTTTGAATGAAACAGTTTAAACCGTGAAGATTCATGGTATATTTCCAAGAAAACTGCGGCATTTTTCTTAAACTCTTAAAATACACAATGACAGTACATGGAAATGATCAGGAACCTGAAGGAAACACCTGAGATATAAGTAATTAGACCCATACTATCCTTATGGCCGTGTACAATTACCGAGAGTCGAGGAGGAAAGCTGTGAATTGACGAGAATATTGATAATGTTTACAATCCCGGCTCAATTTCTTGGTTTTTTCTCGAAGAGAGTTCTTTCATATATTAAGAGTTACTATTTAGACAGCTCAGGTTTTGTGTAAAAAGCTTTTACATAAAGAGAATAGTGTTTCTATTTAGAATTGGGTCTGAATTGGCGCGAGTTTCTTGAGTGAAACAGTTTAAACCCTCAAGATTCCTGAATATAACTGTAGGAAAACCGTCTAACTCGGGTAAAACTTTTAAATACACGGTAATAGTCCTGCGACATGATTAGAAATGTGTAAGAAGCACTTGAAATACCAGTACATAGAGCCATACTATCGTTGTGGCCATGTTCAATCACCGAGGTTAGAGGTATAAAGCTTTGTTATCACCAGAATACTGTTACCGTTTACAAATCCGGCGAATTTCCTTGGCGTTTTTCTGAAGAAAGTTCTTTCAAACATTAAAAAGTGCTGGATAAAGAGCTCAGAATTTGTATATAAAGCCTTTAAATGAAGAGAATACTGTTCATATTCATAATTTCGCTGAATAGGCAGGAGTTTTTTGAATGAAACAGTTTAAACCGTGATGATTCATGTGTATATTTCCAAGAAAACTGCGGCATTTTGGTTAAACTCTTAAAATACACAATGACAGTACATGGAAATGATCAGGAACCTGAAGGAAACACCTGAGATATAAGTAATTAGAACCATACTATCCTTATGGCCGTGTACAATTACCGAGAGTCGAGGAGGAAAGCTGTGAATTGACGAGAATATTGATAATGTTTACAATCCCGGCTCAATTTCTTGGTTTTTTTTCGAAGAGAGTTCTTTCATATATTAAGAGTTACTATTTAGACAGCTCAGGTTTTGTGTAAAAAGCTTTTACATAAAGAGAATAGTGTTTCTATTTAGAATTGGGTCTGAATTGGCGCGAGTTTCTTGAGTGAAACAGTTTAAACCCTGAAGATTCCTGAATATAACTGTAGGAAAACCGTCTATCTCGGGTAAAACTTTTAAATACACGGTAATAGTCCTGCGACATGATTACAAATGTGTAAGAAGCACTTGAAATACCAGTACATAGAGCCATACTATCGTTGTGGCCATGTTCAATCACCGAGATTAGAGGTATAAAGCTTTGTTATGACCAGAATACTGTTACCTTTTACAAATCCGGCGAATTTCCTTGGCGTTTTTCTGAAGAAAGTTCTTTCAAACATTAAAAAGTGCTGGATAAAGAGCTCAGAATTTGTATATAAAGCCTTTAAATGAAGAGAATACTGTTCATAGTCAAAATTTGGCTGAATAGGCAGGAGTTTTTTGAATGAAACAGTTTAAAACCGTGATGATTCACGGTATATTTCCAAGAAAACTGCGGCATTTTTCTTAAACTCTTAAAATACGCAATGAGAGTACATGGAAATGATCAGGAACCTGAAGGAAACACCTGAGATATAAGTAATTAGACCCATACTATCCTTATGGCCGTGTACAATTACCGAGAGTCGAGGAGGAAAGCTGTGAATTGACGAGAATATTGATAATGTTTACAATCCCGGCTCAATTTCTTGGTTTTTTTTCGAAGAGAGTTCTTTCATATATTAAGAGTTACTATTTAGACAGCTCAGGTTTTGTGTAAAAAGCTTTTACATAAAGAGAATAGTGTTTCTATTTAGAATTGGGTCTGAATTGGCGCGAGTTTCTTGAGTGAAACAGTTTAAACCCTGAAGATTCCTGAATATAACTGTAGGAAAACCGTCTATCTCGGGTAAAACTTTTAAATACACGGTAATAGTCCTGCGACATGATTAGAAATGTGTAAGAAGCACTTGTAATACCAGTATATAGAGCCATACTATCGTTGTGGCCATGTTCAATCACCGAGATTAGAGGTAAAGCTTTGTTATGACCAGAATACTGTTACCGTTTACAAATCCGGCGAATTTCCTTGGCATTTTTCTGAAGAAAGTTCTTTCAAACATTAAAAAGTGCTGGATAAAGAGCTCAGAATTTGTATATAAAGCCTTTAAATGAAGAGAATACTGTTCATAGTCAAAATTTGGCTGAATAGGCAGGAGTTTTTTGAATGAAACAGTTTAAACCGTGATGATTCACGGTATATTTCCAAGAAAACTGCGGCATTTTGGTTAAACTCTTAAAATACACAATGACAAAACATGGAAATGATCAGGAACCTCAAGGAAACACCTGAGATATAAGTAATTAGAACCATACTATCCTTATGGCCGTGTACAATTACCGAGAGTCGAGGAGGAAAGCTGTGAATTGACGAGAATATTGATAATGTTTACAATCCCGGCTCAATTTCTTGGTTTTTTTTCGAAGAGAGTTCTTTCATATATTAAGAGTTACTATTTAGACAGCTCAGGTTTTGTGTAAAAAGCTTTTACATAAAGAGAATAGTGTTTCTATTTAGAATTGGGTCTGAATTGGCGCGAGTTTCTTGAGTGAAACAGTTTAAACCCTGAAGATTCCTGAATATAACTGTAGGAAAACCGTCTATCTCGGGTAAAACTTTTAAATACACGGTAATAGTCCTGCGACATGATTAGAAATGTGTAAGAAGCACTTGAAATACCAGTACATAGAGCCATACTATCGTTGTGGCCATGTTCAATCACCGAGATTAGAGGTATAAAGCTTTGTTATGACCAGAATACTGTTACCTTTTACAAATCCGGCGAATTTCCTTGGCGTTTTTCTGAAGAAAGTTCTTTCAAACATTAAAAAGTGCTGGATAATGAGCTCAGAATTTGTATATAAAGCCTTTAAATGAAGAGAATACTGTTCATAGTCAAAATTTGGCTGAATAGGCAGGAGTTTTTTGAATGAAACAGTTTAAACCGTGATGATTCACGGTATATTTCCAAGAAAACTGCGGCATTTTTCTTAAACTCTTAAAATACACAATGAGAGTACATGGAAATGATCAGGAACCTGAAGGAAACACCTGAGATATAAGTAATTAGACCCATACTATCCTTATGGCCGTGTACAATTACCGAGAGTCGAGGAGGAAAGCTGTGAATTGACGAGAATATTGATAATGTTTACAATCCCGGCTCAATTTCTTGGTTTTTTCTCAAAGAGAGTTCTTTCATATATTAAGAGTTACTATTTAGACAGCTCAGGTTTTGTGTAAAAAGCTTTTACATAAAGAGAATAGTGTTTCTATTTAGAATTGGGTCTGAATTGGCGCAAGTTTCTTGAGTGAAACAGTTTAAACCCTGAAGATTCCTGAATATAACTGTAGGAAAACCGTCTATCTCGGGTAAAACTTTTAAATACACGGTAATAGTCCCGCGACATGATTAGAAATGTGTAAGAAGCACTTGAAATACCAGTACATAGAGCCATACTATCGTTGTGGCCATGTTCAATCACCGAGATTAGAGGTATAAAGCTTTGTTATGACCAGAATACTGTTACCGTTTACAAATCCGGCGAATTTCCTTGGCGTTTTTCTGAAGAAAGTTCTTTCAAACATTAAAAAGTGCTGGATAAAGAGCTCAGAATTTGTATATAAAGCCTTTAAATGAAGAGAATACTGTTCATATTCATAATTTCGCTGAATAGGCAGGAGTTTTTTGAATGAAACAGTTTAAACCGTGATGATTCATGTGTATATTTCCAAGAAAACTGCGGCATTTTGGTTAAACTCTTAAAATACACAATGACAGTACATGAAAATGATCAGGAACCTGAAGGAAACACCTGAGATATAAGTAATTAGACCCATACTATCCTTATGGCCGTGTACAATTACCGAGAGTCGCGGAGGAAAGCTGTGAATTGACGAGAATATTGATAATGTTTACAATCCCGGCTCAATTTCTTGGTTTTTTCTCGAAGAGAGTTCTTTCATATATTAAGAGTTACTATTTAGACAGCTCAGGTTTTGTGTAAAAAGCTTTTACATAAAGAGAATAGTGTTTTTATTTAGAATTGGGTCTGAATTGGCGCGAGTTTCTTGAGTGAAACAGTTTAAACCCTGAAGATTCCTGAATATAACTGTAGGAAAACCGTCTATCTCGGGTAAAACTTTTAAATACACGGTAATAGTCCTGGGACATGATCAGAAATGTGTAAGAAGCACTTGAAATACCAGTACATAGAGCCATACTATCGTTGTGGCCATGTTCATTCACCGAGATTAGAGGTATAAAGCTTTGTTATGACCAGAATACTGTTACCGTTTACAAATCCGGCGAATTTCCTTGGCGTTTTTCTGAAGAAAGTTCTTTCAAACATTAAAAAGTGCTGGATAAAGAGCTCAGAATTTGTATATAAAGCCTTTAAATGAAGAGAATACTGTTCATATTCATAATTTCGCTGAATAGGCAGGAGTTTTTTGAATGAAACAGTTTAAACCGTGATGATTCATGTGTATATTTCCAAGAAAACTGCGGCATTTTGGTTAAACTCTTAAAATACACAATGACAGTACATGGAAATGATCAGGAACTTGAAGGAAACACCTGAGATATAAGTAATTAGAACCATACTATCCTTATGGCCGTGTACAATTACCGAGAGTCGAGGAGGAAAGCTGTGAATTGACGAGAATATTGATAATGTTTACAATCCCGGCTCAATTTCTTGGTTTTTTTTCGAAGAGAGTTCTTTCATATATTAAGAGTTACTATTTAGACAGCTCAGGTTTTGGGTAAAAAGCTTTTACATAAAGAGAATACTGTTTCTATTTAGAATTGGGTCTGAATTGGCGCGAGTTTCTTGAGTGAAACAGTTTAAACCCTGAAGATTCCTGAATATAACTGTAGGAAAACCGTCTATCTCGGGTAAAACTTTTAAATACACGGTAATAGTCCCGCGACATGATTAGAAATGTGTAAGAAGCACTTGAAATACCAGTACATAGAGCCATACTATCGTTGTGGCCATGTTCAATCACCGAGATTAGAGGTATAAAGCTTTGTTATGACCAGAATACTGTTACCGTTTACAAATCCGGCGAATTTACTTGGCGTTTTTCTGAAGAAAGTTCTTTCAAACATTAAAAAGTGCTGGATAAAGAGCTCAGAATTTGTGTATAAAGCCTTTAAATGAAGAGAATACTGTTCATATTCATAATTTCGCTGAATAGGCAGGAGTTTTTTGAATGAAGCAGTTTAAACCGTGATGATTCATGTGTATATTTCCAAGAAAACTGCGGCATTTTGGTTAAACTCTTAAAATACACAATGACAGTACATGGAAATGATCAGGAACCTGAAGGAAACACCTGAGATATAAGTAATTAGACCCATACTATCCTTATGGCCATGTACAATTACCGAGAGTCGAGGAGGAAAGCTGTGAATTGACGAGAATATTGATAATGTTTACAATCCCGGCTCAATTTCTTGGTTTTTTCTCAAAGAGAGTTCTTTCATATATTAAGAGTTACTATTTAGACAGCTCAGGTTTTGTGTAAAAAGCTTTTACATAAAGAGAATAGTGTTTCTATTTAGAATTGGGTCTGAATTGGCGCAAGTTTCTTGAGTGAAACAGTTTAAACCCTGAAGATTCCTGAATATAACTGTAGGAAAACCGTCTATCTCGGGTAAAACTTTTAAATACATGGTAATAGTCCTGCGACATGATTAGAAATGTGTAAGAAGCACTTGAAATACCAGTACATAGAGCCATACTGTCGTTGTGGCCATGTTCAATCACCGAGATTAGAGGTATAAAGCTTTGTTATGACCAGAATACTGTTACCTTTTACAAATCCGGCGAATTTCCTTGGCGTTTTTCTGAAGAAAGTTCTTTCAAACATTAAAAAGTGCTGGATAAAGAGCTCAGAATTTGTATATAAAGCCTTTAAATGAAGAGAATACTGTTCATATTCATAATTTCGCTGAATAGGCAGGAGTTTTTTGAATGAAACAGTTTAAACCGTGATGATTCATGTGTATATTTCCAAGAAAACTGCGGCATTTTGGTTAAACTCTTAAAATACACAATGACAGTACATGGAAATGATCAGGAACTTGAAGGAAACACCTGAGATATAAGTAATTAGAACCATACTATCCTTATGGCCGTGTACAATTACCGAGAGTCGAGGAGGAAAGCTGTGAATTGACGAGAATATTGATAATGTTTACAATCCCGGCTCAATTTCTTGGTTTTTTTTCGAAGAGAGTTCTTTCATATATTAAGAGTTACTATTTAGACAGCTCAGGTTTTGGGTAAAAAGCTTTTACATAAAGAGAATACTGTTTCTATTTAGAATTGGGTCTGAATTGGCGCGAGTTTCTTGAGTGAAACAGTTTAAACCCTGAAGATTCCTGAATATAACTGTAGGAAAACCGTCTATCTCGGGTAAAACTTTTAAATACACGGTAATAGTCCCGCGACATGATTAGAAATGTGTAAGAAGCACTTGAAATACCAGTACATAGAGCCATACTATCGTTGTGGCCATGTTCAATCACCGAGATTAGAGGTATAAAGCTTTGTTATGACCAGAATACTGTTACCGTTTACAAATCCGGCGAATTTACTTGGCGTTTTTCTGAAGAAAGTTCTTTCAAACATTAAAAAGTGCTGGATAAAGAGCTCAGAATTTGTGTATAAAGCCTTTAAATGAAGAGAATACTGTTCATATTCATAATTTCGCTGAATAGGCAGGAGTTTTTTGAATGAAGCAGTTTAAACCGTGATGATTCATGTGTATATTTCCAAGAAAACTGCGGCATTTTGGTTAAACTCTTAAAATACACAATGACAGTACATGGAAATGATCAGGAACCTGAAGGAAACACCTGAGATATAAGTAATTAGACCCATACTATCCTTATGGCCATGTACAATTACCGAGAGTCGAGGAGGAAAGCTGTGAATTGACGAGAATATTGATAATGTTTACAATCCCGGCTCAATTTCTTGGTTTTTTCTCAAAGAGAGTTCTTTCATATATTAAGAGTTACTATTTAGACAGCTCAGGTTTTGTGTAAAAAGCTTTTACATAAAGAGAATAGTGTTTCTATTTAGAATTGGGTCTGAATTGGCGCAAGTTTCTTGAGTGAAACAGTTTAAACCCTGAAGATTCCTGAATATAACTGTAGGAAAACCGTCTATCTCGGGTAAAACTTTTAAATACATGGTAATAGTCCTGCGACATGATTAGAAATGTGTAAGAAGCACTTGAAATACCAGTACATAGAGCCATACTGTCGTTGTGGCCATGTTCAATCACCGAGATTAGAGGTATAAAGCTTTGTTATGACCAGAATACTGTTACCTTTTACAAATCCGGCGAATTTCCTTGGCGTTTTTCTGAAGAAAGTTCTTTCAAACATTAAAAAGTGCTGGATAAAGAGCTCAGAATTTGTATATAAAGCCTTTAAATGAAGAGAATACTGTTCATAGTCAAAATTTGGCTGAATAGGCAGGAGTTTTTTGAATGAAACAGTTTAAACCGTGATGATTCACGGTATATTTCCAAGAAAACTGCGGCATTTTTCTTAAACTCTTAAAATACACAATGACAGTACATGGAAATGATCAGGAACTTGAAGGAAACACCTGAGATATAAGTAATTAGAACCATACTATCCTTATGGCCGTGTACAATTACCGAGAGTCGAGGAGGAAAGCTGTGAATTGACGAGAATATTGATAATGTTTACAATCCCGGCTCAATTTCTTGGTTTTTTTTCGAAGAGAGTTCTTTCATATATTAAGAGTTACTATTTAGACAGCTCAGGTTTTGGGTAAAAAGCTTTTACATAAAGAGAATACTGTTTCTATTTAGAATTGGGTCTGAATTGGCGCGAGTTTCTTGAGTGAAACAGTTTAAACCCTGAAGATTCCTGAATATAACTGTAGGAAAACCGTCTATCTCGGGTAAAACTTTTAAATACACGGTAATAGTCCCGCGACATGATTAGAAATGTGTAAGAAGCACTTGAAATACCAGTACATAGAGCCATACTATCGTTGTGGCCATGTTCAATCACCGAGATTAGAGGTATAAAGCTTTGTTATGACCAGAATACTGTTACCGTTTACAAATCCGGCGAATTTACTTGGCGTTTTTCTGAAGAAAGTTCTTTCAAACATTAAAAAGTGCTGGATAAAGAGCTCAGAATTTGTGTATAAAGCCTTTAAATGAAGAGAATACTGTTCATATTCATAATTTCGCTGAATAGGCAGGAGTTTTTTGAATGAAGCAGTTTAAACCGTGATGATTCATGTGTATATTTCCAAGAAAACTGCGGCATTTTGGTTAAACTCTTAAAATACACAATGACAGTACATGGAAATGATCAGGAACCTGAAGGAAACACCTGAGATATAAGTAATTAGACCCATACTATCCTTATGGCCGTGTACAATTACCGAGAGTCGAGGAGGAAAGCTGTGAATTGACGAGAATATTGATAATGTTTACAATCCCGGCTCAATTTCTTGATTTTTTCTCGAAGAGAGTTCTTTCATATATTAAGAGTTACTATTTAGACAGCTCAGGTTTTGTGTAAAAAGCTTTTACATAAAGAGAATAGTGTTTCTATTTAGAATTGGGTCTGAATTGGCGCGAGTTTCTTGAGTGAAACAGTTTAAACCCTGAAGATTCCTGAATATAACTGTAGGAAAACCGTCTATCTCGGGTAAAACTTTTAAATACGCGGTAATAGTCCCGCGACATGATTAGAAATGTGTAAGAAGCACTTGAAATACCAGTACATAGAGCCATACTATCGTTGTGGCCATGTTCAATCACCGAGGTTAGAGGTATAAAGCTTTGTTATCACCAGAATACTGTTACCGTTTACAAATCCGGCGAATTTACTTGGCGTTTTTCTGAAGAAAGTTCTTTCAAACATTAAAAAGTGCTGGATAAAGAGCTCAGAATTTGTATATAAAGCCTTTAAATGAAGAGAATACTGTTCATATTCAAAATTTGGCTGAATAGGCAGGAGTTTTTTGAATGAAACAGTTTAAACCGTGATGATTCATGTGTATATTTCCAAGAAAACTGCGGCATTTTGGTTAAACTCTTAAAATACACAATGACAGTACATGGAAATGATCAGGAACCTGAAGGAAACACCTGAGATATAAGTAATTAGACCCATACTATCCTTATGGCCGTGTACAATTACCGAGAGTCGAGGAGGAAAGCTGTGAATTGACGAGAATATTGATAATGTTTACAATCCCGGCTCAATTTCTTGTTTTTTTTTCGAAGAGAGTTCTTTCATATATTAAGAGTTACTATTTAGACAGCTCAGGTTTTGTGTAAAAAGCTTTTACATAAAGAGAATACTGTTTCTTTTTAGAATTGGGTCTGAATTGGCGCGAGTTTCTTGAGTGAAACAGTTTAAACCCTGAAGATTCCTGAATATAACTGTGGGAAAACCGTCTATCTCGGGTAAAACTTTTAAATACACGGTAATAGTTCTGCGACATGATTAGAAATGTGTAAGAAGCACTTGAAATACCAGTACATAGAGCCATACTATCGTTGTGGCCATGTTCAATCACCGAGATTAGAGGTATAAAGCTTTGTTATGACCAGAATACTGTTACAGTTTACAAATCCGGCGAATTTACTTGTCGTTTTTGTGAAGAAAGTTCTTTCAAACATTAGAAAATGCTGGATAAAGAGCTCAGAATTTGTATATAAAGCCTTTAAATGAAGAGAATACTGTTCATATTCAAAATTTGGCTGAATAGGCAGGAGTTTTTTGAATGAAACAGTTTAAACCGTGATGATTCATGTGTATATTTCCAAGAAAACTGCGGCATTTTGGTTAAACTCTTAAAATACACAATGACAGTACATGGAAATGATCAGGAACCTGAAGGAAACACCTGAGAAATAAGTAATTAGACCCATACTATCCTTATGGCCGTGTACAATTACCGAGAGTCGAGGAGGAAAGCTGTGAATTGACGAGAATATTGATAATGTTTATAATCCCGGCTCAATTTCTTGGTTTTTTTTCGAAGAGAGTTCTTTCATATATTAAGAGTTACTATTTAGACAGCTCAGGTTTTGTGTAAAAAGCTTTTACATAAAGAGAATAGTGTTTCTATTTAGAATTGGGTCTGAATTGGCGCGAGTTTCTTGAGTGAAACAGTTTAAACCCTGAAGATTCCTGAATATAACTGTAGGAAAACCGTCTATCTCGGGTGAAACTTTTAAATACACGGTAATAGTCCTGCGACATGATTAGAAATGTGTAAGAAGCACTTGAAATACCAGTACATAGAGCCATACTATCGTTGTGGCCATGTTCAATCACCGAGGTTAGAGGTATAAAGCTTTGTTATGACCAGAATACTGTTATCGTTTACAAATCCGGCGAATTTACTTGGCGTTTTTCTGAAGAAAGTTCTTTCAAACAATAAAAAGTGCTGGATAAAGAGCTCAGAATTTTTATATAAAGCCTTTAAATGAAGAGAATACTGTTCATATTCAAAATTTGGCTGAATAGGCAGGAGTTTTTGGAATGAAACAGTTTAAACCGTGATGATTCATGGTATATTTCCAAGAAAACTGCGGCATTTTGGTTAAACTCTTAAAATACACAATGACAGTACATGGGAATGATCAGGAACCTGAAGGAAACACCTGAGATATAAGTAATTAGAACCATACTATCCTTATGGCCGTGTACAATTACCGAGAGTCGAGGAGGAAAGCTGTGAATTGACGAGAATATTGATAATGTTTACAATCCCGGCTCAATTTCTTGGTTTTTTTTCGAAGAGAGTTCTTTCATATATTAAGAGTTACTATTTAGACAGCTCAGGTTTTGTGTAAAAAGCTTTTACATAAAGAGAATAGTGTTTCTATTTAGAATTGGGTCTGAATTGGCGCGAGTTTCTTGAGTGAAACAGTTTAAATCCTGAAGATTCCTGAATATAACTGTAGGAAAACCGTCTATCTCGGGTAAAACTTTTAAATACACGGTAATAGTCCTGGGACATGATTAGAAATGTGTAAGAAGCACTTGAAATACCAGTACATAGAGCCATACTATCTTTGTGGCCATGTTCAATCACCGAGGATAGAGGTATAAAGCTTTGTTATGACCAGAATACTGTTATCGTGTACAAATCCGGCGAATTTACTTGGCGTTTTTCTGAAGAAAGTTCTTTCAAACATTAAAAAGTGCTGGATAAAGAGCTCAGAATTTGTATATAAAGACTTTAAATGAAGAGAATACTGTTCGTATTCATAATTTGGCTGAATAGGCAGGAGTTTTTTGAATGAAACAGTTTAAACCGTGATGATTCATGTGTATATTTCCAAGAAAACTGCAGCATTTTGGTTAAACTCTTAAAATACACAATGACAGTACATGGAAATGATCAGGAACCTGAAGGAAACACCTGAGATATAAGTAATTAGACCCATACTATCCTTATGGCCGTGTACAATTACCGAGAGTCGAGGAGGAAAGCTGTGAATTGACGAGAATATTGATAATGTTTACAATCCCGGCTCAATTTCTTGGTTTTTTTTCGAAGAGAGTTCTTTCATATATTAAGAGTTACTATTTAGACAGCTCAGGTTTTGTGTAAAAAGCTTTTACATAAAGAGAATAGTGTTTCTATTTAGAATTGGGTCTGAATTGGCGCGAGTTTCTTGAGTGAAACAGTTTAAACCCTGAAGATTCCTGAATATAACTGTAGGAAAACCGTCTATCTCGGGTAAAACTTTTAAATACACGGTAATAGTCCTGGGACATGATTAGAAATGTGTAAGAAGCACTTGAAATACCAGTACATAGAGCCATATTATCGTTGTGGCCATGTTCAATCACCGAGGATAGAGGTATAAAGCTTTGTTATGACCAGAATACTGTTATCGTGTACAAATCCGGCGAATTTACTTGGCGTTTTTCTGAAGAAAGTTCTTTCAAACATTAAAAAGTGCTGGATAAAGAGCTCAGAATTTGTATATAAAGACTTTAAATGAAGAGAATACTGTTCATATTCATAATTTGGCTGAATAGGCAGGAGTTTTTTGAATGAAACAGTTTAAACCGTGATGATTCATGTGTATATTTCCAAGAAAACTGCAGCATTTTGGTTAAACTCTTAAAATACACAATGACAGTACATGGAAATGATCAGGAACCTGAAGGAAACACCTGAGATATAAGTAATTAGACCCATACTATCCTTATGGCCGTGTACAATTACCGAGAGTCGAGGAGGAAAGCTGTGAATTGACGAGAATATTGATAATGTTTATAATCCCGGCTCAATTTCTTGGTTTTTTTTCGAAGAGAGTTCTTTCATATATTAAGAGTTACTATTTAGACAGCTCAGGTTTTGTGTAAAAAGCTTTTACATAAAGAGAATAGTGTTTCTATTTAGAATTGGGTCTGAATTGGCGCGAGTTTCTTGAGTGAAACAGTTTAAACCCTGAAGATTCCTGAATATAACTGTAGGAAAACCGTCTATCTCGGGTGAAACTTTTAAATACACGGTAATAGTCCTGCGACATGATTAGAAATGTGTAAGAAGCACTTGAAATACCAGTACATAGAGCCATACTATCGTTGTGGCCATGTTCAATCACCGAGGTTAGAGGTATAAAGCTTTGTTATGACCAGAATACTGTTATCGTTTACAAATCCGGCGAATTTACTTGGCGTTTTTCTGAAGAAAGTTCTTTCAAACATTAAAAAGTGCTGGATAAAGAGCTCAGAATTTTTATATAAAGCCTTTAAATGAAGAGAATACTGTTCATATTCAAAATTTGGCTGAATAGGCAGGAGTTTTTGGAATGAAACAGTTTAAACCGTGATGATTCATGGTATATTTCCAAGAAAACTGCGGCATTTTGGTTAAACTCTTAAAATACACAATGACAGTACATGGGAATGATCAGGAACCTGAAGGAAACACCTGAGATATAAGTAATTAGAACCATACTATCTTATGGCCGTGTACAATTACCGAGAGTCGAGGAGGAAAGCTGTGAATTGACGAGAATATTGATAATGTTTACAATCCCGGCTCAATTTCTTGGTTTTTTTTCGAAGAGAGTTCTTTCATATATTAAGAGTTACTATTTAGACAGCTCAGGTTTTGTGTAAAAAGCTTTTACATAAAGAGAATAGTGTTTCTATTTAGAATTGGGTCTGAATTGGCGCGAGTTTCTTGAGTGAAACAGTTTAAACCCTGAAGATTCCTGAATATAACTGTAGGAAAACCGTCTATCTCGGGTAAAACTTTTAAATACACGGTAATAGTCCTGGGACATGATTAGAAATGTGTAAGAAGCACTTGAAATACCAGTACATAGAGCCATACTATCGTTGTGGCCATGTTCAATCACCGAGGATAGAGGTATAAAGCTTTGTTATGACCAGAATACTGTTACCTTTTACAAATCCGGCTAATTTCCTTGGCGTTTTTCTGAAGAAAGTTCTTTCAAACATTAAAAAGTGCTGGATAAAGAGCTCAGAATTTGTATATAAAGCCTTTAAATGAAGAGAATACTGTTCATAGTCAAAATTTGGCTGAATAGGCAGGAGTTTTTTGAATGAAACAGTTTAAACCGTGATGATTCACGGTATATTTCCAAGAAAACTGCGGCATTTTTCTTAAACTCTTAAAATACGCAATGAGAGTACATGGAAATGATCAGGAACCTGAAGGAAACACCTGAGATATAAGTAATTAGACCCATACTATCCTTATGGCCGTGTACAATTACCGAGAGTCGAGGAGGAAAGCTGTGAATTGACGAGAATATTGATAATGTTTACAATCCCGGCTCAATTTCTTGGTTTTTTTTCGAAGAGAGTTCTTTCATATATTAAGAGTTACTATTTAGACAGCTCAGGTTTTGTGTAAAAAGCTTTTACATAAAGAGAATAGTGTTTCTATTTAGAATTGGGTCTGAATTGGCGCGAGTTTCTTGAGTGAAACAGTTTAAACCCTGAAGATTCCTGAATATAACTGTAGGAAAACCGTCTATCTCGGGTAAAACTTTTAAATACACGGTAATAGTCCCGCGACATGATTAGAAATGTGTAAGAAGCACTTGAAATACCAGTACATAGAGCCATACTATCGTTGTGGCCATGTTCAATCACCGAGATTAGAGGTATAAAGCTTTGTTATGACCAGAATACTGTTACCGTTTACAAATCCGGCGAATTTACTTGGCGTTTTTCTGAAGAAAGTTCTTTCAAACATTAAAAAGTGCTGGATAAAGAGCTCAGAATTTGTGTATAAAGCCTTTAAATGAAGAGAATACTGTTCATATTCATAATTTCGCTGAATAGGCAGGAGTTTTTTGAATGAAGCAGTTTAAACCGTGATGATTCATGTGTATATTTCCAAGAAAACTGCGGCATTTTGGTTAAACTCTTAAAATACACAATGACAGTACATGGAAATGATCAGGAACCTGAAGGAAACACCTGAGATATAAGTAATTAGACCCATACTATCCTTATGGCCGTGTACAATTACCGAGAGTCGAGGAGGAAAGCTGTGAATTGACGAGAATATTGATAATGTTTACAATCCCGGCTCAATTTCTTGATTTTTTCTCGAAGAGAGTTCTTTCATATATTAAGAGTTACTATTTAGACAGCTCAGGTTTTGTGTAAAAAGCTTTTACATAAAGAGAATAGTGTTTCTATTTAGAATTGGGTCTGAATTGGCGCGAGTTTCTTGAGTGAAACAGTTTAAACCCTGAAGATTCCTGAATATAACTGTAGGAAAACCGTCTATCTCGGGTAAAACTTTTAAATACGCGGTAATAGTCCCGCGACATGATTAGAAATGTGTAAGAAGCACTTGAAATACCAGTACATAGAGCCATACTATCGTTGTGGCCATGTTCAATCACCGAGGTTAGAGGTATAAAGCTTTGTTATCACCAGAATACTGTTACCGTTTACAAATCCGGCGAATTTACTTGGCGTTTTTCTGAAGAAAGTTCTTTCAAACATTAAAAAGTGCTGGATAAAGAGCTCAGAATTTGTATATAAAGCCTTTAAATGAAGAGAATACTGTTCATATTCAAAATTTGGCTGAATAGGCAGGAGTTTTTTGAATGAAACAGTTTAAACCGTGATGATTCATGTGTATATTTCCAAGAAAACTGCGGCATTTTGGTTAAACTCTTAAAATACACAATGACAGTACATGGAAATGATCAGGAACCTGAAGGAAACACCTGAGATATAAGTAATTAGACCCATACTATCCTTATGGCCGTGTACAATTACCGAGAGTCGAGGAGGAAAGCTGTGAATTGACGAGAATATTGATAATGTTTACAATCCCGGCTCAATTTCTTGTTTTTTTTTCGAAGAGAGTTCTTTAATATATTAAGAGTTACTATTTAGACAGCTCAGGTTTTGTGTAAAAAGCTTTTACATAAAGAGAATACTGTTTCTTTTTAGAATTGGGTCTGAATTGGCGCGAGTTTCTTGAGTGAAACAGTTTAAACCCTGAAGATTCCTGAATATAACTGTGGGAAAACCGTCTATCTCGGGTAAAACTTTTAAATACACGGTAATAGTTCTGCGACATGATTAGAAATGTGTAAGAAGCACTTGAAATACCAGTACATAGAGCCATACTATCGTTGTGGCCATGTTCAATCACCGAGATTAGAGGTATAAAGCTTTGTTATGACCAGAATACTGTTACAGTTTACAAATCCGGCGAATTTACTTGTCGTTTTTGTGAAGAAAGTTCTTTCAAACATTAAAAAGTGCTGGATAAAGAGCTCAGAATTTGTATATAAAGCCTTTAAATGAAGAGAATACTGTTCATATTCAAAATTTGGCTGAATAGGCAGGAGTTTTTTGAATGAAACAGTTTAAACCGTGATGATTCATGTGTATATTTCCAAGAAAACTGCGGCATTTTGGTTAAACTCTTAAAATACACAATGACAGTACATGGAAATGATCAGGAACCTGAAGGAAACACCTGAGAAATAAGTAATTAGACCCATACTATCCTTATGGCCGTGTACAATTACCGAGAGTCGAGGAGGAAAGCTGTGAATTGACGAGAATATTGATAATGTTTATAATCCCGGCTCAATTTCTTGGTTTTTTTTCGAAGAGAGTTCTTTCATATATTAAGAGTTACTATTTAGACAGCTCAGGTTTTGTGTAAAAAGCTTTTACATAAAGAGAATAGTGTTTCTATTTAGAATTGGGTCTGAATTGGCGCGAGTTTCTTGAGTGAAACAGTTTAAACCCTGAAGATTCCTGAATATAACTGTAGGAAAACCGTCTATCTCGGGTGAAACTTTTAAATACACGGTAATAGTCCTGCGACATGATTAGAAATGTGTAAGAAGCACTTGAAATACCAGTACATAGAGCCATACTATCGTTGTGGCCATGTTCAATCACCGAGGTTAGAGGTATAAAGCTTTGTTATGACCAGAATACTGTTATCGTTTACAAATCCGGCGAATTTACTTGGCGTTTTTCTGAAGAAAGTTCTTTCAAACAATAAAAAGTGCTGGATAAAGAGCTCAGAATTTTTATATAAAGCCTTTAAATGAAGAGAATACTGTTCATATTCAAAATTTGGCTGAATAGGCAGGAGTTTTTGGAATGAAACAGTTTAAACCGTGATGATTCATGGTATATTTCCAAGAAAACTGCGGCATTTTGGTTAAACTCTTAAAATACACAATGACAGTACATGGGAATGATCAGGAACCTGAAGGAAACACCTGAGATATAAGTAATTAGAACCATACTATCCTTATGGCCGTGTACAATTACCGAGAGTCGAGGAGGAAAGCTGTGAATTGACGAGAATATTGATAATGTTTACAATCCCGGCTCAATTTCTTGGTTTTTTTTCGAAGAGAGTTCTTTCATATATTAAGAGTTACTATTTAGACAGCTCAGGTTTTGTGTAAAAAGCTTTTACATAAAGAGAATAGTGTTTCTATTTAGAATTGGGTCTGAATTGGCGCGAGTTTCTTGAGTGAAACAGTTTAAATCCTGAAGATTCCTGAATATAACTGTAGGAAAACCGTCTATCTCGGGTAAAACTTTTAAATACACGGTAATAGTCCTGGGACATGATTAGAAATGTGTAAGAAGCACTTGAAATACCAGTACATAGAGCCATACTATCTTTGTGGCCATGTTCAATCACCGAGGATAGAGGTATAAAGCTTTGTTATGACCAGAATACTGTTATCGTGTACAAATCCGGCGAATTTACTTGGCGTTTTTCTGAAGAAAGTTCTTTCAAACATTAAAAAGTGCTGGATAAAGAGCTCAGAATTTGTATATAAAGACTTTAAATGAAGAGAATACTGTTCGTATTCATAATTTGGCTGAATAGGCAGGAGTTTTTTGAATGAAACAGTTTAAACCGTGATGATTCATGTGTATATTTCCAAGAAAACTGCAGCATTTTGGTTAAACTCTTAAAATACACAATGACAGTACATGGAAATGATCAGGAACCTGAAGGAAACACCTGAGATATAAGTAATTAGACCCATACTATCCTTATGGCCGTGTACAATTACCGAGAGTCGAGGAGGAAAGCTGTGAATTGACGAGAATATTGATAATGTTTACAATCCCGGCTCAATTTCTTGGTTTTTTTTCGAAGAGAGTTCTTTCATATATTAAGAGTTACTATTTAGACAGCTCAGGTTTTGTGTAAAAAGCTTTTACATAAAGAGAATAGTGTTTCTATTTAGAATTGGGTCTGAATTGGCGCGAGTTTCTTGAGTGAAACAGTTTAAACCCTGAAGATTCCTGAATATAACTGTAGGAAAACCGTCTATCTCGGGTAAAACTTTTAAATACACGGTAATAGTCCTGGGACATGATTAGAAATGTGTAAGAAGCACTTGAAATACCAGTACATAGAGCCATATTATCGTTGTGGCCATGTTCAATCACCGAGGATAGAGGTATAAAGCTTTGTTATGACCAGAATACTGTTATCGTGTACAAATCCGGCGAATTTACTTGGCGTTTTTCTGAAGAAAGTTCTTTCAAACATTAAAAAGTGCTGGATAAAGAGCTCAGAATTTGTATATAAAGACTTTAAATGAAGAGAATACTGTTCATATTCATAATTTGGCTGAATAGGCAGGAGTTTTTTGAATGAAACAGTTTAAACCGTGATGATTCATGTGTATATTTCCAAGAAAACTGCGGCATTTTGGTTAAACTCTTAAAATACACAATGACAGTACATGGAAATGATCAGGAACCTGAAGGAAACACCTGAGATATAAGTAATTAGACCCATACTATCCTTATGGCCGTGTACAATTACCGAGAGTCGAGGAGGAAAGCTGTGAATTGACGAGAATATTGATAATGTTTATAATCCCGGCTCAATTTCTTGGTTTTTTTTCGAAGAGAGTTCTTTCATATATTAAGAGTTACTATTTAGACAGCTCAGGTTTTGTGTAAAAAGCTTTTACATAAAGAGAATAGTGTTTCTATTTAGAATTGGGTCTGAATTGGCGCGAGTTTCTTGAGTGAAACAGTTTAAACCCTGAAGATTCCTGAATATAACTGTAGGAAAACCGTCTATCTCGGGTGAAACTTTTAAATACACGGTAATAGTCCTGCGACATGATTAGAAATGTGTAAGAAGCACTTGAAATACCAGTACATAGAGCCATACTATCGTTGTGGCCATGTTCAATCACCGAGGTTAGAGGTATAAAGCTTTGTTATGACCAGAATACTGTTATCGTTTACAAATCCGGCGAATTTACTTGGCGTTTTTCTGAAGAAAGTTCTTTCAAACATTAAAAAGTGCTGGATAAAGAGCTCAGAATTTTTATATAAAGCCTTTAAATGAAGAGAATACTGTTCATATTCAAAATTTGGCTGAATAGGCAGGAGTTTTTGGAATGAAACAGTTTAAACCGTGATGATTCATGGTATATTTCCAAGAAAACTGCGGCATTTTGGTTAAACTCTTAAAATACACAATGACAGTACATGGGAATGATCAGGAACCTGAAGGAAACACCTGAGATATAAGTAATTAGAACCATACTATCTTATGGCCGTGTACAATTACCGAGAGTCGAGGAGGAAAGCTGTGAATTGACGAGAATATTGATAATGTTTACAATCCCGGCTCAATTTCTTGGTTTTTTTTCGAAGAGAGTTCTTTCATATATTAAGAGTTACTATTTAGACAGCTCAGGTTTTGTGTAAAAAGCTTTTACATAAAGAGAATAGTGTTTCTATTTAGAATTGGGTCTGAATTGGCGCGAGTTTCTTGAGTGAAACAGTTTAAACCCTGAAGATTCCTGAATATAACTGTAGGAAAACCGTCTATCTCGGGTAAAACTTTTAAATACACGGTAATAGTCCTGGGACATGATTAGAAATGTGTAAGAAGCACTTGAAATACCAGTACATAGAGCCATACTATCGTTGTGGCCATGTTCAATCACCGAGGATAGAGGTATAAAGCTTTGTTATGACCAGAATACTGTTACCTTTTACAAATCCGGCGAATTTCCTTGGCGTTTTTCTGAAGAAAGTTCTTTCAAACATTAAAAAGTGCTGGATAAAGAGCTCAGAATTTGTATATAAAGCCTTTAAATGAAGAGAATACTGTTCATAGTCAAAATTTGGCTGAATAGGCAGGAGTTTTTTGAATGAAACAGTTTAAACCGTGATGATTCACGGTATATTTCCAAGAAAACTGCGGCATTTTTCTTAAACTCTTAAAATACGCAATGAGAGTACATGGAAATGATCAGGAACCTGAAGGAAACACCTGAGATATAAGTAATTAGACCCATACTATCCTTATGGCCGTGTACAATTACCGAGAGTCGAGGAGGAAAGCTGTGAATTGACGAGAATATTGATAATGTTTACAATCCCGGCTCAATTTCTTGGTTTTTTTTCGAAGAGAGTTCTTTCATATATTAAGAGTTACTATTTAGACAGCTCAGGTTTTGTGTAAAAAGCTTTTACATAAAGAGAATAGTGTTTCTATTTAGAATTGGGTCTGAATTGGCGCGAGTTTCTTGAGTGAAACAGTTTAAACCCTGAAGATTCCTGAATATAACTGTAGGAAAACCGTCTATCTCGGGTAAAACTTTTAAATACACGGTAATAGTCCTGCGACATGATTAGAAATGTGTAAGAAGCACTTGTAATACCAGTATATAGAGCCATACTATCGTTGTGGCCATGTTCAATCACCGAGATTAGAGGTAAAGCTTTGTTATGACCAGAATACTGTTACCGTTTACAAATCCGGCGAATTTCCTTGGCATTTTTCTGAAGAAAGTTCTTTCAAACATTAAAAAGTGCTGGATAAAGAGCTCAGAATTTGTATATAAAGCCTTTAAATGAAGAGAATACTGTTCATAGTCAAAATTTGGCTGAATAGGCAGGAGTTTTTTGAATGAAACAGTTTAAACCGTGATGATTCACGGTATATTTCCAAGAAAACTGCGGCATTTTGGTTAAACTCTTAAAATACACAATGACAAAACATGGAAATGATCAGGAACCTCAAGGAAACACCTGAGATATAAGTAATTAGAACCATACTATCCTTATGGCCGTGTACAATTACCGAGAGTCGAGGAGGAAAGCTGTGAATTGACGAGAATATTGATAATGTTTACAATCCCGGCTCAATTTCTTGGTTTTTTTTCGAAGAGAGTTCTTTCATATATTAAGAGTTACTATTTAGACAGCTCAGGTTTTGTGTAAAAAGCTTTTACATAAAGAGAATAGTGTTTCTATTTAGAATTGGGTCTGAATTGGCGCGAGTTTCTTGAGTGAAACAGTTTAAACCCTGAAGATTCCTGAATATAACTGTAGGAAAACCGTCTATCTCGGGTAAAACTTTTAAATACACGGTAATAGTCCTGCGACATGATTAGAAATGTGTAAGAAGCACTTGAAATACCAGTACATAGAGCCATACTATCGTTGTGGCCATGTTCAATCACCGAGATTAGAGGTATAAAGCTTTGTTATGACCAGAATACTGTTACCTTTTACAAATCCGGCGAATTTCCTTGGCGTTTTTCTGAAGAAAGTTCTTTCAAACATTAAAAAGTGCTGGATAATGAGCTCAGAATTTGTATATAAAGCCTTTAAATGAAGAGAATACTGTTCATAGTCAAAATTTGGCTGAATAGGCAGGAGTTTTTTGAATGAAACAGTTTAAACCGTGATGATTCACGGTATATTTCCAAGAAAACTGCGGCATTTTTCTTAAACTCTTAAAATACACAATGAGAGTACATGGAAATGATCAGGAACCTGAAGGAAACACCTGAGATATAAGTAATTAGACCCATACTATCCTTATGGCCGTGTACAATTACCGAGAGTCGAGGAGGAAAGCTGTGAATTGACGAGAATATTGATAATGTTTACAATCCCGGCTCAATTTCTTGGTTTTTTCTCAAAGAGAGTTCTTTCATATATTAAGAGTTACTATTTAGACAGCTCAGGTTTTGTGTAAAAAGCTTTTACATAAAGAGAATAGTGTTTCTATTTAGAATTGGGTCTGAATTGGCGCAAGTTTCTTGAGTGAAACAGTTTAAACCCTGAAGATTCCTGAATATAACTGTAGGAAAACCGTCTATCTCGGGTAAAACTTTTAAATACACGGTAATAGTCCCGCGACATGATTAGAAATGTGTAAGAAGCACTTGAAATACCAGTACATAGAGCCATACTATCGTTGTGGCCATGTTCAATCACCGAGATTAGAGGTATAAAGCTTTGTTATGACCAGAATACTGTTACCGTTTACAAATCCGGCGAATTTACTTGGCGTTTTTCTGAAGAAAGTTCTTTCAAACATTAAAAAGTGCTGGATAAAGAGCTCAGAATTTGTATATAAAGCCTTTAAATGAAGAGAATACTGTTCATATTCATAATTTCGCTGAATAGGCAGGAGTTTTTTGAATGAAACAGTTTAAACCGTGATGATTCATGTGTATATTTCCAAGAAAACTGCGGCATTTTGGTTAAACTCTTAAAATACACAATGACAGTACATGAAAATGATCAGGAACCTGAAGGAAACACCTGAGATATAAGTAATTAGACCCATACTATCCTTATGGCCGTGTACAATTACCGAGAGTCGCGGAGGAAAGCTGTGAATTGACGAGAATATTGATAATGTTTACAATCCCGGCTCAATTTCTTGGTTTTTTCTCGAAGAGAGTTCTTTCATATATTAAGAGTTACTATTTAGACAGCTCAGGTTTTGTGTAAAAAGCTTTTACATAAAGAGAATAGTGTTTTTATTTAGAATTGGGTCTGAATTGGCGCGAGTTTCTTGAGTGAAACAGTTTAAACCCTGAAGATTCCTGAATATAACTGTAGGAAAACCGTCTATCTCGGGTAAAACTTTTAAATACACGGTAATAGTCCTGGGACATGATCAGAAATGTGTAAGAAGCACTTGAAATACCAGTACATAGAGCCATACTATCGTTGTGGCCATGTTCATTCACCGAGATTAGAGGTATAAAGCTTTGTTATGACCAGAATACTGTTACCGTTTACAAATCCGGCGAATTTCCTTGGCGTTTTTCTGAAGAAAGTTCTTTCAAACATTAAAAAGTGCTGGATAAAGAGCTCAGAATTTGTATATAAAGCCTTTAAATGAAGAGAATACTGTTCATATTCATAATTTCGCTGAATAGGCAGGAGTTTTTTGAATGAAACAGTTTAAACCGTGATGATTCATGTGTATATTTCCAAGAAAACTGCGGCATTTTGGTTAAACTCTTAAAATACACAATGACAGTACATGGAAATGATCAGGAACTTGAAGGAAACACCTGAGATATAAGTAATTAGAACCATACTATCCTTATGGCCGTGTACAATTACCGAGAGTCGAGGAGGAAAGCTGTGAATTGACGAGAATATTGATAATGTTTACAATCCCGGCTCAATTTCTTGGTTTTTTTTCGAAGAGAGTTCTTTCATATATTAAGAGTTACTATTTAGACAGCTCAGGTTTTGGGTAAAAAGCTTTTACATAAAGAGAATACTGTTTCTATTTAGAATTGGGTCTGAATTGGCGCGAGTTTCTTGAGTGAAACAGTTTAAACCCTGAAGATTCCTGAATATAACTGTAGGAAAACCGTCTATCTCGGGTAAAACTTTTAAATACACGGTAATAGTCCCGCGACATGATTAGAAATGTGTAAGAAGCACTTGAAATACCAGTACATAGAGCCATACTATCGTTGTGGCCATGTTCAATCACCGAGATTAGAGGTATAAAGCTTTGTTATGACCAGAATACTGTTACCGTTTACAAATCCGGCGAATTTACTTGGCGTTTTTCTGAAGAAAGTTCTTTCAAACATTAAAAAGTGCTGGATAAAGAGCTCAGAATTTGTATATAAAGCCTTTAAATGAAGAGAATACTGTTCATATTCATAATTTCGCTGAATAGGCAGGAGTTTTTTGAATGAAGCAGTTTAAACCGTGATGATTCATGTGTATATTTCCAAGAAAACTGCGGCATTTTGGTTAAACTCTTAAAATACACAATGACAGTACATGGAAATGATCAGGAACCTGAAGGAAACACCTGAGATATAAGTAATTAGACCCATACTATCCTTATGGCCATGTACAATTACCGAGAGTCGAGGAGGAAAGCTGTGAATTGACGAGAATATTGATAATGTTTACAATCCCGGCTCAATTTCTTGGTTTTTTCTCAAAGAGAGTTCTTTCATATATTAAGAGTTACTATTTAGACAGCTCAGGTTTTGTGTAAAAAGCTTTTACATAAAGAGAATAGTGTTTCTATTTAGAATTGGGTCTGAATTGGCGCAAGTTTCTTGAGTGAAACAGTTTAAACCCTGAAGATTCCTGAATATAACTGTAGGAAAACCGTCTATCTCGGGTAAAACTTTTAAATACATGGTAATAGTCCTGCGACATGATTAGAAATGTGTAAGAAGCACTTGAAATACCAGTACATAGAGCCATACTGTCGTTGTGGCCATGTTCAATCACCGAGATTAGAGGTATAAAGCTTTGTTATGACCAGAATACTGTTACCTTTTACAAATCCGGCGAATTTCCTTGGCGTTTTTCTGAAGAAAGTTCTTTCAAACATTAAAAAGTGCTGGATAAAGAGCTCAGAATTTGTGTATAAAGCCTTTAAATGAAGAGAATACTGTTCATATTCATAATTTCGCTGAATAGGCAGGAGTTTTTTGAATGAAGCAGTTTAAACCGTGATGATTCATGTGTATATTTCCAAGAAAACTGCGGCATTTTGGTTAAACTCTTAAAATACACAATGACAGTACATGGAAATGATCAGGAACCTGAAGGAAACACCTGAGATATAAGTAATTAGACCCATACTATCCTTATGGCCATGTACAATTACCGAGAGTCGAGGAGGAAAGCTGTGAATTGACGAGAATATTGATAATGTTTACAATCCCGGCTCAATTTCTTGGTTTTTTCTCAAAGAGAGTTCTTTCATATATTAAGAGTTACTATTTAGACAGCTCAGGTTTTGTGTAAAAAGCTTTTACATAAAGAGAATAGTGTTTCTATTTAGAATTGGGTCTGAATTGGCGCAAGTTTCTTGAGTGAAACAGTTTAAACCCTGAAGATTCCTGAATATAACTGTAGGAAAACCGTCTATCTCGGGTAAAACTTTTAAATACATGGTAATAGTCCTGCGACATGATTAGAAATGTGTAAGAAGCACTTGAAATACCAGTACATAGAGCCATACTGTCGTTGTGGCCATGTTCAATCACCGAGATTAGAGGTATAAAGCTTTGTTATGACCAGAATACTGTTACCTTTTACAAATCCGGCGAATTTCCTTGGCGTTTTTCTGAAGAAAGTTCTTTCAAACATTAAAAAGTGCTGGATAAAGAGCTCAGAATTTGTATATAAAGCCTTTAAATGAAGAGAATACTGTTCATAGTCAAAATTTGGCTGAATAGGCAGGAGTTTTTTGAATGAAACAGTTTAAACCGTGATGATTCACGGTATATTTCCAAGAAAACTGCGGCATTTTTCTTAAACTCTTAAAATACACAATGAGAGTACATGGAAATGATCAGGAACCTGAAGCAAACACCTGAGATATAAGTAATTAGACCCATACTATCCTTATGGCCGTGTACAATTACCGAGAGTCGAGGAGGAAAGCTGTGAATTGACGAGAATATTGATAATGTTTACAATCCCGGCTCAATTTCTTGATTTTTTCTCGAAGAGAGTTCTTTCATATATTAAGAGTTACTATTTAGACAGCTCAGGTTTTGTGTAAAAAGCTTTTACATAAAGAGAATAGTGTTTCTATTTAGAATTGGGTCTGAATTGGCGCGAGTTTCTTGAGTGAAACAGTTTAAACCCTGAAGATTCCTGAATATAACTGTAGGAAAACCGTCTATCTCGGGTAAAACTTTTAAATACGCGGTAATAGTCCCGCGACATGATTAGAAATGTGTAAGAAGCACTTGAAATACCAGTACATAGAGCCATACTATCGTTGTGGCCATGTTCAATCACCGAGATTAGAGGTATAAAGCTTTGTTATGACCAGAATACTGTTACCGTTTACAAATCCGGCGAATTTACTTGGCGTTTTTCTGAAGAAAGTTCTTTCAAACATTAAAAAGTGCTGGATAAAGAGCTCAGAATTTGTATATAAAGCCTTTAAATGAAGAGAATACTGTTCATATTCATAATTTCGCTGAATAGGCAGGAGTTTTTTGAATGAAACAGTTTAAACCGTGATGATTCATGTGTATATTTCCAAGAAAACTGCGGCATTTTGGTTAAACTCTTAAAATACACAATGACAGTACATGAAAATGATCAGGAACCTGAAGGAAACACCTGAGATATAAGTAATTAGACCCATACTATCCTTATGGCCGTGTACAATTACCGAGAGTCGCGGAGGAAAGCTGTGAATTGACGAGAATATTGATAATGTTTACAATCCCGGCTCAATTTCTTGGTTTTTTCTCGAAGAGAGTTCTTTCATATATTAAGAGTTACTATTTAGACAGCTCAGGTTTTGTGTAAAAAGCTTTTACATAAAGAGAATAGTGTTTTTATTTAGAATTGGGTCTGAATTGGCGCGAGTTTCTTGAGTGAAACAGTTTAAACCCTGAAGATTCCTGAATATAACTGTAGGAAAACCGTCTATCTCGGGTAAAACTTTTAAATACACGGTAATAGTCCTGGGACATGATCAGAAATGTGTAAGAAGCACTTGAAATACCAGTACATAGAGCCATACTATCGTTGTGGCCATGTTCATTCACCGAGATTAGAGGTATAAAGCTTTGTTATGACCAGAATACTGTTACCGTTTACAAATCCGGCGAATTTCCTTGGCGTTTTTCTGAAGAAAGTTCTTTCAAACATTAAAAAGTGCTGGATAAAGAGCTCAGAATTTGTATATAAAGCCTTTAAATGAAGAGAATACTGTTCATATTCATAATTTCGCTGAATAGGCAGGAGTTTTTTGAATGAAACAGTTTAAACCGTGATGATTCATGTGTATATTTCCAAGAAAACTGCGGCATTTTGGTTAAACTCTTAAAATACACAATGACAGTACATGGAAATGATCAGGAACTTGAAGGAAACACCTGAGATATAAGTAATTAGAACCATACTATCCTTATGGCCGTGTACAATTACCGAGAGTCGAGGAGGAAAGCTGTGAATTGACGAGAATATTGATAATGTTTACAATCCCGGCTCAATTTCTTGGTTTTTTTTCGAAGAGAGTTCTTTCATATATTAAGAGTTACTATTTAGACAGCTCAGGTTTTGGGTAAAAAGCTTTTACATAAAGAGAATACTGTTTCTATTTAGAATTGGGTCTGAATTGGCGCGAGTTTCTTGAGTGAAACAGTTTAAACCCTGAAGATTCCTGAATATAACTGTAGGAAAACCGTCTATCTCGGGTAAAACTTTTAAATACACGGTAATAGTCCCGCGACATGATTAGAAATGTGTAAGAAGCACTTGAAATACCAGTACATAGAGCCATACTATCGTTGTGGCCATGTTCAATCACCGAGATTAGAGGTATAAAGCTTTGTTATGACCAGAATACTGTTACCGTTTACAAATCCGGCGAATTTACTTGGCGTTTTTCTGAAGAAAGTTCTTTCAAACATTAAAAAGTGCTGGATAAAGAGCTCAGAATTTGTGTATAAAGCCTTTAAATGAAGAGAATACTGTTCATATTCATAATTTCGCTGAATAGGCAGGAGTTTTTTGAATGAAGCAGTTTAAACCGTGATGATTCATGTGTATATTTCCAAGAAAACTGCGGCATTTTGGTTAAACTCTTAAAATACACAATGACAGTACATGGAAATGATCAGGAACCTGAAGGAAACACCTGAGATATAAGTAATTAGACCCATACTATCCTTATGGCCATGTACAATTACCGAGAGTCGAGGAGGAAAGCTGTGAATTGACGAGAATATTGATAATGTTTACAATCCCGGCTCAATTTCTTGGTTTTTTCTCAAAGAGAGTTCTTTCATATATTAAGAGTTACTATTTAGACAGCTCAGGTTTTGTGTAAAAAGCTTTTACATAAAGAGAATAGTGTTTCTATTTAGAATTGGGTCTGAATTGGCGCAAGTTTCTTGAGTGAAACAGTTTAAACCCTGAAGATTCCTGAATATAACTGTAGGAAAACCGTCTATCTCGGGTAAAACTTTTAAATACATGGTAATAGTCCTGCGACATGATTAGAAATGTGTAAGAAGCACTTGAAATACCAGTACATAGAGCCATACTGTCGTTGTGGCCATGTTCAATCACCGAGATTAGAGGTATAAAGCTTTGTTATGACCAGAATACTGTTACCTTTTACAAATCCGGCGAATTTCCTTGGCGTTTTTCTGAAGAAAGTTCTTTCAAACATTAAAAAGTGCTGGATAAAGAGCTCAGAATTTGTGTATAAAGCCTTTAAATGAAGAGAATACTGTTCATATTCATAATTTCGCTGAATAGGCAGGAGTTTTTTGAATGAAGCAGTTTAAACCGTGATGATTCATGTGTATATTTCCAAGAAAACTGCGGCATTTTGGTTAAACTCTTAAAATACACAATGACAGTACATGGAAATGATCAGGAACCTGAAGGAAACACCTGAGATATAAGTAATTAGACCCATACTATCCTTATGGCCATGTACAATTACCGAGAGTCGAGGAGGAAAGCTGTGAATTGACGAGAATATTGATAATGTTTACAATCCCGGCTCAATTTCTTGGTTTTTTCTCAAAGAGAGTTCTTTCATATATTAAGAGTTACTATTTAGACAGCTCAGGTTTTGTGTAAAAAGCTTTTACATAAAGAGAATAGTGTTTCTATTTAGAATTGGGTCTGAATTGGCGCAAGTTTCTTGAGTGAAACAGTTTAAACCCTGAAGATTCCTGAATATAACTGTAGGAAAACCGTCTATCTCGGGTAAAACTTTTAAATACATGGTAATAGTCCTGCGACATGATTAGAAATGTGTAAGAAGCACTTGAAATACCAGTACATAGAGCCATACTGTCGTTGTGGCCATGTTCAATCACCGAGATTAGAGGTATAAAGCTTTGTTATGACCAGAATACTGTTACCTTTTACAAATCCGGCGAATTTCCTTGGCGTTTTTCTGAAGAAAGTTCTTTCAAACATTAAAAAGTGCTGGATAAAGAGCTCAGAATTTGTATATAAAGCCTTTAAATGAAGAGAATACTGTTCATAGTCAAAATTTGGCTGAATAGGCAGGAGTTTTTTGAATGAAACAGTTTAAAACCGTGATGATTCACGGTATATTTCCAAGAAAACTGCGGCATTTTTCTTAAACTCTTAAAATACACAATGAGAGTACATGGAAATGATCAGGAACCTGAAGCAAACACCTGAGATATAAGTAATTAGACCCATACTATCCTTATGGCCGTGTACAATTACTGAGAGTCGAGGAGGAAAGCTGTGAATTGACGAGAATATTGATAATGTTTACAATCCCGGCTCAATTTCTTGATTTTTTCTCGAAGAGAGTTCTTTCATATATTAAGAGTTACTATTTAGACAGCTCAGGTTTTGTGTAAAAAGCTTTTACATAAAGAGAATAGTGTTTCTATTTAGAATTGGGTCTGAATTGGCGCGAGTTTCTTGAGTGAAACAGTTTAAACCCTGAAGATTCCTGAATATAACTGTAGGAAAACCGTCTATCTCGGGTAAAACTTTTAAATACGCGGTAATAGTCCCGCGACATGATTAGAAATGTGTAAGAAGCACTTGAAATACCAGTACATAGAGCCATACTATCGTTGTGGCCATGTTCAATCACCGAGGTTAGAGGTATAAAGCTTTGTTATGACCAGAATACTGTTACCGTTTACAAATCCGGCGAATTTACTTGGCGTTTTTCTGAAGAAAGTTCTTTCAAACATTAAAAAGTGCTGGATAAAGAGCTCAGAATTTGTATATAAAGCCTTTAAATGAAGAGAATACTGTTCATATTCAAAATTTGGCTGAATAGGCAGGAGTTTTTTGAATGAAACAGTTTAAACCGTGATGATTCATGTGTATATTTCCAAGAAAACTGCGGCATTTTGGTTAAACTCTTAAAATACACAATGACAGTACATGGAAATGATCAGGAACCTGAAGGAAACACCTGAGAAATAAGTAATTAGACCCATACTATCCTTATGGCCGTGTACAATTACCGAGAGTCGAGGAGGAAAGCTGTGAATTGACGAGAATATTGATAATGTTTACAATCCCGGCTCAATTTCTTGTTTTTTTTTCGAAGAGAGTTCTTTCATATATTAAGAGTTACTATTTAGACAGCTCAGGTTTTGTGTAAAAAGCTTTTACATAAAGAGAATACTGTTTCTTTTTAGAATTGGGTCTGAATTGGCGCGAGTTTCTTGAGTGAAACAGTTTAAACCCTGAAGATTCCTGAATATAACTGTGGGAAAACCGTCTATCTCGGGTAAAACTTTTAAATACACGGTAATAGTTCTGCGACATGATTAGAAATGTGTAAGAAGCACTTGAAATACCAGTACATAGAGCCATACTATCGTTGTGGCCATGTTCAATCACCGAGATTAGAGGTATAAAGCTTTGTTATGACCAGAATACTGTTACAGTTTACAAATCCGGCGAATTTACTTGTCGTTTTTGTGAAGAAAGTTCTTTCAAACATTAAAAAGTGCTGGATAAAGAGCTCAGAATTTGTATATAAAGCCTTTAAATGAAGAGAATACTGTTCATATTCAAAATTTGGCTGAATAGGCAGGAGTTTTTTGAATGAAACAGTTTAAACCGTGATGATTCATGTGTATATTTCCAAGAAAACTGCGGCATTTTGGTTAAACTCTTAAAATACACAATGACAGTACATGGAAATGATCAGGAACCTGAAGGAAACACCTGAGAAATAAGTAATTAGACCCATACTATCCTTATGGCCGTGTACAATTACCGAGAGTCGAGGAGGAAAGCTGTGAATTGTCGAGAATATTGATAATGTTTATAATCCCGGCTCAATTTCTTGGTTTTTTTTCGAAGAGAGTTCTTTCATATATTAAGAGTTACTATTTAGACAGCTCAGGTTTTGTGTAAAAAGCTTTTACATAAAGAGAATAGTGTTTCTATTTAGAATTGGGTCTGAATTGGCGCGAGTTTCTTGAGTGAAACAGTTTAAACCCTGAAGATTCCTGAATATAACTGTAGGAAAACCGTCTATCTCGGGTGAAACTTTTAAATACACGGTAATAGTCCTGCGACATGATTAGAAATGTGTAAGAAGCACTTGAAATACCAGTACATAGAGCCATACTATCGTTGTGGCCATGTTCAATCACCGAGGTTAGAGGTATAAAGCTTTGTTATGACCAGAATACTGTTATCGTTTACAAATCCGGCGAATTTACTTGGCGTTTTTCTGAAGAAAGTTCTTTCAAACAATAAAAAGTGCTGGATAAAGAGCTCAGAATTTTTATATAAAGCCTTTAAATGAAGAGAATACTGTTCATATTCAAAATTTGGCTGAATAGGCAGGAGTTTTTGGAATGAAACAGTTTAAACCGTGATGATTCATGGTATATTTCCAAGAAAACTGCGGCATTTTGGTTAAACTCTTAAAATACACAATGACAGTACATGGGAATGATCAGGAACCTGAAGGAAACACCTGAGATATAAGTAATTAGAACCATACTATCCTTATGGCCGTGTACAATTACCGAGAGTCGAGGAGGAAAGCTGTGAATTGACGAGAATATTGATAATGTTTACAATCCCGGCTCAATTTCTTGGTTTTTTTTTCGAAGAGAGTTCTTTCATATATTAAGAGTTACTATTTAGACAGCTCAGGTTTTGTGTAAAAAGCTTTTACATAAAGAGAATAGTGTTTCTATTTAGAATTGGGTCTGAATTGGCGCGAGTTTCTTGAGTGAAACAGTTTAAATCCTGAAGATTCCTGAATATAACTGTAGGAAAACCGTCTATCTCGGGTAAAACTTTTAAATACACGGTAATAGTCCTGGGACATGATTAGAAATGTGTAAGAAGCACTTGAAATACCAGTACATAGAGCCATACTATCTTTGTGGCCATGTTCAATCACCGAGGATAGAGGTATAAAGCTTTGTTATGACCAGAATACTGTTATCGTGTACAAATCCGGCGAATTTACTTGGCGTTTTTCTGAAGAAAGTTCTTTCAAACATTAAAAAGTGCTGGATAAAGAGCTCAGAATTTGTATATAAAGACTTTAAATGAAGAGAATACTGTTCGTATTCATAATTTGGCTGAATAGGCAGGAGTTTTTTGAATGAAACAGTTTAAACCGTGATGATTCATGTGTATATTTCCAAGAAAACTGCAGCATTTTGGTTAAACTCTTAAAATACACAATGACAGTACATGGAAATGATCAGGAACCTGAAGGAAACACCTGAGATATAAGTAATTAGACCCATACTATCCTTATGGCCGTGTACAATTACCGAGAGTCGAGGAGGAAAGCTGTGAATTGACGAGAATATTGATAATGTTTACAATCCCGGCTCAATTTCTTGGTTTTTTTTCGAAGAGAGTTCTTTCATATATTAAGAGTTACTATTTAGACAGCTCAGGTTTTGTGTAAAAAGCTTTTACATAAAGAGAATAGTGTTTCTATTTAGAATTGGGTCTGAATTGGCGCGAGTTTCTTGAGTGAAACAGTTTAAACCCTGAAGATTCCTGAATATAACTGTAGGAAAACCGTCTATCTCGGGTAAAACTTTTAAATACACGGTAATAGTCCTGGGACATGATTAGAAATGTGTAAGAAGCACTTGAAATACCAGTACATAGAGCCATATTATCGTTGTGGCCATGTTCAATCACCGAGGATAGAGGTATAAAGCTTTGTTATGACCAGAATACTGTTATCGTGTACAAATCCGGCGAATTTACTTGGCGTTTTTCTGAAGAAAGTTCTTTCAAACATTAAAAAGTGCTGGATAAAGAGCTCAGAATTTGTATATAAAGACTTTAAATGAAGAGAATACTGTTCATATTCATAATTTGGCTGAATAGGCAGGAGTTTTTTGAATGAAACAGTTTAAACCGTGATGATTCATGTGTATATTTCCAAGAAAACTGCAGCATTTTGGTTAAACTCTTAAAATACACAATGACAGTACATGGAAATGATCAGGAACCTGAAGGAAACACCTGAGATATAAGTAATTAGACCCATACTATCCTTATGGCCGTGTACAATTACCGAGAGTCGAGGAGGAAAGCTGTGAATTGACGAGAATATTGATAATGTTTATAATCCCGGCTCAATTTCTTGGTTTTTTTTCGAAGAGAGTTCTTTCATATATTAAGAGTTACTATTTAGACAGCTCAGGTTTTGTGTAAAAAGCTTTTACATAAAGAGAATAGCGTTTCTATTTAGAATTGGGTCTGAATTGGCGCGAGTTTCTTGAGTGAAACAGTTTAAACCCTGAAGATTCCTGAATATAACTGTAGGAAAACCGTCTATCTCGGGTGAAACTTTTAAATACACGGTAATAGTCCTGCGACATGATTAGAAATGTGTAAGAAGCACTTGAAATACCAGTACATAGAGCCATACTATCGTTGTGGCCATGTTCAATCACCGAGGTTAGAGGTATAAAGCTTTGTTATGACCAGAATACTGTTATCGTTTACAAATCCGGCGAATTTACTTGGCGTTTTTCTGAAGAAAGTTCTTTCAAACATTAAAAAGTGCTGGATAAAGAGCTCAGAATTTTTATATAAAGCCTTTAAATGAAGAGAATACTGTTCATATTCAAAATTTGGCTGAATAGGCAGGAGTTTTTGGAATGAAACAGTTTAAACCGTGATGATTCATGGTATATTTCCAAGAAAACTGCGGCATTTTGGTTAAACTCTTAAAATACACAATGACAGTACATGGGAATGATCAGGAACCTGAAGGAAACACCTGAGATATAAGTAATTAGAACCATACTATCCTTATGGCCGTGTACAATTACCGAGAGTCGAGGAGGAAAGCTGTGAATTGACGAGAATATTGATAATGTTTACAATCCCGGCTCAATTTCTTGGTTTTTTTTCGAAGAGAGTTCTTTCATATATTAAGAGTTACTATTTAGACAGCTCAGGTTTTGTGTAAAAAGCTTTTACATAAAGAGAATAGTGTTTCTATTTAGAATTGGGTCTGAATTGGCGCGAGTTTCTTGAGTGAAACAGTTTAAACCCTGAAGATTCCTGAATATAACTGTAGGAAAACCGTCTATCTCGGGTAAAACTTTTAAATACACGGTAATAGTCCTGGGACATGATTAGAAATGTGTAAGAAGCACTTGAAATACCAGTACATAGAGCCATACTATCGTTGTGGCCATGTTCAATCACCGAGGATAGAGGTATAAAGCTTTGTTATGACCAGAATACTGTTATCGTTTACAAATCCGGCGAATTTACTTGGCATTTTTCTGAAGAAAGTTCTTTCAAACATTAAAAAGTGCTGGATAAAGAGCTCAGAATTTGTATATAAAGCCTTTAAATGAAGAGAATACTGTTCATATTCATAATTTCGCTGAATAGGCAGGAGTTTTTTGAATGAAACAGTTTAAACCGTGATGATTCATGTGTATATTTCCAAGAAAACTGCGGCATTTTGGTTAAACTCTTAAAATACACAATGACAGTACATGGAAATGATCAGGAACCTGAAGGAAACACCTGAGATATAAGTAATTAGACCCATACTATCCTTATGGCCGTGTACAATTACCGAGAGTCGAGGAGGAAAGCTGTGAATTGACGAGAATATTGATAATGTTTACAATCCCGGCTCAATTTCTTGGTTATGTTTCGAAGAGAGTTCTTTCATATATTAAGAGTTACTATTTAGACAGCTCAGGTTTTGTGTAAAAAGCTTTTACATAAAGAGAATAGTGTTTCCATTTAGAATTGGGTCTGAATTGGCGCGAGTTTCTTGAGTGAAACAGTTTAAACCCTGAAGATTCCTGAATATAACTGTAGGAAAACCGTCTATCTCGGGTAAAACTTTTAAATACATGGTAATAGTCCTGGGACATGATTAGAAATGTGTAAGAAGCACTTGAAAGACCAGTACATAGAGCCATACTATCGTTGTGGCCATGTTCAATCACCAAGGATAGAGGTATAAAGCTTTGTTATGACCAGAATACTGTTATCGTGTACAAATCCGGCGAATTTACTTGGCGTTTTTCTGAAGAAAGTTCTTTCAAACATTAAAAAGTGCTGGATAAAGAGCTCAGAATTTGTATATAAAGACTTTAAATGAAGAGAATACTGTTCATATTCATAATTTGGCTGAATAGGCAGGAGTTTTTTGAATGAAACAGTTTAAACCGTGATGATTCATGTGTATATTTCCAAGAAAACTGCAGCATTTTGGTTAAACTCTTAAAATACACAATGACAGTACATGGAAATGATCAGGAACCTGAAGGAAACACCTGAGATATAAGTAATTAGACCCATACTATCCTTATGGCCGTGTACAATTACCGAGAGTCGAGGAGGAAAGCTGTGAATTGACGAGAATATTGATAATGTTTACAATCCCGGCTCAATTTCTTGGTTTTTTTTCGAAGAGAGTTCTTTCATATATTAAGAGTTACTATTTAGACAGCTCAGGTTTTGTGTAAAAAGCTTTTACATAAAGAGAATAGTGTTTCTATTTAGAATTGGGTCTGAATTGGCGCGAGTTTCTTGAGTGAAACAGTTTAAACCCTGAAGATTCCTGAATATAACTGTAGGAAAACCGTCTATCTCGGGTAAAACTTTTAAATACACGGTAATAGTCCTGCGAAATGATTAGAAATGTGTAAGAAGCACTTGAAATACCAGTACATAGAGCCATACTATCGTTGTGGCCATGTTCAATCACCGAGGTTAGAGGTATAAAGCTTTGTTATGACCAGAATACTGTTATCGTTTACAAATCCGGCGAATTTACTTGGCATTTTTCTGAAGAAAGTTCTTTCAAACATTAAAAAGTGCTGGATAAAGAGCTCAGAATTTTTATATAAAGCCTTTAAATGAAGAGAATACTGTTCATATTCATAATTTCGCTGAATAGGCAGGAGTTTTTTGAATGAAACAGTTTAAACCGTGATGATTCATGTGTATATTTCCAAGAAAACTGCGGCATTTTGGTTAAACTCTTAAAATACACAATGACAGTACATGGAAATGATCAGGAACCTGAAGGAAACACCTGAGATATAAGTAATTAGACCCATACTATCCTTATGGCCGTGTACAATTACCGAGAGTCGAGGAGGAAAGCTGTGAATTGACGAGAATATTGATAATGTTTACAATCCCGGCTCAATTTCTTGGTTTTGTTTCGAAGAGAGTTCTTTCATATATTAAGAGTTACTATTTAGACAGCTCAGGTTTTGTGTAAAAAGCTTTTACATAAAGAGAATAGTGTTTCTATTTAGAATTGGGTCTGAATTGGCGCGAGTTTCTTGAGTGAAACAGTTTAAACCCTGAAGATTCCTGAATATAACTGTAGGAAAACCGTCTATCTCGGGTAAAACTTTTAAATACACGGTAATAGTCCTGCGACATGATTAGAAATGTGTAAGAAGCACTTGAAATACCAGTACATAGAGCCATACTATCGTTGTGGCCATGTTCAATCACCGAGATTAGAGGTATAAAGCTTTGTTATGACCAGAATACTGTTACCGTTTACAAATCCGGCGAATTTCCTTGGCGTTTTTCTGAAGAAAGTTCTATCAAACATTAAAAAGTGCTGGATAAAGAGCTCAGAATTTGTATATAAAGCCTTTAAATGAAGAGAATACTGTTCATATTCATAATTTCGCTGAATAGGCAGGAGTTTTTTGAATGAAACAGTTTAAACCGTGATGATTCATGGTATATTTCCAAGAAAACTGCGGCATTTTTCTTAAACTCTTAAAATACACAATGACAGTACATGGAAATGATCAGGAACCTGAAGGAAACACCTGAGATATAAGTAATTAGACCCATACTATCCTTATGGCCGTGTACAATTACCGAGAGTCGAGGAGGAAAGCTGTGAATTGACGAGAATATTGATAATGTTTACAATCCCGGCTCAATTTCTTGGTTTTTTCTCGAAGAGAGTTCATTCATATATTAAGAGTTACTATTTAGACAGCTCAGGTTTTGTGTAAAAAGCTTTTACATAAAGAGAATAGTGTTTCTATTTAGAATTGGGTCTGAATTGGCGCGATTTCTTGAGTGAAACAGTTTAAACCCTGAAGATTCCTGAATATAACTGTAGGAAAACCGTCTATCTCGGGTAAAACTTTTAAATACACGATAATAGTCCTGCGACATGATTAGAAATGTGTAAGAAGCACTTGAAATACCAGTACATAGAGCCATACTATCGTTGTGGCCATGTTCAATCACCGAGATTAGAGGTATAAAGCTTTGTTATGACCAGAATACTGTTACCGTTTACAAATCCGGCGAATTTCCTTGGCGTTTTTCTGAAGAAAGTTCTTTCAAACATTAAAAAGTGCTGGATAAAGAGCTCAGAATTTGTATATAAAGCCTTTAAATGAAGAGAATACTGTTCATATTCATAATTTCGCTGAATAGGCAGGAGTTTTTTGAATGAAACAGTTTAAACCGTGATGATTCATGTGTATATTTCCAAGAAAACTGCAGCATTTTGGTTAAACTCTTAAAATACACAATGAGAGTACATGGAAATGATCAGGAACCTGAAGGAAACACCTGAAATATAAGTAATTAGACCCATACTATCCTTATGGCTGTGGACAATTACCGAGAGTCGAGGAGGAAAGCTGTGAATTGACGAGAATATTGATAATGTTTACAATCCCGGCTCAATTTCTTGGTTTTGTTTCGACGAGAGTTCTTTCATATATTAAGAGTTACTATTTAGACAGCTCAGGTTTTGTGTAAAAAGCTTTTACATAAAGAGAATAGTGTTTCTATTTAGAATTGGGTCTGAATTGGCGCGAGTTTCTTGAGTGAAACAGTTTAAACCCTGAAGATTCCTGAATATAACTGTAGGAAAACCGTCTATCTCGGGTAAAACTTTTAAATACACGGTAATAGTCCTGCGACATGATTAGAAATGTGTAAGAAGCACTTGAAATACCAGTACATAGGGCCATACTATCGTTGTGGCCATGTTCAATCACCGAGATTAGAGGTATAAAGCTTTGTTATGACCAGAATACTGTTACCGTTTACAAATCCGGCGAATTTCCTTGGCGTTTTTCTGAAGAAAGTTCTTTCAAACATTAAAAAGTGCTGGATAAAGAGCTCAGAATTTGTATATAAAGCATTTAAATGAAGAGAATACTGTTCATATTCATAATTTCGCTGAATAGGCAGGAGTTTTTTGAATGAAACAGTTTAAACCGTGATGATTCATGGTATATTTCCAAGAAAACTGCGGCATTTTTCTTAAACTCTTAAAATACACAATGACAGTACATGGAAATGATCAGGAACCTGAAGGAAACACCTGAGATATAAGTAATTAGACCCATACTATCCTTATGGCCGTGTACAATTACCGAGAGTCGAGGAGGAAAGCTGTGAATTGACGAGAATATTGATAATGTTTACAATCCCGGCTCAATTTCTTGGTTTTTTCTCGAAGAGAGTTCTTTCATATATTAAGAGTTACTATTTAGACAGCTCAGGTTTTGTGTAAAAAGCTTTTACATAAAGAGAATACTGTTTCCATTTAGAATTGGGTCTGAATTGGCGCGAGTTTCTTGAGTGAAACAGTTTAAACCCTGAAGATTCCTGAATATAACTGTAGGAAAACCGTCTATCTCGGGTAAAACTTTTAAATACACGGTAATAGTCCTGCGAAATGATTAGAAATGTGTAAGAAGCACTTGAAATACCAGTACATAGAGCCATACTATCGTTGTGGCCATGTTCAATCACCGAGGTTAGAGGTATAAAGCTTTGTTATGACCAGAATACTGTTATCGTTTACAAATCCGGCGAATTTACTTGGCATTTTTCTGAAGAAAGTTCTTTCAAACATTAAAAAGTGCTGGATAAAGAGCTCAGAATTTGTATATAAAGCCTTTAAATGAAGAGAATACTGTTCATATTCATAATTTCGCTGAATAGGCAGGAGTTTTTTGAATGAAACAGTTTAAACCGTGATGATTCATGTGTATATTTCCAAGAAAACTGCAGCATTTTGGTTAAACTCTTAAAATACACAATGACAGTACATGGAAATGATCAGGAACCTGAAGGAAACACCTGAGATATAAGTAATTAGACCCATACTATCCTTATGGCCGTGTACAATTACCGAGAGTCGAGGAGGAAAGCTGTGAATTGACGAGAATATTGATAATGTTTACAATCCCGGCTCAATTTCTTGGTTTTGTTTCGAAGAGAGTTCTTTCATATATTAAGAGTTACTATTTAGACAGCTCAGGTTTTGTGTAAAAAGCTTTTACATAAAGAGAATAGTGTTTCTATTTAGAATTGGGTCTGAATTGGCGCGAGTTTCTTGAGTGAAACAGTTTAAACCCTGAAGATTCCTGAATATAACTGTAGGAAAACCGTCTATCTCGGGTAAAACTTTTAAATACACGGTAATAGTCCTGCGACATGATTAGAAATGTGTAAGAAGCACTTGAAATACCAGTACATAGAGCCATACTATCGTTGTGGCCATGTTCAATCACCGAGATTAGAGGTATAAAGCTTTGTTATGACCAGAATACTGTTACCGTTTACAAATCCGGCGAATTTCCTTGGCGTTTTTCTGAAGAAAGTTCTTTCAAACATTAAAAAGTGCTGGATAAAGAGCTCAGAATTTGTATATAAAGCCTTTAAATGAAGAGAATACTGTTCATATTCATAATTTGGCTGAATAGGCAGGAGTTTTTTGAATGAAACAGTTTAAACCGTGATGATTCATGGTATATTTCCAAGAAAACTGCGGCATTTTTCTTAAACTCTTAAAATACACAATGACAGTACATGGAAATGATCAGGAACCTGAAGGAAACACCTGAGATATAAGTAATTAGACCCATACTATCCTTATGGCCGTGTACAATTACCGAGAGTCGAGGAGGAAAGCTGTGAATTGACGAGAATATTGATAATGTTTACAATCCCGGCTCAATTTCTTGGTTTTTTCTCGAAGAGAGTTCTTTCATATATTAAGAGTTACTATTTAGACAGCTCAGGTTTTGTGTAAAAAGCTTTTACATAAAGAGAATAGTGTTTCTATTTAGAATTGGGTCTGAATTGGCGCGATTTCTTGAGTGAAACAGTTTAAACCCTGAAGATTCCTGAATATAACTGTAGGAAAACCGTCTATCTCGGGTAAAACTTTTAAATACACGATAATAGTCCTGCGACATGATTAGAAATGTGTAAGAAGCACTTGAAATACCAGTACATAGAGCCATACTATCGTTGTGGCCATGTTCAATCACCGAGATTAGAGGTATAAAGCTTTGTTATGACCAGAATACTGTTACCGTTTACAAATCCGGCGAATTTCCTTGGCGTTTTTCTGAAGAAAGTTCTTTCAAACATTAAAAAGTGCTGGATAAAGAGCTCAGAATTTGTATATAAAGACTTTAAATGAAGAGAATACTGTTCATATTCATAATTTGGCTGAATAGGCAGGAGTTTTTTGAATGAAACAGTTTAAACCGTGATGATTCATGTGTATATTTCCAAGAAAACTGCAGCATTTTGGTTAAACTCTTAAAATGCACAATGACAGTACATGGAAATGATCAGGAACCTGAAGGAAACACCTGAGATATAAGTAATTAGACCCATACTATCCTTATGGCCGTGTACAATTACCGAGAGTCGAGGAGGAAAGCTGTGAATTGACGAGAATATTGATAATGTTTACAATCCCGGCTCAATTTCTTGGTTTTTTTTCGAAGAGAGTTCTTTCATATATTAAGAGTTACTATTTAGACAGCTCAGGTTTTGTGTAAAAAGCTTTTACATAAAGAGAATAGTGTTTCTATTTAGAATTGGGTCTGAATTGGCGCGATTTTCTTGAGTGAAACAGTTTAAACCCTGAAGATTCCTGAATATAACTGTAGGAAAACCGTCTATCTCGGGTAAAACTTTTAAATACACGGTAATAGTCCTGCGACATGATTAGAAATGTGTAAGAAGCACTTGAAATACCAGTACATAGAGCCATACTATCGTTGTGGCCATGTTCAATCACCGAGATTAGAGGTATAAAGCTTTGTTATGACCAGAATACTGTTACCGTTTACAAATCCGGCGAATTTACTTGGCGTTTTTCTGAAGAAAGTTCTTTCAAACATTAAAAAGTGCTGGATAAAGAGCTCAGAATTTTTATATAAAGCCTTTAAATGAAGAGAATACTGTTCATATTCAAAATTTGGCTGAATAGGCAGGAGTTTTTTGAATGAAACAGTTTAAACCGTGATGATTCATGGTATATTTCCAAGAAAACTGCGGCATTTTGGTTAAACTCTTAAAATACACAATGACAGTACATGGAAATGATCAGGAACCTGAAGGAAACACCTGAGATATAAGTAATTAGAACCATACTATCCTTATGGCCATGTACAATTACCGAGAGTCGAGGAGGAAAGCTGTGAATTGACGAGAATATTGATAATGTTTACAATCCCGGCTCAATTTCTTGGTTTTTTTTCGAAGAGAGTTCTTTCATATATTAAGAGTTACTATTTAGACAGCTCAGGTTTTGTGTAAAAAGCTTTTACATAAAGAGAATAGTGTTTCTATTTAGAATTGGGTCTGAATTGGCGCGAGTTTCTTGAGTGAAACAGTTTAAACCCTGAAGATTCCTGAATATAACTGTAGGAAAACCGTCTATCTCGGGTAAAACTTTTAAATACACGGTAATAGTCCTGCGACATGATTAGAAATGTGTAAGAAGCACTTGAAATACCAGTACATAGAGCCATACTATCGTTGTGGCCATGTTCAATCACCGAGGTTAGAGGTATAAAGCGTTGTTATGACCAGAATACTGTTATCGTTTACAAATCAGGCGAATTTACTTGGCATTTTTCTGAAGAAAGTTCTTTCAAACATTAAAAAGTGCTGGATAAAGAGCTCAGAATTTGTATATAAAGCCTTTAAATGAAGAGAATACTGTTCATATTCATAATTTGGCTGAATAGGCAGGAGTTTTTTGAATGAAACAGTTTAAACCGTGATGATTCATGTGTATATTTCCAAGAAAACTGGGGCATTTTGGTTAAACTCTTAAAATACACAATGACAGTACATGGAAATGATCAGGAACCTGAAGGAAACACCTGAGATATAAGTAATTAGACCCATACTATCCTTATGGCTGTGGACAATTACCGAGATTCGAGGAGGAAAGCTGTGAATTGACGAGAATATTGATAATGTTTACAATCCCGGCTCAATTTCTTGGTTTTTTCTTGAAGAGAGTTCTTTCATATATTAAGAGTTACTATTTAGACAGCTCAGGTTTTGTGTAAAAAGCTTTTACATAAAGAGAATAGTGTTTCTATTTAGAATTGGGTCTGAATTGGCGCGAGTTTCTTGAGTGAAACAGTTTAAACCCTGAAGATTCCTGAATATAACTGTAGGAAAACCGTCTATCTCGGGTAAAACTTTTAAATACACGGTAATAGTCCTGCGACATGATAAGAAATGTGTAAGAAGCACTTGAAATACCAGTACATAGAGCCATACTATCGTTGTGGCCATGTTCAATCACCGAGATTAGAGGTATAAAGCTTTGTTATGACCAGAATACTGTTACCGTTTACAAATCCGGCGAATTTCCTTGGCGTTTTTCTGAAGAAAGTTCTTTCAAACATTAAAAAGTGCTGGATAAAGAGCTCAGAATTTTTATATAAAGCCTTTAAATGAAGAGAATACTGTTCATATTCAAAATTTGGCTGAATAGGCAGGAGTTTTTTGAATGAAACAGTTTAAACCGTGATGATTCATGGTATATTTCCAAGAAAACTGCGGCATTTTTCTTAAACTCTTAAAATACACAATGACAGTACAAGGAAATGATCAGGAACCTGAAGGAAACACCTGAGATATAAGTAATTAGACCCATACTATCCTTATGGCCGTGTACAATTACCGAGAGTCGAGGAGGAAAGCTGTGAATTGACGAGAATATTGATAATGTTTACAATCCCGGCTCAATTTCTTGGTTTTTTTTCGAAGAGAGTTCTTTCATATATTAAGAGTTACTATTTAGACAGCTCAGGTTTTGTGTAAAAAGCTTTTACATAAAGAGAATAGTGTTTCTATTTAGAATTGGGTCTGAATTGGCGCGAGTTTCTTGAGTGAAACAGTTTAAACCCTGAAGATTCCTGAATATAACTGTAGGAAAACCGTCTATCTCGGGTAAAACTTTTAAATACACGGTAATAGTCCTGCGAAATTATTAGAAATGTGTAAGAAGCACTTGAAATACCAGTACATAGAGCCATACTATCGTTGTGGCCATGTTCAATCACCGAGATTAGAGGTATAAAGCTTTGTTATGACCAGAATACTGTTACCGTTTACAAATCCGGCGAATTTCCTTGGCGTTTTTCTGAAGAAAGTTCTTTCAAACATTAAAAAGTGCTGGATAAAGAGCTCAGAATTTGTATATAAAGCCTTTAAATGAAGAGAATACTGTTCATATTCATAATTTCGCTGAATAGGCAGGAGTTTTTTGAATGAAACAGTTTAAACCGTGATGATTCATGTGTATATTTCCAAGAAAACTGCGGCATTTTGGTTAAACTCTTAAAATACACAATGACAGTACATGGAAATGATCAGGAACCTGAAGGAAACACCTGAGATATAAGTAATTAGACCCATACTATCCTTATGGCTGTGGACAATTACCGAGAGTCGAGGAGGAAAGCTGTGAATTGACGAGAATATTGATAATGTTTACAATCCCGGCTCAATTTCTTGGTTTTTTCTCGAAGAGAGTTCTTTCATATATTAAGAGTTACTATTTAGACAGCTCAGGTTTTGTGTAAAAAGCTTTTACATAAAGAGAATAGTGTTTCTATTTAGAATTGGGTCTGAATTGGCGCGAGTTTCTTGAGTGAAACAGTTTAAACCCTGAAGATTCCTGAATATAACTGTAGGAAAACCGTCTATCTCGGGTAAAACTTTTAAATACACGGTAATAGTCCTGCGACATGATTAGAAATGTGTAAGAAGCACTTGAAATACCAGTACATAGAGCCATACTATCGTTGTGGCCATGTTCAATCACCGAGATTAGAGGTATAAAGCTTTGTTATGACCAGAATACTGTTACCGTTTACAAATCCGGCGAATTTACTTGGCGTTTTTCTGAAGAAAGTTCTTTCAAACATTAAAAAGTGCTGGATAAAGAGCTCAGAATTTTTATATAAAGCCTTTAAATGAAGAGAATACTGTTCATATTCAAAATTTGGCTGAATAGGCAGGAGTTTTTGGAATGAAACAGTTTAAACCGTGATGATTCATGGTATATTTCCAAGAAAACTGCGGCATTTTGGTTAAACTCTTAAAATACACAATGACAGTACATGGGAATGATCAGGAACCTGAAGGAAACACCTGAGATATAAGTAATTAGAACCATACTATCCTTATGGCCATGTACAATTACCGAGAGTCGAGGAGGAAAGCTGTGAATTGACGAGAATATTGATAATGTTTACAATCCCGGCTCAATTTCTTGGTTTTTTTTCGAAGAGAGTTCTTTCATATATTAAGAGTTACTATTTAGACAGCTCAGGTTTTGTGTAAAAAGCTTTTACATAAAGAGAATAGTGTTTCTATTTAGAATTGGGTCTGAATTGGCGCGAGTTTCTTGAGTGAAACAGTTTAAACCCTGAAGATTCCTGAATATAACTGTAGGAAAACCGTCTATCTCGGGTAAAACTTTTAAATACACGGTAATAGTCCTGCGAAATGATTAGAAATGTGTAAGAAGCACTTGAAATACCAGTACATAGAGCCATACTATCGTTGTGGCCATGTTCAATCACCGAGGTTAGAGGTATAAAGCTTTGTTATGACCAGAATACTGTTACCGTTTACAAATCCGGCGAATTTCCTTGGCGTTTTTCTGAAGAAAGTTCTTTCAAACATTAAAAAGTGCTGGATAAAGAGCTCAGAATTTGTATATAAAGCCTTTAAATGAAGAGAATACTGTTCATAGTCAAAATTTGGCTGAATAGGCAGGAGTTTTTTGAATGAAACAGTTTAAACCGTGATGATTCATGGTATATTTCCAAGAAAACTGCGGCATTTTGGTTAAACTCTTAAAATACACAATGACAGTACATGGAAATGATCAGGAACCTGAAGGAAACACCTGAGATATAAGTAATTAGACCCATACTATCCTTATGGCCGTGTACAATTACCGAGAGTCGAGGAGGAAAGCTGTGAATTGACGAGAATATTGATAATGTTTACAATCCCGGCTCAATTTCTTGGTTTTTTCTCGAAGAGAGTTCTTTCATATATTAAGAGTTACTATTTAGACAGCTCAGGTTTTGTGTAAAAAGCTTTTACATAAAGAGAATAGTGTTTCTATTTAGAATTGGGTCTGAATTGGCGCGATTTCTTGAGTGAAACAGTTTAAACCCTGAAGATTCCTGAATATAACTGTAGGAAAACCGTCTATCTCGGGTAAAACTTTTAAATACACGGTAATAGTCCCGCGACATGATTAGAAATGTGTAAGAAGCACTTGAAATACCAGTACATAGAGCCATACTATCGTTGTGGCCATGTTCAATCACCGAGATTAGAGGTATAAAGCTTTGTTATGACCAGAATACTGTTACCGTTTACAAATCCGGCGAATTTACTTGGCGGTTTTCTGAAGAAAGTTCTTTCAAACATTAAAAAGTGCTGGATAAAGAGCTCAGAATTTGTATATAAAGCCTTTAAATGAAGAGAATACTGTTCATAGTCAAAATTTGGCTGAATAGGCAGGAGTTTTTTGAATGAAACAGTTTAAACCGTGATGATTCATGGTATATTTCCAAGAAAACTGCGGCATTTTGGTTAAACTCTTAAAATACACAATGACAGTACATGGGAATGATCAGGAACCTGAAGGAAACACCTGAGATATAAGTAATTAGACCCATACTATCCTTATGGCCGTGTACAATTACCGAGAGTCGAGGAGGAAAGCTGTGAATTGACGAGAATATTGATAATGTTTACAATCCCGGCTCAATTTCTTGGTTTTTTCTCGAAGAGAGTTCTTTCATATATTAAGAGTTACTATTTAGACAGCTCAGGTTTTGTGTAAAAAGCTTTTACATAAAGAGAATAGTGTTTCTATTTAGAATTGGGTCTGAATTGGCGCGAGTTTCTTGAGTGAAACAGTTTAAACCCTGAAGATTCCTGAATATAACTGTAGGAAAACCGTCTATCTCGGGTAAAACTTTTAAATACACGGTAATAGTCCTGCGACATGATTAGGAATGTGTAAGAAGCACTTGAAATACCAGTACATAGAGCCATACTATCGTTGTGGCCATGTTCAATCACCGAGATTAGAGGTATAAAGCTTTGTTATGACCAGAATACTGTTACCGTTTACAAATCCGGCGAATTTCCTTGGCGTTTTTCTGAAGAAAGTTCTTTCAAACATTAAAAAGTGCTGGTTAAAGAGCTCAGAATTTGTATATAAAGCCTTTAAATGAAGAGAATACTGTTCATATTCATAATTTCGCTGAATAGGCAGGAGTTTTTTGAATGAAACAGTTTAAACCGTGATGATTCATGGTATATTTCCAAGAAAACTGCGGCATTTTGGTTAAACTCTTAAAATACACAATGACAGTACATGGAAATGATCAGGAACCTGAAGGAAACACCTGAGATATAAGTAATTAGACCCATACTATCCTTATGGCCGTGTACAATTACCGAGAGTCGAGGAGGAAAGCTGTGAATTGACGAGAATATTGATAATGTTTACAATCCCGGCACAATTTCTTGGTTTTTTCTCGAAGAGAGTTCTTTCATATATTAAGAGTTACTATTTAGACAGCTCAGGTTTTGTGTAAAAAGCTTTTACATAAAGAGAATAGTGTTTCTATTTAGAATTGGGTCTGAATTGGCGCGATTTCTTGAGTGAAACAGTTTAAACCCTGAAGATTCCTGAATATAACTGTAGGAAAACCGTCTATCTCGGGTAAAACTTTTAAATACACGGTAATAGTCCCGCGACATGATTAGAAATGTGTAAGAAGCACTTGAAATACCAGTACATAGAGCCATACTATCGTTGTGGCCATGTTCAATCACCGAGATTAGAGGTATAAAGCTTTGTTATGACCAGAATACTGTTACCGTTTACAAATCCGGCGAATTTACTTTGCCTTTTTCTGAAGAAAGTTCTTTCAAACATTAAAAAGTGCTGGATAAAGAGCTCAGAATTTGTATATAAAGCCTTTAAATGAAGAGAATACTGTTCATATTCAAAATTTGGCTGAATAGGCAGGAGTTTTTTGAATGAAACAGTTTAAACCGTGATGATTCATGGTATATTTCCAAGAAAACTGCGGCATTTTGGTTAAACTCTTAAAATACACAATGACAGTACATGGGAATGATCAGGAACCTGAAGGAAACACCTGAGATATAAGTAATTAGACCCATACTATCCTTATGGCCGTGTACAATTACCGAGAGTCGAGGAAGAAAGCTGTGAATTGACGAGAATATTGATAATGTTTACAATCCCGGCTCAATTTCTTGGTTTTTTCTCGAAGAGAGTTCTTTCATATATTAAGAGTTACTATTTAGACAGCTCAGGTTTTGTGTAAAAAGCTTTTACATAAAGAGAATAGTGTTTCTATTTAGAATTGGGTCTGAATTGGCGCGAGTTTCTTGAGTGAAACAGTTTAAACCCTGAAGATTCCTGAATATAACTGTAGGAAAACCGTCTATCTCGGGTAAAACTTTTAAATACACGGTAATAGTCCTGCGACATGATTAGGAATGTGTAAGAAGCACTTGAAATACCAGTACATAGAGCCATACTATCGTTGTGGCCATGTTCAATCACCGAGATTAGAGGTATAAAGCTTTGTCATGACCAGAATACTGTTACCGTTTACAAATCCGGCGAATTTCCTTGGCGTTTTTCTGAAGAAAGTTCTTTCAAACATTAAAAAGTGCTGGATAAAGAGCTCAGAATTTGTATATAAAGCCTTTAAATGAAGAGAATACTGTTCATATTCATAATTTCGCTGAATAGGCAGGAGTTTTTTGAATGAAACAGTTTAAACCGTGATGATTCATGTGTATATTTCCAAGAAAACTGCGGCATTTTGGTTAAACTCTTAAAATACACAATGACAGTACATGGAAATGATCAGGAACCTGAAGGAAACACCTGAGATATAAGTAATTAGACCCATACTATCCTTATGGCTGTGGACAATTACCGAGAGTCGAGGAGGAAAGCTGTGAATTGAAGAGAATATTGATAATGTTTACAATCCCGGCTCAATTTCTTGGTTTTTTCTCGAAGAGAGTTCTTTCATATATTAAGAGTTACTATTTAGACAGCTCAGGTTTTGTGTAAAAAGCTTTTACATAAAGAGAATAGTGTTTCTATTTAGAATTGGGTCTGAATTGGCGCGAGTTTCTTGAGTGAAACAGTTTAAACCCTGAAGATTCCTGAATATAACTGTAGGAAAACCGTCTATCTCGGGTAAAACTTTTAAATACACGGTAATAGTCCTGCGACATGATTAGAAATGTGTAAGAAGCACTTGAAATACCAGTACATAGAGCCATACTATCGTTGTGGCCATGTTCAATCACCGAGATTAGAGGTATAAAGCTTTGTTATGACCAGAATACTGTTACCGTTTACAAATCCGGCGAATTTACTTGGCGTTTTTCTGAAGAAAGTTCTTTCAAACATTAAAAAGTGCTGGATAAAGAGCTCAGAATTGGTATATAAAGCCTTTAAATGAAGAGAATACTGTTCATAGTCAAAATTTGGCTGAATAGGCAGGAGTTTTTTGAATGAAACAGTTTAAACCGTGATGATTCATGGTATATTTCCAAGAAAACTTCGGCATTTTTCTTAAACTCTTAAAATACACAATGACAGTACATTGAAATGATCAGGAACCTGAAGGAAACACCTGAGATATAAGTAATTAGACCCATACTTTCCTTATGGCCGTGTACAATTACCGAGAGTCGAGGAGGAAAGCTGTGAATTGACGAGAATATTGATAATGTTTACAATCCCGGCTCAATTTCTTGGTTTTTTCTCGAAGAGAGTTCTTTCATATATTAAGAGTTACTATTTAGACAGCTCAGGTTTTGTGTAAAAAGCTTTTACATAAAGAGAATAGTGTTTCTATTTAGAATTGGGTCTGAATTGGCGCGAGTTTCTTGAGTGAAACAGTTTAAACTCTGAAGATTCCTGAATATAACTGTAGGAAAACCGTCTATCTCGGGTAAAACTTTTAAATACACGGTAATAGTCCTGCGACATGATTAGAAATGTGTAAGAAGCACTTGAAATACCAGTACATAGAGCCATACTATCGTTGTGGCCATGTTCAATCACCGAGATTAGAGGTATAAAGCTTTGTTATGACCAGAATACTGTTACCGTTTACAAATCCGGCGAATTTCCTTGGCGTTTTTCTGAAGAAAGTTCTTTCAAACATTAAAAAGTGCTGGATAAAGAGCTCAGAATTTGTATATAAAGCCTTTAAATGAAGAGAATACTGTTCATATTCATAATTTCGCTGAATAGGCAGGAGTTTTTTGAATGAAACAGTTTAAACCGTGATGATTCATGTGTATATTTCCAAGAAAACTGCGGCATTTTGGTTAAACTCTTAAAATACACAATGACAGTACATGGAAATGATCAGGAACCTGAAGGAAACACCTGAGATATAAGTAATTAGACCCATACTATCCTTATGGCTGTGGACAATTACCGAGAGTCGAGGAGGAAAGCTGTGAATTGACGAGAATATTGATAATGTTTACAATCCCGGCTCAATTTCTTGGTTTTTTCTCAAACAGAGTTCTTTCATATATTAAGAGTTACTATTTAGACAGCTCAGGTTTTGTGTAAAAAGCTTTTACATAAAGAGAATAGTGTTTCTATTTAGAATTGGGTCTGAATTGGCGAGAGTTTCTTGAGTGAAACAGTTTAAACCCTGAAGATTCCTGAATATAACTGTAGGAAAACCGTCTATCTCGGGTAAAACTTTTAAATACAAGGTAATAGTCCTGCGACATGATTAGAAATGTGTAAGAAGCACTTGAAATACCAGTACATAGAGCCATACTATCGTTGTGGCCATGTTCAATCACCGAGATTAGAGGTATAAAGCTTTGTTATGACCAGAATACTGTTACTGTTTACAAATCCGGCGAATTTACTTGGCGTTTTTCTGAAGAAAGTTCTTTCAAACATTAAAAAGTGCTGGATAAAGAGCTCAGAATTTGTATATAAAGCCTTTAAATGAAGAGAATACTGTTCATAGTCAAAATTTGGCTGAATAGGCAGGACTTTTTTGAATGAAACAGTTTAAACCGTGATGATTCATGGTATATTTCCAAGAAAACTGCGGCATTTTTCTTAAACTCTTAAAATACACAATGACAGTACATGGAAATGATCAGGAACCTGAAGGAAACACCTGAGATATAAGTAATTAGACCCATACTTTCCTTATGGCCGTGTACAATTACCGAGAGTCGAGTAGGAAAGCTGTGAATTGACGAGAATATTGATAATGTTTACAATCCCGGCTCAATTTCTTGGTTTTTTCTCGAAGAGAGTTCTTTCATATATTAAGAGTTACTATTTAGACAGCTCAGGTTTTGTGTAAAAAGCTTTTACATAAAGAGAATAGTGTTTCTATTTAGAATTGGGTCTGAATTGGCGCGAGTTTCTTGAGTGAAACAGTTTAAACCCTGAAGATTCCTGAATATAACTGTAGGAAAACCGTCTATCTCGGGTAAAACTTTTAAATACACGGTAATAGTCCTGCGACATGATTAGAAATGTGTAAGAAGCACTTGAAATACCAGTACATAGAGCCATACTATCGTTGTGGCCATGTTCAATCACCGAGATTAGAGGTATAAAGCTTTGTTATGACCAGAATACTGTTACCGTTTACAAATCCGGCGAATTTCCTTGGCGTTTTTCTGAAGAAAGTTCTTTCAAACATTAAAAAGTGCTGGATAAATAGCTCAGAATTTGTATATAAAGCCTTTAAATGAAGAAAATACTGTTCATATTCATAATTTCGCTGAATAGGCAGCAGTTTTTTGAATGAAACTGTTTAAACCGTGATGATTCATGTGTATATTTCCAAGAAAACTGCGGCATTTTGGTTAAACTCTTAAAATACACAATGACAGTACATGGAAATGATCAGGAACCTGAAGGAAACACCTGAGATATAAGTAATTAGACCCATACTATCCTTATGGCTGTGGACAATTACCGAGAGTCGAGGAGGAAAGCTGTGAATTGACGAGAATATTGATAATGTTTACAAGGCCGGCTCAATTTCTTGGTTTTTTCTCGAAGAGAGTTCTTTCATATATTAAGAGTTACTATTTAGACAGCTCAGGTTTTGTGTAAAAAGCTTTTACATAAAGAGAATAGTGTTTCTATTTAGAATTGGGTCTGAATTGGCGCGAGTTTCTTGAGTGAAACAGTTTAAACCCTGAAGATTCCTGAATATAACTGTAGGAAAACCGTCTATCTCGGGTAAAACTTTTAAATACAAGGTAATAGTCCTGCGACATGATTAGAAATGTGTAAGAAGCACTTGAAATACCAGTACATAGAGCCATACTATCGTTGTGGCCATGTTCAATCACCGAGATTAGAGGTATAAAGCTTTGTTATGACCAGAATACTGTTACTGTTTACAAATCCGGCGAATTTACTTGGCGTTTTTCTGAAGAAAGTTCTTTCAAACATTAAAAAGTGCTGGATAAAGAGCTCAGAATTTGTATATAAAGCCTTTAAATGAAGAGAATACTGTTCATAGTCAAAATTTGGCTGAATAGGCAGGACTTTTTTGAATGAAACAGTTTAAACCGTGATGATTCATGGTATATTTCCAAGAAAACTGCGGCATTTTTCTTAAACTCTTAAAATACACAATGACAGTACATGGAAATGATCAGGAACCTGAAGGAAACACCTGAGATATAAGTAATTAGACCCATACTTTCCTTATGGCCGTGTACAATTACCGAGAGTCGAGTAGGAAAGCTGTGAATTGACGAGAATATTGATAATGTTTACAATCCCGGCTCAATTTCTTGGTTTTTTCTCGAAGAGAGTTCTTTCATATATTAAGAGTTACTATTTAGACAGCTCAGGTTTTGTGTAAAAAGCTTTTACATAAAGAGAATAGTGTTTCTATTTAGAATTGGGTCTGAATTGGCGCGAGTTTCTTGAGTGAAACAGTTTAAACCCTGAAGATTCCTGAATATAACTGTAGGAAAACCGTCTATCTCGGGTAAAACTTTTAAATACACGGTAATAGTCCTGCGACATGATTAGAAATGTGTAAGAAGCACTTGAAATACCAGTACATAGAGCCATACTATCGTTGTGGCCATGTTCAATCACCGAGATTAGAGGTATAAAGCTTTGTTATGACCAGAATACTGTTACCGTTTACAAATCCGGCGAATTTCCTTGGCGTTTTTCTGAAGAAAGTTCTTTCAAACATTAAAAAGTGCTGGATAAATAGCTCAGAATTTGTATATAAAGCCTTTAAATGAAGAGAATACTGTTCATATTCATAATTTCGCTGAATAGGCAGCAGTTTTTTGAATGAAACTGTTTAAACCGTGATGATTCATGTGTATATTTCCAAGAAAACTGCGGCATTTTGGTTAAACTCTTAAAATACACAATGACAGTACATGGAAATGATCAGGAACCTGAAGGAAACACCTGAGATATAAGTAATTAGACCCATACTATCCTTATGGCTGTGGACAATTACCGAGAGTCGAGGAGGAAAGCTGTGAATTGACGAGAATATTGATAATGTTTACAAGGCCGGCTCAATTTCTTGGTTTTTTCTCGAAGAGAGTTCTTTCATATATTAAGAGTTACTATTTAGACAGCTCAGGTTTTGTGTAAAAAGCTTTTACATAAAGAGAATAGTGTTTCTATTTAGAATTGGGTCTGAATTGGCGCGAGTTTCTTGAGTGAAACAGTTTAAACCCTGAAGATTCCTGAATATAACTGTAGGAAAACCGTCTATCTCGGGTAAAACTTTTAAATACACGGTAATAGTCCTGCGACATGATTAGAAATGTGTAAGAAGCACTTGAAATACCAGTACATAGAGCCATACTATCGTTGTGGCCATGTTCAATCACCGAGATTAGAGGTATAAAGCTTTGTTATGACCAGAATACTGTTACCGTTTACAAATCCGGCGAATTTACTTGGCGTTTTTCTGAAGAAAGTTCTTTCAAACATTAAAAAGTGCTGGATAAAGAGCTCAGAATTTGTATATAAAGCCTTTAAATGAAGAGAATACTGTTCATATTCATAATTTCGCTGAATAGGCAGGAGTTTTTTGAATGAAACAGTTTAAACCGTGATGATTCATGTGTATATTTCCAAGAAAACTGCGGCATTTTGGTTAAACTCTTAAAATACACAATGACAGTACATGGAAATGATCAGGAACCTGAAGGAAACACCTGAGATATAAGTAATTAGACCCATACTATCCTTATGGCCGTGTACAATTACCGAGAGTTCAGGAGGAAAGCTGTGAATTGACGAGAATATTGATAATGTTTACAATCCCGGCTCAATTTCTTGGTTTTTTCTCGAAGAGAGTTCTTTCATATATTAAGAGTTACTATTTAGACAGCTCAGGTTTTGTGTAAAAAGCTTTTACATAAAGAGAATAGTGTTTCTATTTAGAATTGGGTCTGAATTGGCGCGAGTTTCTTGAGTGAAACAGTTTAAACCCTGAAGATTCCTGAATATAACTGTAGGAAAACCGTCTATCTCGGGTAAAACTTTTAAATACACGGTAATAGTCCTGCGAAATGATTAGAAATGTGTAAGAAGCACTTGAAAGACCAGTACATAGAGCCATACTATCGTTGTGGCCCTGTTCAATCACCGAGATTAGAGGTATAAAGCTGTGTTATGACCAGAATACTGTTACCGTTTACAAATCCGGCGAATTTACTTGGCGTTTTTGTGAAGAAAGTTCTTTCAAACATTAAAAAGTGCTGGATAAAGAGCTCAGAATTTGTATATAAAGCCTTTAAATGAAGAGAATACTGTTCATATTCAAAATTTGGCTGAATAGGCAGGAGTTTTTTGAATGAAACAGTTTAAACCGTGATGATTCATGTGTATATTTCCAAGAAAACTGCGGCATTTTGGTTAAACTCTTAAAATACACAATGACAGTACATGGAAATGATCAGGAACCTGAAGGAAACACCTGAGAAATAAGTAATTAGACACATACTATCCTTATGGCCGTGTACAATTACCGAGAGTTCAGGAGGAAAGCTGTGAATTGACGAGAATATTGATAATGTTTACAATCCCGGCTCAATTTCTTGGTTTTTTCTCGAAGAGAGTTCTTTCATATATTAAGAGTTACTATTTTGACAGCTCAGGTTTTGTGTAAAAAGCTTTTACATAAAGAGAATAGTGTTTCTATTTAGAATTGGGTCTGAATTGGCGCGAGTTTCTTGAGTGAAACAGTTTAAACCCTGAAGATTCCTGAATATAACTGTAGGAAAACCGTCTATCTCGGGTAAAACTTTTAAATACACGGTAATAGTCCTGCGAAATGATTAGAAATGTGTAAGAAGCACTTGAAAGACCAGTACATAGAGCCATACTATCGTTGTGGCCCTGTTCAATCACCGAGATTAGAGGTATAAAGCTGTGTTATGACCAGAATACTGTTACCGTTTACAAATCCGGCGAATTTACTTGGCGTTTTTGTGAAGAAAGTTCTTTCAAACGTTAAAAAGTGCTGGATAAAGAGCTCAGAATTTGTATATAAAGCCTTTAAATGAAGAGAATACTGTTCATATTCAAAATTTGGCTGAATAGGCAGGAGTTTTTTGAATGAAACAGTTTAAACCGTGATGATTCATGTGTATATTTCCAAGAAAACTGCGGCATTTTGGTTAAACTCTTAAAATACACAATGACAGTACATGGAAATGATCAGGAACCTGAAGGAAACACCTGAGATATAAGTAATTAGACCCATACTATCCTTATGGCCGTGTACAATTACCGAGAGTCGAGGAGGAAAGCTGTGAATTGACGAGAATATTGATAATGTTTACAATCCCGGCTCAATTTCTTGGTTTTTTTTCGAAGAGAGTTCTTTCATATATTAAGAGTTACTATTTAGACAGCTCAGGTTTTGTGTAAAAAGCTTTTACATAAAGAGAATACTGTTTCTAATTAGAATTGGGTCTGAATTGGCGCGAGTTTCTTGAGTGAAACAGTTTAAACCCTGAAGGTTCCTGAATATAACTGTAGGAAAACCGTCTATCTCGGGTAAAACTTTTAAATACGCGGTAATAGTCCCGCGACATGATTAGAAATGTGTAAGAAGCACTTGAAATACCAGTACATAGAGCCATACTATCGTTGTGGCCATGTTCAATCACCGAGATTAGAGGTATAAAGCTTTGTTATGACCAGAATACTGTTACAGTTTACAAATCCGGCGAATTTACTTGGCGTTTTTGTGAAGAAAGTTCTTTCAAACATTAAAAAGTGCTGGATAAAGAGCTCAGAATTTGTATATAAAGCCTTTAAATGAAGAGAATACTGTTCATATTCAAAATTTGGCTGAATAGGCAGGAGTTTTTTGAATGAAACAGTTTAAACCGTGTTGATTCATGTGTATATTACCAAGAAAACTGCGGCATTTTGGTTAAACTCTTAAAATACACAATGACAGTACATGGAAATGATCAGGAACCTGAAGGAAACACCTGAGATATAAGTAATTAGACCCATACTATCCTTATGGCCGTGTACAATTACCGAGAGTCGAGGAGGAAAGCTGTGAATTGACGAGAATATTGATAATGTTTACAATCCCGGCTTAATTTCTTGGTTTTTTTTCGAAGAGAGTTCTTTCATATATTAAGAGTTACTATTTAGACAGCTCAGGTTTTGTGTAAAAAGCTTTTACATAAAGAGAATACTGTTTCTAATTAGAATTGGGTCTGAATTGGCGCGAGTTTCTTGAGTGAAACAGTTTAAACCCTGAAGGTTCCTGAATATAACTGTAGGAAAACCGTCTATCTCGGGTAAAACTTTTAAATACGCGGTAATAGTCCCGCGACATGATTAGAAATGTGTAAGAAGCACTTGAAATACCAGTACATAGAGCCATACTATCGTTGTGGCCATGTTCAATCACCGAGATTAGAGGTATAAAGCTTTGTTATGACCAGAATACTGTTACAGTTTACAAATCCGGCGAATTTACTTGGCGTTTTTGTGAAGAAAGTTCTTTCAAACATTAAAAAGTACTGGATAAAGAGCTCAGAATTTGTATATAAAGCCTTTAAATGAAGAGAATACTGTTCATATTCAAAATTTGGCTGAATAGGCAGGAGTTTTTTGAATGAAACAGTTTAAACCGTGATGATTCATGTGTATATTTCCAAGAAAACTGCGGCATTTTGGTTAAACTCTTAAAATACACAATGACAGTACATGGAAATGATCAGGAACCTGAAGGAAACACCTGAGAAATAAGTAATTAGACCCATACTATCCTTATGGCCGTGTACAATTACCGAGAGTTCAGGAGGAAAGCTGTGAATTGACGAGAATATTGATAATGTTTACAATCCCGGCTCAATTTCTTGGTTTTTTCTCGAAGAGAGTTCTTTCATATATTAAGAGTTACTATTTAGACAGCTCAGGTTTTGTGTAAAAAGCTTTTACATAAAGAGAATACTGTTTCTTTTTAGAATTGGGTCTGAATTGGCGCGAGTTTCTTGAGTGAAACAGTTTAAACCCTGAAGATTCCTGAATATAACTGTGGGAAAACCGTCTATCTCGGGTAAAACTTTTAAATACACGGTAATAGTTCTGCGACATGATTAGAAATGTGTAAGAAGCACTTGAAATACCAGTACATAGAGCCATACTATCGTTGTGGCCATGTTCAATCACCGAGATTAGAGGTATAAAGCTTTGTTATGACCAGAATACTGTTACAGTTTACAAATCCGGCGAATTTACTTGGCGTTTTTGTGAAGAAAGTTCTTTCAAACATTAAAAAGTGCTGGATAAAGAGCTCAGAATTTGTATATAAAGCCTTTAAATGAAGAGAATACTGTTCATATTCAAAATTTGGCTGAATAGGCAGGAGTTTTTTGAATGAAACATTTTAAACCGTGATGATTCATGTGTATATTTCCAAGAAAACTGCGGCATTTTGGTTAAACTCTTAAAATACACAATGACAGTACATGGAAATGATCAGGAACCTGAAGGAAACACCTGAGAAATAAGTAATTAGACCCATACTATCCTTATGGCCGTGTACAATTACCGAGAGTTCAGGAGGAAAGCTGTGAATTGACGAGAATATTGATAATGTTTACAATCCCGGCTCAATTTCTTGGTTTTTTCTCGAAGAGAGTTCTTTCATATATTAAGAGTTACTATTTAGACAGCTCAGGTTTTGTGTAAAAAGCTTTTACATAAAGAGAATAGTGTTTCTATTTAGAATTGGGTCTGAATTGGCGCGAGATTCTTGAGTGAAACAGTTTAAACCCTGAAGATTCCTGAATATAACTGTAGGAAAACCGTCTATCTCGGGTAAAACTTTTAAATACACGGTAATAGTCCTGCGAAATGATTAGAAATGTGTAAGAAGCACTTGAAAGACCAGTACATAGAGCCATACTATAGTTGTGGCCCTGTTCAATCACCGAGATTAGAGGTATAAAGCTGTGTTATGACCAGAATACTGTTACCGTTTACAAATCCGGCGAATTTACTTGGCGTGTTTGTGAAGAAAGTTCTTTCAAACGTTAAAAAGTGCTGGATAAAGAGCTCAGAATTTGTATATAAAGCCTTTAAATGAAGAGAATACTGTTCATATTCAAAATTTGGCTGAATAGGCAGGAGTTTTTTGAATGAAACAGTTTAAACCGTGATGATTCATGTGTATATTTCCAAGAAAACTGCGGCATTTTGGTTAAACTCTTAAAATACACAATGACAGTACATAGAAATGATCAGGAACCTGAAGGAAACACCTGAGATATAAGTAATTAGACCCATACTATCCTTATGGCCGTGTACAATTACCGAGAGTCGAGGAGGAAAGCTGTGAATTGACGAGAATATTGATAATGTTTACAATCCCGGCTCAATTTCTTGGTTTTTTTTCGAAGAGAGTTCTTTCATATATTAAGAGTTACTATTTAGACAGCTCAGGTTTTGTGTAAAAAGCTTTTACATAAAGAGAATAGTGTTTCTATTTAGAATTGGGTCTGAATTGGCGCGAGTTTCTTGAGTGAAACAGTTTAAACCCTGAAGATTCCTGAATATAACTGTGGGAAAACCGTCTATCTCGGGTAAAACTTTGAAATACACGGTAATAGTTCTGCGACATGATTAGAAATGTGTAAGAAGCACTTGAAATACCAGTACATAGAGCCATACTATCGTTGTGGCCATGTTCAATCACCGAGATTAGAGGTATAAAGCTTTGTTATGACCAGAATACTGTTACAGTTTACAAATCCGGCGAATTTACTTGGCGTTTTTGTGAAGAAAGTTCTTTCAAACGTTAAAAAGTGCTGGATAAAGAGCTCAGAATTTGTATATAAAGCCTTTAAATGAAGAGAATACTGTTCATATTCAAAATTTTGCTGAATAGGCAGGAGTTTTTTGAATGAAACAGTTTAAACCGTGATGATTCATGTGTATATTTCCAAGAAAACTGCGGCATTTTGGTTAAACTCTTAAAATACACAATGACAGTACATGGAAATGATCAGGAACCTGAAGGAAACACCTGAGAAATAAGTAATTAGACCCATACTATCCTTATGGCCGTGTACAATTACCGAGAGTCGAGGAGGAAAGCTGTGAATTGACGAGAATATTGATAATGTTTACAATCCCGGCTCAATTTCTTGGTTTTTTCTCGAAGAGAGTTCTTTCATATATTAAGAGTTACTATTTAGACAGCTCAGGTTTTGTGTAAAAAGCTTTTACATAAAGAGAATAGTGTTTCTATTTAGAATTGGGTCTGAATTGGCGCGATTTCTTGAGTGAAACAGTTTAAACCCTGAAGATTCCTGAATATAACTGTAGGAAAACCGTCTATCTCGGGTAAAACTTTTAAATACACGATAATAGTCCTGCGACATGATTAGAAATGTGTAAGAAGCACTTGAAATACCAGTACATAGAGCCATACTATCGTTGTGGCCATGTTCAATCACCGAGATTAGAGGTATAAAGCTTTGTTATGACCAGAATACTGTTACCGTTTACAAATCCGGCGAATTTCCTTGGCGTTTTTCTGAAGAAAGTTCTTTCAAACATTAAAAAGTGCTGGATAAAGAGCTCAGAATTTTTATATAAAGCCTTTAAATGAAGAGAATACTGTTCATATTCATAATTTCGCTGAATAGGCAGGAGTTTTTTGAATGAAACAGTTTAAACCGTGATGATTCATGTGTATATTTCCAAGAAAACTGCGGCATTTTGGTTAAACTCTTAAAATACACAATGACAGTACATGGAAATGATCAGGAACCTGAAGGAAACACCTGAAATATAAGTAATTAGACCCATACTATCCTTATGGCCGTGGACAATTACCGAGAGTCGAGGAGGAAAGCTGTGAATTGACGAGAATATTGATAATGTTTACAATCCCGGCTCAATTTCTTGGTTTTGTTTCGAAGAGAGTTCTTTCATATATTAAGAGTTACTATTTAGACAGCTCAGGTTTTGTGTAAAAAGCTTTTACATAAAGAGAATAGTGTTTCTATTTAGAATTGGGTCTGAATTGGCGCGAGTTTCTTGAGTGAAACAGTTTAAACCCTGAAGATTCCTGAATATAACTGTAGGAAAACCGTCTATCTCGGGTAAAACTTTTAAATACACGGTAATAGTCCTGCGACATGATTAGAAATGTGTAAGAAGCACTTGAAATACCAGTACATAGAGCCATACTATCGTTGTGGCCATGTTCAATCACCGAGATTAGAGGTATAAAGCTTTGTTATGACCAGAATACTGTTACCGTTTACAAATCCGGCGAATTTCCTTGGCGTTTTTCTGAAGAAAGTTCTTTCAAACATTAAAAAGTGCTGGATAAAGAGCTCAGAATTTGTATATAAAGCCTTTAAATGAAGAGAATACTGTTCATATTCATAATTTCGCTGAATAGGCAGGAGTTTTTTGAATGAAACAGTTTAAACCGTGATGATTCATGGTATATTTCCAAGAAAACTGCGGCATTTTTCTTAAACTCTTAAAATACACAATGACAGTACATGGAAATGATCAGGAACCTGAAGGAAACACCTGAGATATAAGTAATTAGACCCATACTATCCTTATGGCCGTGTACAATTACCGAGAGTCGAGGAGGAAAGCTGTGAATTGACGAGAATATTGATAATGTTTACAATCCCGGCTCAATTTCTTGGTTTTTTCTCGAAGAGAGTTCTTTCATATATTAAGAGTTACTATTTAGACAGCTCAGGTTTTGTGTAAAAAGCTTTTACATAAAGAGAATAGTGTTTCTATTTAGAATTGGGTCTGAATTGGCGCGATTTCTTGAGTGAAACAGTTTAAACCCTGAAGATTCCTGAATATAACTGTAGGAAAACCGTCTATCTCGGGTAAAACTTTTAAATACACGATAATAGTTCTGCGACATGATTAGAAATGTGTAAGAAGCACTTGAAATACCAGTACATAGAGCCATACTATCGTTGTGGCCATGTTCAATCACCGAGATTAGAGGTATAAAGCTTTGTTATGACCAGAATACTGTTACCGTTTACAAATCCGGCGAATTTCCTTGGCGTTTTTCTGAAGAAAGTTCTTTCAAACATTAAAAAGTGCTGGATAAAGAGCTCAGAATTTGTATATAAAGCCTTTAAATGAAGAGAATACTGTTCATATTCATAATTTCGCTGAATAGGCAGGAGTTTTTTGAATGAAACAGTTTAAACCCTGATGATTCATGTGTATATTTCCAAGAAAACTGCGGCATTTTGGTTAAACTCTTAAAATACACAATGACAGTACATGGAAATGATCAGGAACCTGAAGGAAACACCTGAAATATAAGTAATTAGACCCATACTATCCTTATGGCTGTGGACAATTACCGAGAGTCGAGGAGGAAAGCTGTGAATTGACGAGAATATTGATAATGTTTACAATCCCGGCTCAATTTCTTGGTTTTGTTTCGAAGAGAGTTCTTTCATATATTAAGAGTTACTATTTAGACAGCTCAGGTTTTGTGTAAAAAGCTTTTACATAAAGAGAATAGTGTTTCTATTTAGAATTGGGTCTGAATTGGCGCGAGTTTCTTGAGTGAAACAGTTTAAACCCTGAAGAATCCTGAATATAACTGTAGGAAAACCGTCTATCTCGGGTAAAACTTTTAAATACACGGTAATAGTCCTGCGACATGATTAGAAATGTGTAAGAAGCACTTGAAATACCAGTACATAGAGCCATACTATCGTTGTGGCCATGTTCAATCACCGAGATTAGAGGTATAAAGCTTTGTTATGACCAGAATACTGTTACCGTTTACAAATCCGGCGAATTTCCTTGGCGTTTTTCTGAAGAAAGTTCTTTCAAACATTAAAAAGTGCTGGATAAAGAGCTCAGAATTTGTATATAAAGCCTTTAAATGAAGAGAATACTGTTCATATTCATAATTTGGCTGAATAGGCAGGAGTTTTTTGAATGAAACAGTTTAAACCGTGATGATTCATGATATATTTCCAAGAAAACTGCGGCATTTTTCTTAAACTCTTAAAATACACAATGACAGTACATGGAAATGATCAGGAACCTGAAGGAAACACCTGAGATATAAGTAATTAGACCCATACTATCCTTATGGCCGTGTACAATTACCGAGAGTCGAGGAGGAAAGCTGTGAATTGACGAGAATATTGATAATGTTTACAATCCCGGCTCAATTTCTTGGTTTTTTCTCGAAGAGAGTTCTTTCATATATTAAGAGTTACTATTTAGACAGCTCAGGTTTTGTGTAAAAAGCTTTTACATAAAGAGAATAGTGTTTCTATTTAGAATTGGGTCTGAATTGGCGCGATTTCTTGAGTGAAACAGTTTAAACCCTGAAGATTCCTGAATATAACTGTAGGAAAACCGTCTATCTCGGGTAAAACTTTTAAATACACGATAATAGTCCTGCGACATGATTAGAAATGTGTAAGAAGCACTTGAAATACCAGTACATAGAGCCATACTATCGTTGTGGCCATGTTCAATCACCGAGATTAGAGGTATAAAGCTTTGTTATGACCAGAATACTGTTACCGTTTACAAATCCGGCGAATTTCCTTGGCGTTTTTCTGAAGAAAGTTCTTTCAAACATTAAAAAGTGCTGGATAAAGAGCTCAGAATTTGTATATAAAGACTTTAAATGAAGAGAATACTGTTCATATTCATAATTTGGCTGAATAGGCAGGAGTTTTTTGAATGAAACAGTTTAAACCGTGATGATTCATGTGTATATTTCCAAGAAAACTGCAGCATTTTGGTTAAACTCTTAAAATGCACAATGACAGTACATGGAAATGATCAGGAACCTGAAGGAAACACCTGAGATATAAGTAATTAGACCCATACTATCCTTATGGCCGTGTACAATTACCGAGAGTCGAGGAGGAAAGCTGTGAATTGACGAGAATATTGATAATGTTTACAATCCCGGCTCAATTTCTTGGTTTTTTTTCGAAGAGAGTTCTTTCATATATTAAGAGTTACTATTTAGACAGCTCAGGTTTTGTGTAAAAAGCTTTTACATAAAGAGAATAGTGTTTCTATTTAGAATTGGGTCTGAATTGGCGCGATTTTCTTGAGTGAAACAGTTTAAACCCTGAAGATTCCTGAATATAACTGTAGGAAAACCGTCTATCTCGGGTAAAACTTTTAAATACACGGTAATAGTCCTGCGAAATGATTAGAAATGTGTAAGAAGCACTTGAAATACCAGTACATAGAGCCATACTATCGTTGTGGCCATGTTCAATCACCGAGATTAGAGGTATAAAGCTTTGTTATGACCAGAATACTGTTACCGTTTACAAATCCGGCGAATTTCCTTGGCGTTTTTCTGAAGAAAGTTCTTTCAAACATTAAAAAGTGCTGGATAAAGAGCTCAGAATTTGTATATAAAGCCTTTAAATGAAGAGAATACTGTTCATATTCATAATTTCGCTGAATAGGCAGGAGTTTTTTGAATGAAACAGTTTAAACCGTGATGATTCATGTGTATATTTCCAAGAACACTGCGGCATTTTGGTTAAACTCTTAAAATACACAATGACAGTACATGGAAATGATCAGGAACCTGAAGGAAACACCTGAGATATAAGTAATTAGACCCATACTATCCTTATGGCTGTGGACAATTACCGAGAGTCGAGGAGGAAAGCTGTGAATTGACGAGAATATTGATAATGTTTACAATCCCGGCTCAATTTCTTGGTTTTGTTTCGAAGAGAGTTCTTTCATATATTAAGAGTTACTATTTAGACAGCTCAGGTTTTGTGTAAAAAGCTTTTACATAAAGAGAATAGTGTTTCTATTTAGAATTGGGTCTGAATTGGCGCGAGTTTCTTGAGTGAAACAGTTTAAACCCTGAAGATTCCTGAATATAACTGTAGGAAAACCGTCTATCTCGGGTAAAACTTTTAAATACACGGTAATAGTCCTGCGACATGATTAGAAATGTGTAAGAAGCACTTGAAATACCAGTACATAGAGCCATACTATCGTTGTGGCCATGTTCAATCACCGAGATTAGAGGTATAAAGCTTTGTTATGACCAGAATACTGTTACCGTTTACAAATCCGGCGAATTTACTTGGCGTTTTTCTGAAGAAAGTTCTTTCAAACATTAAAAAGTGCTGGATAAAGAGCTCAGAATTTTTATATAAAGCCTTTAAATGAAGAGAATACTGTTCATATTCAAAATTTGGCTGAATAGGCAGGAGTTTTTTGAATGAAACAGTTTAAACCGTAATGATTCATGGTATATTTCCAAGAAAACTGCGGCATTTTGGTTAAACTCTTAAAATACACAATGACAGTACATGGGAATGATCAGGAACCTGAAGGAAACACCTGAGATATAAGTAATTAGAACCATACTATCCTTATGGCCATGTACAATTACCGAGAGTCGAGGAGGAAAGCTGTGAATTGACGAGAATATTGATAATGTTTACAATCCCGGCTCAATTTCTTGGTTTTTTTTCGAAGAGAGTTCTTTCATATATTAAGAGTTACTATTTAGACAGCTCAGGTTTTGTGTAAAAAGCTTTTACATAAAGAGAATAGTGTTTCTATTTAGAATTGGGTCTTAATTGGCGCGAGTTTCTTGAGTGAAACAGTTTAAACCCTGAAGATTCCTGAATATAACTGTAGGAAAACCGTCTATCTCGGGTAAAACTTTTAAATACACGGTAATAGTCCTGGGACATGATTAGAAATGTGTAAGAAGCACTTGAAATACCAGTACATAGAGCCATACTATCGTTGTGGCCATGTTCAATCACCGAGGATAGAGGTATAAAGCTTTGTTATGACCAGAATACTGTTATCGTGTACAAATCCGGCGAATTTACTTGGCGTTTTTCTGAAGAAAGTTCTTTCAAACATTAAAAAGTGCTGGATAAAGAGCTCAGAATTTGTATATAAAGACTTTAAATGAAGAGAATACTGTTCATATTCATAATTTGGCTGAATAGGCAGGAGTTTTTTGAATGAAACAGTTTAAACCGTGATGATTCATGTGTATATTTCCAAGAAAACTGCAGCATTTTGGTTAAACTCTTAAAATACACAATGACAGTACATGGAAATGATCAGGAACCTGAAGGAAACACCTGAGATATAAGTAATTAGACCCATACTATCCTTATGGCCGTGTACAATTACCGAGAGTCGAGGAGGAAAGCTGTGAATTGACGAGAATATTGATAATGTTTACAATCCCGGCTCAATTTCTTGGTTTTTTCTCGAAGAGAGTTCTTTCATATATTAAGAGTTACTATTTAGACAGCTCAGGTTTTGTGTAAAAAGCTTTTACATAAAGAGAATAGTGTTTCTATTTAGAATTGGGTCTGAATTGGCGCGAGTTTCTTGAGTGAAACAGTTTAAACCCTGAAGATTCCTGAATATAACTGTAGGAAAACCGTCTATCTCGGGTAAAACTTTTAAATACACGGTAATAGTCCTGCGAAATGATTAGAAATGTGTAAGAAGCACTTGAAATACCAGTACATAGAGCCATACTATCGTTGTGGCCATGTTCAATCACCGAGATTAGAGGTATAAAGCTTTGTTATGACCAGAATACTGTTACCGTTTACAAATCCGGCGAATTTCCTTGGCGTTTTTCTGAAGAAAGTTCTTTCAAACATTAAAAAGTGCTGGATAAAGAGCTCAGAATTTGTATATAAAGCCTTTAAATGAAGAGAATACTGTTCATATTCATAATTTCGCTGAATAGGCAGGAGTTTTTTGAATGAAACAGTTTAAACCGTGATGATTCATGTGTATATTTCCAAGAACACTGCGGCATTTTGGTTAAACTCTTAAAATACACAATGACAGTACATGGAAATGATCAGGAACCTGAAGGAAACACCTGAGATATAAGTAATTAGACCCATACTATCCTTATGGCTGTGGACAATTACCGAGAGTCGAGGAGGAAAGCTGTGAATTGACGAGAATATTGATAATGTTTACAATCCCGGCTCAATTTCTTGGTTTTGTTTCGAAGAGAGTTCTTTCATATATTAAGAGTTACTATTTAGACAGCTCAGGTTTTGTGTAAAAAGCTTTTACATAAAGAGAATAGTGTTTCTATTTAGAATTGGGTCTGAATTGGCGCGAGTTTCTTGAGTGAAACAGTTTAAACCCTGAAGATTCCTGAATATAACTGTAGGAAAACCGTCTATCTCGGGTAAAACTTTTAAATACACGGTAATAGTCCTGCGACATGATTAGAAATGTGTAAGAAGCACTTGAAATACCAGTACATAGAGCCATACTATCGTTGTGGCCATGTTCAATCACCGAGATTAGAGGTATAAAGCTTTGTTATGACCAGAATACTGTTACCGTTTACAAATCCGGCGAATTTACTTGGCGTTTTTCTGAAGAAAGTTCTTTCAAACATTAAAAAGTGCTGGATAAAGAGCTCAGAATTTTTATATAAAGCCTTTAAATGAAGAGAATACTGTTCATATTCAAAATTTGGCTGAATAGGCAGGAGTTTTTTGAATGAAACAGTTTAAACCGTAATGATTCATGGTATATTTCCAAGAAAACTGCGGCATTTTGGTTAAACTCTTAAAATACACAATGACAGTACATGGGAATGATCAGGAACCTGAAGGAAACACCTGAGATATAAGTAATTAGAACCATACTATCCTTATGGCCATGTACAATTACCGAGAGTCGAGGAGGAAAGCTGTGAATTGACGAGAATATTGATAATGTTTACAATCCCGGCTCAATTTCTTGGTTTTTTTTCGAAGAGAGTTCTTTCATATATTAAGAGTTACTATTTAGACAGCTCAGGTTTTGTGTAAAAAGCTTTTACATAAAGAGAATAGTGTTTCTATTTAGAATTGGGTCTTAATTGGCGCGAGTTTCTTGAGTGAAACAGTTTAAACCCTGAAGATTCCTGAATATAACTGTAGGAAAACCGTCTATCTCGGGTAAAACTTTTAAATACACGGTAATAGTCCTGGGACATGATTAGAAATGTGTAAGAAGCACTTGAAATACCAGTACATAGAGCCATACTATCGTTGTGGCCATGTTCAATCACCGAGGATAGAGGTATAAAGCTTTGTTATGACCAGAATACTGTTATCGTGTACAAATCCGGCGAATTTACTTGGCGTTTTTCTGAAGAAAGTTCTTTCAAACATTAAAAAGTGCTGGATAAAGAGCTCAGAATTTGTATATAAAGACTTTAAATGAAGAGAATACTGTTCATATTCATAATTTGGCTGAATAGGCAGGAGTTTTTTGAATGAAACAGTTTAAACCGTGATGATTCATGTGTATATTTCCAAGAAAACTGCAGCATTTTGGTTAAACTCTTAAAATACACAATGACAGTACATGGAAATGATCAGGAACCTGAAGGAAACACCTGAGATATAAGTAATTAGACCCATACTATCCTTATGGCCGTGTACAATTACCGAGAGTCGAGGAGGAAAGCTGTGAATTGACGAGAATATTGATAATGTTTACAATCCCGGCTCAATTTCTTGGTTTTTTCTCGAAGAGAGTTCTTTCATATATTAAGAGTTACTATTTAGACAGCTCAGGTTTTGTGTAAAAAGCTTTTACATAAAGAGAATAGTGTTTCTATTTAGAATTGGGTCTGAATTGGCGCGAGTTTCTTGAGTGAAACAGTTTAAACCCTGAAGATTCCTGAATATAACTGTAGGAAAACCGTCTATCTCGGGTAAAACTTTTAAATACACGGTAATAGTCCTGCGACATGATTAGAAATGTGTAAGAAGCACTTGAAATACCAGTACATAGAGCCATACTATCGTTGTGGCCATGTTCAATCACCGAGATTAGAGGTATAAAGCTTTGTTATGACCAGAATACTGTTACCGTTTACAAATCCGGCGAATTTCCTTGGCGTTTTTCTGAAGAAAGTTCTTTCAAACATTAAAAAGTGCTGGATAAAGAGCTCAGAATTTGTATATAAAGCCTTTAAATGAAGAGAATACTGTTCATAGTCAAAATTTGGCTGAATAGGCAGGAGTTTTTTGAATGAAACAGTTTAAACCGTGATGATTCATGGTATATTTCCAAGAAAACTGCGGCATTTTGGTTAAACTCTTAAAATACACAATGACAGTACATGGAAATGATCAGGAACCTGAAGGAAACACCTGAGATATAAGTAATTAGACCCATACTATCCTTATGGCCGTGTACAATTACCGAGAGTCGAGGAGGAAAGCTGTGAATTGACGAGAATATTGATAATGTTTACAATCCCGGCTCAATTTCTTGGTTTTTTTTCGAAGAGAGTTCTTTCATATATTAAGAGTTACTATTTAGACAGCTCAGGTTTTGTGTAAAAAGCTTTTACATAAAGAGAATAGTGTTTCTATTTAGAATTGGGTCTGAATTGGCGCGAGTTTCTTGAGTGAAACAGTTTAAACCCTGAAGATTCCTGAATATAACTGTAGGAAAACCGTCTATCTCGGGTAAAACTTTTAAATACACGGTAATAGTCCTGCGACATGATTAGAAATGTGTAAGAAGCACTTGAAATACCAGTACATAGAGCCATACTATCGTTGTGGCCATGTTCAATCACCGAGGTTAGAGGTATAAAGCTTTGTTATGACCAGAATACTGTTACCGTTTACAAATCCGGCGAATTTCCTTGGCGTTTTTCTGAAGAAAGTTCTTTCAAACATTAAAAAGTGCTGGATAAAGAGCTCAGAATTTGTATATAAAGCCTTTAAATGAAGAGAATACTGTTCATAGTCAAAATTTGGCTGAATAGGCAGGAGTTTTTTGAATGAAACAGTTTAAACCGTGATGATTCATGGTATATTTCCAAGAAAACTGCGGCATTTTGGTTAAACTCTTAAAATACACAATGACAGTACATGGAAATGATCAGGAACCTGAAGGAAACACCTGAGATATAAGTAATTAGACCCATACTATCCTTATGGCCGTGTACAATTACCGAGAGTCGAGGAGGAAAGCTGTGAATTGACGAGAATATTGATAATGTTTACAATCCCGGCTCAATTTCTTGGTTTTTTCTCGAAGAGAGTTCTTTCATATATTAAGAGTTACTATTTAGACAGCTCAGGTTTTGTGTAAAAAGCTTTTACATAAAGAGAATAGTGTTTCTATTTAGAATTGGGTCTGAATTGGCGCGAGTTTCTTGAGTGAAACAGTTTAAACCCTGAAGATTCCTGAATATAACTGTAGGAAAACCGTCTATCTCGGGTAAAACTTTTAAATACACGGTAATAGTCCTGCGACATGATTAGAAATGTGTAAGAAGCACTTGAAATACCAGTACATAGAGCCATACTATCGTTGTGGCCATGTTCAATCACCGAGATTAGAGGTATAAAGCTTTGTTATGACCAGAATACTGTTACCGTTTACAAATCCGGCGAATTTACTTGGCGTTTTTCTGAAGAAAGTTCTTTCAAACATTAAAAAGTGCTGGATAAAGAGCTCAGAATTTTTATATAAAGCCTTTAAATGAAGAGAATACTGTCCATATTCAAAATTTGGCTGAATAGGCAGGAGTTTTTTGAATGAAACAGTTTAAACCGTGATGATTCATGGTATATTTCCAAGAAAACTGCGGCATTTTGGTTAAACTCTTAAAATACACAATGACAGTACATGGGAATGATCAGGAACCTGAAGGAAACACCTGAGATATAAGTAATTAGAACCATACTATCCTTATGGCCATGTACAATTACCGAGAGTCGAGGAGGAAAGCTGTGAATTGACGAGAATATTGATAATGTTTACAATCCCGGCTCAATTTCTTGGTTTTTTTTCGAAGAGAGTTCTTTCATATATTAAGAGTTACTATTTAGACAGCTCAGGTTTTGTGTAAAAAGCTTTTACATAAAGAGAATAGTGTTTCTATTTAGAATTGGGTCTTAATTGGCGCGAGTTTCTTGAGTGAAACAGTTTAAACCCTGAAGATTCCTGAATATAACTGTAGGAAAACCGTCTATCTCGGGTAAAAATTTAAATACACGGTAATAGTCCTGGGACATGATTAGAAATGTGTAAGAAGCACTTGAAATACCAGTACATAGAGCCATACTATCGTTGTGGCCATGTTCAATCACCGAGGATAGAGGTATAAAGCTTTGTTATGACCAGAATACTGTTATCGTGTACAAATCCGGCGAATTTACTTGGCGTTTTTCTGAAGAAAGTTCTTTCAAACATTAAAAAGTGCTGGATAAAGAGCTCAGAATTTGTATATAAAGACTTTAAATGAAGAGAATACTGTTCATATTCATAATTTGGCTGAATAGGCAGGAGTTTTTTGAATGAAACAGTTTAAACCGTGATGATTCATGTGTATATTTCCAAGAAAACTGCAGCATTTTGGTTAAACTCTTAAAATACACAATGACAGTACATGGAAATGATCAGGAACCTGAAGGAAACACCTGAGATATAAGTAATTAGACCCATACTATCCTTATGGCCGTGTACAATTACCGAGAGTCGAGGAGGAAAGCTGTGAATTGACGAGAATATTGATAATGTTTACAATCCCGGCTCAATTTCTTGGTTTTTTTTCGAAGAGAGTTCTTTCATATATTAAGAGTTACTATTTAGACAGCTCAGGTTTTGTGTAAAAAGCTTTTACATAAAGAGAATAGTGTTTCTATTTAGAATTGGGTCTGAATTGGCGCGAGTTTCTTGAGTGAAACAGTTTAAACCCTGAAGATTCCTGAATATAACTGTAGGAAAACCGTCTATCTCGGGTAAAACTTTTAAATACACGGTAATAGTCCTGCGAAATGATTAGAAATGTGTAAGAAGCACTTGAAATACCAGTACATAGAGCCATACTATCGTTGTGGCCATGTTCAATCACCGAGGTTAGAGGTATAAAGCTTTGTTATGACCAGAATACTGTTACCGTTTACAAATCCGGCGAATTTCCTTGGCGTTTTTTCTGAAGAAAGTTCTTTCAAACATTAAAAAGTGCTGGATAAAGAGCTCAGAATTTGTATATAAAGCCTTTAAATGAAGAGAATACTGTTCATAGTCAAAATTTGGCTGAATAGGCAGGAGTTTTTTGAATGAAACAGTTTAAACCGTGATGATTCATGGTATATTTCCAAGAAAACTGCGGCATTTTGGTTAAACTCTTAAAATACACAATGACAGTACATGGAAATGATCAGGAACCTGAAGGAAACACCTGAGATATAAGTAATTAGACCCATACTATCCTTATGGCCGTGTACAATTACCGAGAGTCGAGGAGGAAAGCTGTGAATTGACGAGAATATTGATAATGTTTACAATCCCGGCTCAATTTCTTGGTTTTTTTTCGAAGAGAGTTCTTTCATATATTAAGAGTTACTATTTAGACAGCTCAGGTTTTGTGTAAAAAGCTTTTACATAAAGAGAATAGTGTTTCTATTTAGAATTGGGTCTGAATTGGCGCGATTTCTTGAGTGAAACAGTTTAAACCCTGAAGATTCCTGAATATAACTGTAGGAAAACCGTCTATCTCGGGTAAAACTTTTAAATACACGGTAGTAGTCCCGCGACATGATTAGAAATGTGTAAGAAGCACTTGAAATACCAGTACATAGAGCCATACTATCGTTGTGGCCATGTTCAATCACCGAGATTAGAGGTATAAAGCTTTGTTATGACCAGAATACTGTTACCGTTTACAAATCCGGCGAATTTACTTGGCGGTTTTCTGAAGAAAGTTCTTTCAAACATTAAAAAGTGCTGGATAAAGAGCTCAGAATTTGTATATAAAGCCTTTAAATGAAGAGAATACTGTTCATAGTCAAAATTTGGCTGAATAGGCAGGAGTTTTTTGAATGAAACAGTTTAAACCGTGATGATTCATGGTATATTTCCAAGAAAACTGCGGCATTTTGGTTAAACTCTTAAAATACACAATGACAGTACATGGGAATGATCAGGAACCTGAAGGAAACACCTGAGATATAAGTAATTAGACCCATACTATCCTTATGGCCGTGTACAATTACCGAGAGTCGAGGAGGAAAGCTGTGAATTGACGAGAATATTGATAATGTTTACAATCCCGGCTCAATTTCTTGGTTTTTTCTCGAAGAGAGTTCTTTCATATATTAAGAGTTACTATTTAGACAGCTCAGGTTTTGTGTAAAAAGCTTTTACATAAAGAGAATAGTGTTTCTATTTAGAATTGGGTCTGAATTGGCGCGAGTTTCTTGAGTGAAACAGTTTAAACCCTGAAGATTCCTGAATATAACTGTAGGAAAACCGTCTATCTCGGGTAAAACTTTTAAATACACGGTAATAGTCCTGCGACATGATTAGGAATGTGTAAGAAGCACTTGAAATACCAGTACATAGAGCCATACTATCGTTGTGGCCATGTTCAATCACCGAGATTAGAGGTATAAAGCTTTGTTATGACCAGAATACTGTTACCTTTTACAAATCCGGCGAATTTCCTTGGCGTTTTTCTGAAGAAAGTTCTTTCAAACATTAAAAAGTGCTGGTTAAAGAGCTCAGAATTTGTATATAAAGCCTTTAAATGAAGAGAATACTGTTCATATTCATAATTTCGCTGAATAGGCAGGAGTTTTTTGAATGAAACAGTTTAAACCGTGATGATTCATGGTATATTTCCAAGAAAACTGCGGCATTTTGGTTAAACTCTTAAAATACACAATGACAGTACATGGAAATGATCAGGAACCTGAAGGAAACACCTGAGATATAAGTAATTAGACCCATACTATCCTTATGGCCGTGTACAATTACCGAGAGTCGAGGAGGAAAGCTGTGAATTGACGAGAATATTGATAATGGTTACAATCACGGCTCAATTTCTTGGTTTTTCTCGAAGAGAGTTCTTTCATATATTAAGAGTTACTATTTAGACAGCTCAGGTTTTGTGTAAAAAGCTTTTACATAAAGAGAATAGTGTTTCTATTTAGAATTGGGTCTGAATTGGCGCGATTTCTTGAGTGAAACAGTTTAAACCCTGAAGATTCCTGAATATAACTGTAGGAAAACCGTCTATCTCGGGTAAAACTTTTAAATACACGGTAATAGTCCCGCGACATGATTAGAAATGTGTAAGAAGCACTTGAAATACCAGTACATAGAGCCATACTATCGTTGTGGCCATGTTCAATCACCGAGATTAGAGGTATAAAGCTTTGTTATGACCAGAATACTGTTACCGTTTACAAATCCGGCGAATTTACTTGGCGGTTTTCTGAAGAAAGTTCTTTCAAACATTAAAAAGTGCTGGATAAAGAGCTCAGAATTTGTATATAAAGCCTTTAAATGAAGAGAATACTGTTCATAGTCAAAATTTGGCTGAATAGGCAGGAGTTTTTTGAATGAAACAGTTTAAACCGTGATGATTCATGGTATATTTCCAAGAAAACTGCGGCATTTTGGTTAAACTCTTAAAATACACAATGACAGTACATGGGAATGATCAGGAACCTGAAGGAAACACCTGAGATATAAGTAATTAGACCCATACTATCCTTATGGCCGTGTACAATTACCGAGAGTCGAGGAGGAAAGCTGTGAATTGACGAGAATATTGATAATGTTTACAATCCCGGCTCAATTTCTTGGTTTTTTCTCGAAGAGAGTTCTTTCATATATTAAGAGTTACTATTTAGACAGCTCAGGTTTTGTGTAAAAAGCTTTTACATAAAGAGAATAGTGTTTCTATTTAGAATTGGGTCTGAATTGGCGCGAGTTTCTTGAGTGAAACAGTTTAAACCCTGAAGATTCCTGAATATAACTGTAGGAAAACCGTCTATCTCGGGTAAAACTTTTAAATACACGGTAATAGTCCTGCGACATGATTAGGAATGTGTAAGAAGCACTTGAAATACCAGTACATAGAGCCATACTATCGTTGTGGCCATGTTCAATCACCGAGATTAGAGGTATAAAGCTTTGTTATGACCAGAATACTGTTACCGTTTACAAATCCGGCGAATTTCCTTGGCGTTTTTCTGAAGAAAGTTCTTTCAAACATTAAAAAGTGCTGGTTAAAGAGCTCAGAATTTGTATATAAAGCCTTTAAATGAAGAGAATACTGTTCATATTCATAATTTCGCTGAATAGGCAGGAGTTTTTTGAATGAAACAGTTTAAACCGTGATGATTCATGGTATATTTCCAAGAAAACTGCGGCATTTTGGTTAAACTCTTAAAATACACAATGACAGTACATGGAAATGATCAGGAACCTGAAGGAAACACCTGAGATATAAGTAATTAGACCCATACTATCCTTATGGCCGTGTACAATTACCGAGAGTCGAGGAGGAAAGCTGTGAATTGACGAGAATATTGATAATGTTTACAATCCCGGCTCAATTTCTTGGTTTTTTCTCGAAGAGAGTTCTTTCATATATTAAGAGTTACTATTTAGACAGCTCAGGTTTTGTGTAAAAAGCTTTTACATAAAGAGAATAGTGTTTCTATTTAGAATTGGGTCTGAATTGGCGCGATTTCTTGAGTGAAACAGTTTAAACCCTGAAGATTCCTGAATATAACTGTAGGAAAACCGTCTATCTCGGGTAAAACTTTTAAATACACGGTAATAGTCCCGCGACATGATTAGAAATGTGTAAGAAGCACTTGAAATACCAGTACATAGAGCCATACTATCGTTGTGGCCATGTTCAATCACCGAGATTAGAGGTATAAAGCTTTGTTATGACCAGAATACTGTTACCGTTTACAAATCCGGCGAATTTACTTTGCCTTTTTCTGAAGAAAGTTCTTTCAAACATTAAAAAGTGCTGGATAAAGAGCTCAGAATTTGTATATAAAGCCTTTAAATGAAGAGAATACTGTTCATATTCAAAATTTGGCTGAATAGGCAGGAGTTTTTTGAATGAAACAGTTTAAACCGTGATGATTCATGGTATATTTCCAAGAAAACTGCGGCATTTTGGTTAAACTCTTAAAATACACAATGACAGTACATGGGAATGATCAGGAACCTGAAGGAAACACCTGAGATATAAGTAATTAGACCCATACTATCCTTATGGCCGTGTACAATTACCGAGAGTCGAGGAAGAAAGCTGTGAATTGACGAGAATATTGATAATGTTTACAATCCCGGCTCAATTTCTTGGTTTTTTCTCGAAGAGAGTTCTTTCATATATTAAGAGTTACTATTTAGACAGCTCAGGTTTTGTGTAAAAAGCTTTTACATAAAGAGAATAGTGTTTCTATTTAGAATTGGGTCTGAATTGGCGCGAGTTTCTTGAGTGAAACAGTTTAAACCCTGAAGATTCCTGAATATAACTGTAGGAAAACCGTCTATCTCGGGTAAAACTTTTAAATACACGGTAATAGTCCTGCGACATGATTAGGAATGTGTAAGAAGCACTTGAAATACCAGTACATAGAGCCATACTATCGTTGTGGCCATGTTCAATCACCGAGATTAGAGGTATAAAGCTTTGTTATGACCAGAATACTGTTACCGTTTACAAATCCGGCGAATTTCCTTGGCGTTTTTCTGAAGAAAGTTCTTTCAAACATTAAAAAGTGCTGGATAAAGAGCTCAGAATTTGTATATAAAGCCTTTAAATGAAGAGAATACTGTTCATATTCATAATTTCGCTGAATAGGCAGGAGTTTTTTGAATGAAACAGTTTAAACCGTGATGATTCATGTGTATATTTCCAAGAAAACTGCGGCATTTTGGTTAAACTCTTAAAATACACAATGACAGTACATGGAAATGATCAGGAACCTGAAGGAAACACCTGAGATATAAGTAATTAGACCCATACTATCCTTATGGCTGTGGACAATTACCGAGAGTCGAGGAGGAAAGCTGTGAATTGAAGAGAATATTGATAATGTTTACAATCCCGGCTCAATTTCTTGGTTTTTTCTCGAAGAGAGTTCTTTCATATATTAAGAGTTACTATTTAGACAGCTCAGGTTTTGTGTAAAAAGCTTTTACATAAAGAGAATAGTGTTTCTATTTAGAATTGGGTCTGAATTGGCGCGAGTTTCTTGAGTGAAACAGTTTAAACCCTGAAGATTCCTGAATATAACTGTAGGAAAACCGTCTATCTCGGGTAAAACTTTTAAATACATGGTAATAGTCCTGCGACATGATTAGAAATGTGTAAGAATCACTTGAAATACCAGTACATAGAGCCATACTATCGTTGTGGCCATGTTCAATCACCGAGATTAGAGGTATAAAGCTTTGTTATGACCAGAATACTGTTACCGTTTACATATCCGGCGAATTTACTTGGCGTTTTTCTGAAGAAAGTTCTTTCAAACATTAAAAAGTGCTGGATAAAGAGCTCAGAATTTGTATATAAAGCCTTTAAATGAAGAGAATACTGTTCATAGTCAAAATTTGGCTGAATAGGCAGGAGTTTTTTGAATGAAACCGTTTAAACCGTGATGATTCATGGTATATTTCCAAGAAAACTTCGGCATTTTTCTTAAACTCTTAAAATACACAATGACAGTACATGGAAATGATCAGGAACCTGAAGGAAACACCTGAGATATAAGTAATTAGACCCATACTTTCCTTATGGCCGTGTACAATTACCGAGAGTCGAGGAGGAAAGCTGTGAATTGACGAGAATATTGATAATGTTTACAATCCCGGCTCAATTTCTTGGTTTTTTCTCGAAGAGAGTTCTTTCATATATTAAGAGTTACTATTTAGACAGCTCAGGTTTTGTGTAAAAAGCTTTTACATAAAGAGAATAGTGTTTCTATTTAGAATTGGGTCTGAATTGGCGCGAGTTTCTTGAGTGAAACAGTTTAAACCCTGAAGATTCCTGAATATAACTGTAGGAAAACCGTCTATCTCGGGTAAAACTTTTAAATACACGGTAATAGTCCTGCGACATGATTAGAAATGTGTAAGAAGCACTTGAAATACCAGTACATAGAGCCATACTATCGTTGTGGCCATGTTCAATCACCGAGATTAGAGGTATAAAGCTTTGTTATGACCAGAATACTGTTACCGTTTACAAATCCGGCGAATTTACTTGGCGTTTTTCTGAAGAAAGTTCTTTCAAACATTAAAAAGTGCTGGATAAAGAGCTCAGAATTGGTATATAAAGCCTTTAAATGAAGAGAATACTGTTCATAGTCAAAATTTGGCTGAATAGGCAGGAGTTTTTTGAATGAAACAGTTTAAACCGTGATGATTCATGGTATATTTCCAAGAAAACTTCGGCATTTTTCTTAAACTCTTAAAATACACAATGACAGTACATTGAAATGATCAGGAACCTGAAGGAAACACCTGAGATATAAGTAATTAGACCCATACTTTCCTTATGGCCGTGTACAATTACCGAGAGTCGAGGAGGAAAGCTGTGAATTGACGAGAATATTGATAATGTTTACAATCCCGGCTCAATTTCTTGGTTTTTTCTCGAAGAGAGTTCTTTCATATATTAAGAGTTACTATTTAGACAGCTCAGGTTTTGTGTAAAAAGCTTTTACATAAAGAGAATAGTGTTTCTATTTAGAATTGGGTCTGAATTGGCGCGAGTTTCTTGAGTGAAACAGTTTAAACCCTGAAGATTCCTGAATATAACTGTAGGAAAACCGTCTATCTCGGGTAAAACTTTTAAATACACGGTAATAGTCCTGCGACATGATTAGAAATGTGTAAGAAGCACTTGAAATACCAGTACATAGAGCCATACTATCGTTGTGGCCATGTTCAATCACCGAGATTAGAGGTATAAAGCTTTGTTATGACCAGAATACTGTTACTGTTTACAAATCCGGCGAATTTACTTGGCGTTTTTCTGAAGAAAGTTCTTTCAAACATTAAAAAGTGCTGGATAAAGAGCTCAGAATTTGTATATAAAGCCTTTAAATGAAGAGAATACTGTTCATAGTCAAAATTTGGCTGAATAGGCAGGAGTTTTTTGAATGAAACAGTTTAAACCGTGATGATTCATGGTATATTTCCAAGAAAACTGCGGCATTTTTCTTAAACTCTTAAAATACACAATGACAGTACATGGAAATGATCAGGAACCTGAAGGAAACACCTGAGATATAAGTAATTAGACCCATACTTTCCTTATGGCCGTGTACAATTACCGAGAGTCGAGTAGGAAAGCTGTGAATTGACGAGAATATTGATAATGTTTACAATCCCGGCTCAATTTCTTGGTTTTTTTCTCAAAGAGAGTTCTTTCATATATTAAGAGTTACTATTTAGACAGCTCAGGTTTTGTGTAAAAAGCTTTTACATAAAGAGAATAGTGTTTCTATTTAGAATTGGGTCTGAATTGGCGCGAGTTTCTTGAGTGAAACAGTTTAAACCCTCAAGATTCCTGAATATAACTGTAGGAAAACCGTCTATCTCGGGTAAAACTTTTAAATACACGGTAATAGTCCTGCGACATGATTAGAAATGTGTAAGAAGCACTTGAAATACCAGTACATAGAGCCATACTATCGTTGTGGCCATGTTCAATCACCGAGATTAGAGGTATAAAGCTTTGTTATGACCAGAATACTGTTACCGTTTACAAATCCGGCGAATTTCCTTGGCGTTTTTCTGAAGAAAGTTCTTTCAAACATTAAAAAGTGCTGGATAAATAGCTCAGAATTTGTATATAAAGCCTTTAAATGAAGAGAATACTGTTCATATTCATAATTTCGCTGAATAGGCAGCAGTTTTTTGAATGAAACAGTTTAAACCGTGATGATTCATGTGTATATTTCCAAGAAAACTGCGGCATTTTGGTTAAACTCTTAAAATACACAATGACAGTACATGGAAATGATCAGGAACCTGAAGGAAACACCTGAGATATAAGTAATTAGACCCATACTATCCTTATGGCTGTGGACAATTACCGAGAGTCGAGGAGGAAAGCTGTGAATTGACGAGAATATTGATAATGTTTACAATGCCGGCTCAATTTCTTGGTTTTTTCTCGAAGAGAGTTCTTTCATATATTAAGAGTTACTATTTAGACAGCTCAGGTTTTGTGTAAAAAGCTTTTACATAAAGAGAATAGTGTTTCTATTTAGAATTGGGTCTGAATTGGCGCGAGTTTCTTGAGTGAAACAGTTTAAACCCTGAAGATTCCTGAATATAACTGTAGGAAAACCGTCTATCTCGGGTAAAACTTTTAAATACACGGTAATAGTCCTGCGACATGATTAGAAATGTGTAAGAAGCACTTGAAATACCAGTACATAGAGCCATACTATCGTTGTGGCCATGTTCAATCACCGAGATTAGAGGTATAAAGCTTTGTTATGACCAGAATACTGTTACCGTTTACAAATCCGGCGAATTTACTTGGCGTTTTTCTGAAGAAAGTTCTTTCAAACATTAAAAAGTGCTGGATAAAGAGCTCAGAATTGGTATATAAAGCCTTTAAATGAAGAGAATACTGTTCATAGTCAAAATTTGGCTGAATAGGCAGGAGTTTTTTGAATGAAACAGTTTAAACCGTGATGATTCATGGTATATTTCCAAGAAAACTTCGGCATTTTTCTTAAACTCTTAAAATACACAATGACAGTACATTGAAATGATCAGGAACCTGAAGGAAACACCTGAGATATAAGTAATTAGACCCATACTTTCCTTATGGCCGTGTACAATTACCGAGAGTCGAGGAGGAAAGCTGTGAATTGACGAGAATATTGATAATGTTTACAATCCCGGCTCAATTTCTTGGTTTTTTCTCGAAGAGAGTTCTTTCATATATTAAGAGTTACTATTTAGACAGCTCAGGTTTTGTGTAAAAAGCTTTTACATAAAGAGAATAGTGTTTCTATTTAGAATTGGGTCTGAATTGGCGCGAGTTTCTTGAGTGAAACAGTTTAAACCCTGAAGATTCCTGAATATAACTGTAGGAAAACCGTCTATCTCGGGTAAAACTTTTAAATACACGGTAATAGTCCTGCGACATGATTAGAAATGTGTAAGAAGCACTTGAAATACCAGTACATAGAGCCATACTATCGTTGTGGCCATGTTCAATCACCGAGATTAGAGGTATAAAGCTTTGTTATGACCAGAATACTGTTACCGTTTACAAATCCGGCGAATTTCCTTGGCGTTTTTCTGAAGAAAGTTCTTTCAAACATTAAAAAGTGCTGGATAAAGAGCTCAGAATTTGTATATAAAGCCTTTAAATGAAGAGAATACTGTTCATATTCATAATTTCGCTGAATAGGCAGGAGTTTTTTGAATGAAACAGTTTAAACCGTGATGATTCATGTGTATATTTCCAAGAAAACTGCGGCATTTTGGTTAAACTCTTAAAATACACAATGACAGTACATGGAAATGATCAGGAACCTGAAGGAAACACCTGAGATATAAGTAATTAGACCCATACTATCCTTATGGCTGTGGACAATTACCGAGAGTCGAGGAGGAAAGCTGTGAATTGACGAGAATATTGATAATGTTTACAATCCCGGCTCAATTTCTTGGTTTTTTCTCAAACAGAGTTCTTTCATATATTAAGAGTTACTATTTAGACAGCTCAGGTTTTGTGTAAAAAGCTTTTACATAAAGAGAATAGTGTTTCTATTTAGAATTGGGTCTGAATTGGCGAGAGTTTCTTGAGTGAAACAGTTTAAACCCTGAAGATTCCTGAATATAACTGTAGGAAAACCATCTATCTCGGGTAAAACTTTTAAATACAAGGTAATAGTCCTGCGACATGATTAGAAATGTGTAAGAAGCACTTGAAATACCAGTACATAGAGCCATACTATCGTTGTGGCCATGTTCAATCACCGAGATTAGAGGTATAAAGCTTTGTTATGACCAGAATACTGTTACTGTTTACAAATCCGGCGAATTTACTTGGCGTTTTTCTGAAGAAAGTTCTTTCAAACATTAAAAAGTGCTGGATAAAGAGCTCAGAATTTGTATATAAAGCCTTTAAATGAAGAGAATACTGTTCATAGTCAAAATTTGGCTGAATAGGCAGGAGTTTTTTGAATGAAACAGTTTAAACCGTGATGATTCATGGTATATTTCCAAGAAAACTGCGGCATTTTTCTTAAACTCTTAAAATACACAATGACAGTACATGGAAATGATCAGGAACCTGAAGGAAACACCTGAGATATAAGTAATTAGACCCATACTTTCCTTATGGCCGTGTACAATTACCGAGAGTCGAGTAGGAAAGCTGTGAATTGACGAGAATATTGATAATGTTTACAATCCCGGCTCAATTTCTTGGTTTTTTCTCAAAGAGAGTTCTTTCATATATTAAGAGTTACTATTTAGACAGCTCAGGTTTTGTGTAAAAAGCTTTTACATAAAGAGAATAGTGTTTCTATTTAGAATTGGGTCTGAATTGGCGCGAGTTTCTTGAGTGAAACAGTTTAAACCCTCAAGATTCCTGAATATAACTGTAGGAAAACCGTCTATCTCGGGTAAAACTTTTAAATACACGGTAATAGTCCTGCGACATGATTAGAAATGTGTAAGAAGCACTTGAAATACCAGTACATAGAGCCATACTATCGTTGTGGCCATGTTCAATCACCGAGATTAGAGGTATAAAGCTTTGTTATGACCAGAATACTGTTACCGTTTACAAATCCGGCGAATTTCCTTGGCGTTTTTCTGAAGAAAGTTCTTTCAAACATTAAAAAGTGCTGGATAAATAGCTCAGAATTTGTATATAAAGCCTTTAAATGAAGAGAATACTGTTCATATTCATAATTTCGCTGAATAGGCAGCAGTTTTTTGAATGAAACAGTTTAAACCGTGATGATTCATGTGTATATTTCCAAGAAAACTGCGGCATTTTGGTTAAACTCTTAAAATACACAATGACAGTACATGGAAATGATCAGGAACCTGAAGGAAACACCTGAGATATAAGTAATTAGACCCATACTATCCTTATGGCTGTGGACAATTACCGAGAGTCGAGGAGGAAAGCTGTGAATTGACGAGAATATTGATAATGTTTACAATCCCGGCTCAATTTCTTGGTTTTTTCTCGAAGAGAGTTCTTTCATATATTAAGAGTTACTATTTAGACAGCTCAGGTTTTGTGTAAAAAGCTTTTACATAAAGAGAATAGTGTTTCTATTTAGAATTGGGTCTGAATTGGCGCGAGTTTCTTGAGTGAAACAGTTTAAACCCTGAAGATTCCTGAATATAACTGTAGGAAAACCGTCTATCTCGGGTAAAACTTTTAAATACACGGTAATAGTCCTGCGAAATGATTAGAAATGTGTAAGAAGCACTTGAAAGACCAGTACATAGAGCCATACTATCGTTGTGGCCCTGTTCAATCACCGAGATTAGAGGTATAAAGCTGTGTTATGACCAGAATACTGTTACCGTTTACAAATCCGGCGAATTTACTTGGCGTTTTTGTGAAGAAAGTTCTTTCAAACATTAAAAAGTGCTGGATAAAGAGCTCAGAATTTGTATATAAAGCCTTTAAATGAAGAGAATACTGTTCATATTCAAAATTTGGCTGAATAGGCAGGAGTTTTTTGAATGAAACAGTTTAAACCGTGATGATTCATGTGTATATTTCCAAGAAAACTGCGGCATTTTGGTTAAACTCTTAAAATACACAATGACAGTACATGGAAATGATCAGGAACCTGAAGGAAACACCTGAGAAATAAGTAATTAGACCCATACTATCCTTATGGCCGTGTACAATTACCGAGAGTTCAGGAGGAAAGCTGTGAATTGACGAGAATATTGATAATGTTTACAATCCCGGCTCAATTTCTTGGTTTTTTCTCGAAGAGAGTTCTTTCATATATTAAGAGTTACTATTTAGACAGCTCAGGTTTTGTGTAAAAAGCTTTTACATAAAGAGAATAGTGTTTCTATTTAGAATTGGGTCTGAATTGGCGCGATTTCTTGAGTGAAACAGTTTAAACCCTGAAGATTCCTGAATATAACTGTAGGAAAACCGTCTATCTCGGGTAAAACTTTTAAATACATGGTAATAGTCCTGCGACATGATTAGAAATGTGTAAGAATCACTTGAAATACCAGTACATAGAGCCATACTATCGTTGTGGCCATGTTCAATCACCGAGATTAGAGGTATAAAGCTTTGTTATGACCAGAATACTGTTACCGTTTACATATCCGGCGAATTTACTTGGCGTTTTTCTGAAGAAAGTTCTTTCAAACATTAAAAAGTGCTGGATAAAGAGCTCAGAATTTGTATATAAAGCCTTTAAATGAAGAGAATACTGTTCATAGTCAAAATTTGGCTGAATAGGCAGGAGTTTTTTGAATGAAACAGTTTAAACCGTGATGATTCATGGTATATTTCCAAGAAAACTTCGGCATTTTTCTTAAACTCTTAAAATACACAATGACAGTACATGGAAATGATCAGGAACCTGAAGGAAACACCTGAGATATAAGTAATTAGACCCATACTTTCCTTATGGCCGTGTACAATTACCGAGAGTCGAGGAGGAAAGCTGTGAATTGACGAGAATATTGATAATGTTTACAATCCCGGCTCAATTTCTTGGTTTTTTCTCGAAGAGAGTTCTTTCATATATTAAGAGTTACTATTTAGACAGCTCAGGTTTTGTGTAAAAAGCTTTTACATAAAGAGAATAGTGTTTCTATTTAGAATTGGGTCTGAATTGGCGCGAGTTTCTTGAGTGAAACAGTTTAAACCCTGAAGATTCCTGAATATAACTGTAGGAAAACCGTCTATCTCGGGTAAAACTTTTAAATACACGGTAATAGTCCTGCGACATGATTAGAAATGTGTAAGAAGCACTTGAAATACCAGTACATAGAGCCATACTATCGTTGTGGCCATGTTCAATCACCGAGATTAGAGGTATAAAGCTTTGTTATGACCAGAATACTGTTACCGTTTACAAATCCGGCGAATTTACTTGGCGTTTTTCTGAAGAAAGTTCTTTCAAACATTAAAAAGTGCTGGATAAAGAGCTCAGAATTGGTATATAAAGCCTTTAAATGAAGAGAATACTGTTCATAGTCAAAATTTGGCTGAATAGGCAGGAGTTTTTTGAATGAAACAGTTTAAACCGTGATGATTCATGGTATATTTCCAAGAAAACTTCGGCATTTTTCTTAAACTCTTAAAATACACAATGACAGTACATTGAAATGATCAGGAACCTGAAGGAAACACCTGAGATATAAGTAATTAGACCCATACTTTCCTTATGGCCGTGTACAATTACCGAGAGTCGAGGAGGAAAGCTGTGAATTGACGAGAATATTGATAATGTTTACAATCCCGGCTCAATTTCTTGGTTTTTTCTCGAAGAGAGTTCTTTCATATATTAAGAGTTACTATTTAGACAGCTCAGGTTTTGTGTAAAAAGCTTTTACATAAAGAGAATAGTGTTTCTATTTAGAATTGGGTCTGAATTGGCGCGAGTTTCTTGAGTGAAACAGTTTAAACCCTGAAGATTCCTGAATATAACTGTAGGAAAACCGTCTATCTCGGGTAAAACTTTTAAATACACGGTAATAGTCCTGCGACATGATTAGAAATGTGTAAGAAGCACTTGAAATACCAGTACATAGAGCCATACTATCGTTGTGGCCATGTTCAATCACCGAGATTAGAGGTATAAAGCTTTGTTATGACCAGAATACTGTTACCGTTTACAAATCCGGCGAATTTCCTTGGCGTTTTTCTGAAGAAAGTTCTTTCAAACATTAAAAAGTGCTGGATAAAGAGCTCAGAATTTGTATATAAAGCCTTTAAATGAAGAGAATACTGTTCATATTCATAATTTCGCTGAATAGGCAGGAGTTTTTTGAATGAAACAGTTTAAACCGTGATGATTCATGTGTATATTTCCAAGAAAACTGCGGCATTTTGGTTAAACTCTTAAAATACACAATGACAGTACATGGAAATGATCAGGAACCTGAAGGAAACACCTGAGATATAAGTAATTAGACCCATACTATCCTTATGGCTGTGGACAATTACCGAGAGTCGAGGAGGAAAGCTGTGAATTGACGAGAATATTGATAATGTTTACAATCCCGGCTAAATTTCTTGGTTTTTTCTCAAACAGAGTTCTTTCATATATTAAGAGTTACTATTTAGACAGCTCAGGTTTTGTGTAAAAAGCTTTTACATAAAGAGAATAGTGTTTCTATTTAGAATTGGGTCTGAATTGGCGAGAGTTTCTTGAGTGAAACAGTTTAAACCCTGAAGATTCCTGAATATAACTGTAGGAAAACCGTCTATCTCGGGTAAAACTTTTAAATACAAGGTAATAGTCCTGCGACATGATTAGAAATGTGTAAGAAGCACTTGAAATACCAGTACATAGAGCCATACTATCGTTGTGGCCATGTTCAATCACCGAGATTAGAGGTATAAAGCTTTGTTATGACCAGAATACTGTTACTGTTTACAAATCCGGCGAATTTACTTGGCGTTTTTCTGAAGAAAGTTCTTTCAAACATTAAAAAGTGCTGGATAAAGAGCTCAGAATTTGTATATAAAGCCTTTAAATGAAGAGAATACTGTTCATAGTCAAAATTTGGCTGAATAGGCAGGAGTTTTTTGAATGAAACAGTTTAAACCGTGATGATTCATGGTATATTTCCAAGAAAACTGCGGCATTTTTCTTAAACTCTTAAAATACACAATGACAGTACATGGAAATGATCAGGAACCTGAAGGAAACACCTGAGATATAAGTAATTAGACCCATACTTTCCTTATGGCCGTGTACAATTACCGAGAGTCGAGTAGGAAAGCTGTGAATTGACGAGAATATTGATAATGTTTACAATCCCGGCTCAATTTCTTGGTTTTTTCTCAAAGAGAGTTCTTTCATATATTAAGAGTTACTATTTAGACAGCTCAGGTTTTGTGTAAAAAGCTTTTACATAAAGAGAATAGTGTTTCTATTTAGAATTGGGTCTGAATTGGCGCGAGTTTCTTGAGTGAAACAGTTTAAACCCTCAAGATTCCTGAATATAACTGTAGGAAAACCGTCTATCTCGGGTAAAACTTTTAAATACACGGTAATAGTCCTGCGACATGATTAGAAATGTGTAAGAAGCACTTGAAATACCAGTACATAGAGCCATACTATCGTTGTGGCCATGTTCAATCACCGAGATTAGAGGTATAAAGCTTTGTTATGACCAGAATACTGTTACCGTTTACAAATCCGGCGAATTTCCTTGGCGTTTTTCTGAAGAAAGTTCTTTCAAACATTAAAAAGTGCTGGATAAATAGCTCAGAATTTGTATATAAAGCCTTTAAATGAAGAGAATACTGTTCATATTCATAATTTCGCTGAATAGGCAGCAGTTTTTTGAATGAAACAGTTTAAACCGTGATGATTCATGTGTATATTTCCAAGAAAACTGCGGCATTTTGGTTAAACTCTTAAAATACACAATGACAGTACATGGAAATGATCAGGAACCTGAAGGAAACACCTGAGATATAAGTAATTAGACCCATACTATCCTTATGGCTGTGGACAATTACCGAGAGTCGAGGAGGAAAGCTGTGAATTGACGAGAATATTGATAATGTTTACAATGCCGGCTCAATTTCTTGGTTTTTTCTCGAAGAGAGTTCTTTCATATATTAAGAGTTACTATTTAGACAGCTCAGGTTTTGTGTAAAAAGCTTTTACATAAAGAGAATAGTGTTTCTATTTAGAATTGGGTCTGAATTGGCGCGAGTTTCTTGAGTGAAACAGTTTAAACCCTGAAGATTCCTGAATATAACTGTAGGAAAACCGTCTATCTCGGGTAAAACTTTTAAATACACGGTAATAGTCCTGCGACATGATTAGAAATGTGTAAGAAGCACTTGAAATACCAGTACATAGAGCCATACTATCGTTGTGGCCATGTTCAATCACCGAGATTAGAGGTATAAAGCTTTGTTATGACCAGAATACTGTTACCGTTTACAAATCCGGCGAATTTACTTGGCGTTTTTCTGAAGAAAGTTCTTTCAAACATTAAAAAGTGCTGGATAAAGAGCTCAGAATTTGTATATAAAGCCTTTAAATGAAGAGAATACTGTTCATATTCATAATTTCGCTGAATAGGCAGGAGTTTTTTGAATGAAACAGTTTAAACCGTGATGATTCATGTGTATATTTCCAAGAAAACTGCGGCATTTTGGTTAAACTCTTAAAATACACAATGACAGTACATGGAAATGATCAGGAACCTGAAGGAAACACCTGAGATATAAGTAATTAGACCCATACTATCCTTATGGCCGTGTACAATTACCGAGAGTTCAGGAGGAAAGCTGTGAATTGACGAGAATATTGATAATGTTTACAATCCCGGCTCAATTTCTTGGTTTTTTCTCGAAGAGAGTTCTTTCATATATTAAGAGTTACTATTTAGACAGCTCAGGTTTTGTGTAAAAAGCTTTTACATAAAGAGAATAGTGTTTCTATTTAGAATTGGGTCTGAATTGGCGCGAGTTTCTTGAGTGAAACAGTTTAAACCCTGAAGATTCCTGAATATAACTGTAGGAAAACCGTCTATCTCGGGTAAAACTTTTAAATACACGGTAATAGTCCTGCGAAATGATTAGAAATGTGTAAGAAGCACTTGAAAGACCAGTACATAGAGCCATACTATCGTTGTGGCCCTGTTCAATCACCGAGATTAGAGGTATAAAGCTGTGTTATGACCAGAATACTGTTACCGTTTACAAATCCGGCGAATTTACTTGGCGTTTTTGTGAAGAAAGTTCTTTCAAACATTAAAAAGTGCTGGATAAAGAGCTCAGAATTTGTATATAAAGCCTTTAAATGAAGAGAATACTGTTCATATTCAAAATTTGGCTGAATAGGCAGGAGTTTTTTGAATGAAACAGTTTAAACCGTGATGATTCATGTGTATATTTCCAAGAAAACTGCGGCATTTTGGTTAAACTCTTAAAATACACAATGACAGTACATGGAAATGATCAGGAACCTGAAGGAAACACCTGAGAAATAAGTAATTAGACCCATACTATCCTTATGGCCGTGTACAATTACCGAGAGTTCAGGAGGAAAGCTGTGAATTGACGAGAATATTGATAATGTTTACAATCCCGGCTCAATTTCTTGGTTTTTTCTCGAAGAGAGTTCTTTCATATATTAAGAGTTACTATTTAGACAGCTCAGGTTTTGTGTAAAAAGCTTTTACATAAAGAGAATAGTGTTTCTATTTAGAATTGGGTCTGAATTGGCGCGAGTTTCTTGAGTGAAACAGTTTAAACCCTGAAGATTCCTGAATATAACTGTAGGAAAACCGTCTATCTCGGGTAAAACTTTTAAATACACGGTAATAGTCCTGCGAAATGATTAGAAATGTGTAAGAAGCACTTGAAAGACCAGTACATAGAGCCATACTATCGTTGTGGCCCTGTTCAATCACCGAGATTAGAGGTATAAAGCTGTGTTATGACCAGAATACTGTTACCGTTTACAAATCCGGCGAATTTACTTGGCGTTTTTGTGAAGAAAGTTCTTTCAAACGTTAAAAAGTGCTGGATAAAGAGCTCAGAATTTGTATATAAAGCCTTTAAATGAAGAGAATACTGTTCATATTCAAAATTTGGCTGAATAGGCAGGAGTTTTTTGAATGAAACAGTTTAAACCGTGATGATTCATGTGTATATTTCCAAGAAAACTGCGGCATTTTGGTTAAACTCTTAAAATACACAATGACAGTACATGGAAATGATCAGGAACCTGAAGGAAACACCTGAGATATAAGTAATTAGACCCATACTATCCTTATGGCCGTGTACAATTACCGAGAGTCGAGGAGGAAAGCTGTGAATTGACGAGAATATTGATAATGTTTACAATCCCGGCTCAATTTCTTGGTTTTTTCTCAAAGAGAGTTCTTTCATATATTAAGAGTTACTATTTAGACAGCTCAGGTTTTGTGTAAAAAGCTTTTACATAAAGAGAATAGTGTTTCTATTTAGAATTGGGTCTGAATTGGCGCGAGTTTCTTGAGTGAAACAGTTTAAACCCTGAAGATTCCTGAATATAACTGTAGGAAAACCGTCTATCTCGGGTAAAACTTTTAAATACACGGTAATAGTCCTGCGACATGATTAGAAATGTGTAAGAAGCACTTGAAATACCAGTACATAGAGCCATACTATCGTTGTGGCCATGTTCAATCACCGAGATTAGAGGTATAAAGCTTTGTTATGACCAGAATACTGTTACTGTTTACAAATCCGGCGAATTTACTTGGCGTTTTTCTGAAGAAAGTTCTTTCAAACATTAAAAAGTGCTGGATAAAGAGCTCAGAATTTGTATATAAAGCCTTTAAATGAAGAGAATACTGTTCATAGTCAAAATTTGGCTGAATAGGCAGGAGTTTTTTGAATGAAACAGTTTAAACCGTGATGATTCATGGTATATTTCCAAGAAAACTGCGGCATTTTTCTTAAACTCTTAAAATACACAATGACAGTACATGGAAATGATCAGGAACCTGAAGGAAACACCTGAGATATAAGTAATTAGACCCATACTTTCCTTATGGCCGTGTACAATTACCGAGAGTCGAGTAGGAAAGCTGTGAATTGACGAGAATATTGATAATGTTTACAATCCCGGCTCAATTTCTTGGTTTTTTCTCAAAGAGAGTTCTTTCATATATTAAGAGTTACTATTTAGACAGCTCAGGTTTTGTGTAAAAAGCTTTTACATAAAGAGAATAGTGTTTCTATTTAGAATTGGGTCTGAATTGGCGCGAGTTTCTTGAGTGAAACAGTTTAAACCCTCAAGATTCCTGAATATAACTGTAGGAAAACCGTCTATCTCGGGTAAAACTTTTAAATACACGGTAATAGTCCTGCGACATGATTAGAAATGTGTAAGAAGCACTTGAAATACCAGTACATAGAGCCATACTATCGTTGTGGCCATGTTCAATCACCGAGATTAGAGGTATAAAGCTTTGTTATGACCAGAATACTGTTACCGTTTACAAATCCGGCGAATTTCCTTGGCGTTTTTCTGAAGAAAGTTCTTTCAAACATTAAAAAGTGCTGGATAAATAGCTCAGAATTTGTATATAAAGCCTTTAAATGAAGAGAATACTGTTCATATTCATAATTTCGCTGAATAGGCAGGAGTTTTTTGAATGAAACAGTTTAAACCGTGATGATTCATGTGTATATTTCCAAGAAAACTGCGGCATTTTGGTTAAACTCTTAAAATACACAATGACAGTACATGGAAATGATCAGGTACCTGAAGGAAACACCTGAGATATAAGTAATTAGACCCATACTATCCTTATGGCCGTGTACAATTACCGAGAGTTCAGGAGGAAAGCTGTGAATTGACGAGAATATTGATAATGTTTACAATCCCGGCTCAATTTCTTGGTTTTTTCTCGAAGAGAGTTCTTTCATATATTAAGAGTTACTATTTAGACAGCTCAGGTTTTGTGTAAAAAGCTTTTACATAAAGAGAATAGTGTTTCTATTTAGAATTGGGTCTGAATTGGCGCGAGTTTCTTGAGTGAAACAGTTTAAACCCTGAAGATTCCTGAATATAACTGTAGGAAAACCGTCTATCTCGGGTAAAACTTTTAAATACACGGTAATAGTCCTGCGAAATGATTAGAAATGTGTAAGAAGCACTTGAAAGACCAGTACATAGAGCCATACTATCGTTGTGGCCCTGTTCAATCACCGAGATTAGAGGTATAAAGCTGTGTTATGACCAGAATACTGTTACCGTTTACAAATCCGGTGAATTTACTTGGCGTTTTTGTGAAGAAAGTTCTTTCAAACATTAAAAAGTGCTGGATAAAGAGCTCAGAATTTGTATATAAAGCCTTTAAATGAAGAGAATACTGTTCATATTCAAAATTTGGCTGAATAGGCAGGAGTTTTTTGAATGAAACAGTTTAAACCGTGATGATTCATGTGTATATTTCCAAGAAAACTGCGGCATTTTGGTTAAACTCTTAAAATACACAATGACAGTACATGGAAATGATCAGGAACCTGAAGGAAACACCTGAGAAATAAGTAATTAGACCCATACTATCCTTATGGCCGTGTACAATTACCGAGAGTTCAGGAGGAAAGCTGTGAATTGACGAGAATATTGATAATGTTTACAATCCCGGCTCAATTTCTTGGTTTTTTCTCGAAGAGAGTTCTTTCATATATTAAGAGTTACTATTTAGACAGCTCAGGTTTTGTGTAAAAAGCTTTTACATAAAGAGAATAGTGTTTCTATTTAGAATTGGGTCTGAATTGGCGCGAGTTTCTTGAGTGAAACAGTTTAAACCCTGAAGATTCCTGAATATAACTGTAGGAAAACCGTCTATCTCGGGTAAAACTTTTAAATACACGGTAATAGTCCTGCGAAATGATTAGAAATGTGTAAGAAGCACTTGAAAGACCAGTACATAGAGCCATACTATCGTTGTGGCCCTGTTCAATCACCGAGATTAGAGGTATAAAGCTGTGTTATGACCAGAATACTGTTACCGTTTACAAATCCGGCGAATTTACTTGGCGTTTTTGTGAAGAAAGTTCTTTCAAACGTTAAAAAGTGCTGGATAAAGAGCTCAGAATTTGTATATAAAGCCTTTAAATGAAGAGAATACTGTTCATATTCAAAATTTGGCTGAATAGGCAGGAGTTTTTTGAATGAAACAGTTTAAACCGTGATGATTCATGTGTATATTTCCAAGAAAACTGCGGCATTTTGGTTAAACTCTTAAAATACACAATGACAGTACATGGAAATGATCAGGAACCTGAAGGAAACACCTGAGATATAAGTAATTAGACCCATACTATCCTTATGGCCGTGTACAATTACCGAGAGTCGAGGAGGAAAGCTGTGAATTGACGAGAATATTGATAATGTTTACAATCCCGGCTCAATTTCTTGGTTTTTTCTCAAAGAGAGTTCTTTCATATATTAAGAGTTACTATTTAGACAGCTCAGGTTTTGTGTAAAAAGCTTTTACATAAAGAGAATAGTGTTTCTATTTAGAATTGGGTCTGAATTGGCGGGAGTTTCTTGAGTGAAACAGTTTAAACCCTGAAGATTCCTGAATATAACTGTAGGAAAACCGTCTATCTCCGGTAAAACTTTTAAATACACGGTAATAGTCCTGCGACATGATTAGAAATGTGTAAGAAGCACTTGAAATACCAGTACATAGAGCCATACTATCGTTGTGGCCATGTTCAATCAGCGAGATTAGAGGTATAAAGCTTTGTTATGACCAGAATACTGTTACCGTTTACAAATCCGGCGAATTTACTTGGCGTTTTTCTGAAGAAAGTTCTTTCAAACATTAAAAAGTGCTGGATAAAGAGCTCAGAATTTGTATATAAAGCCTTTAAATGAAGAGAATACTGTTCATATTCAAAATTTGGCTGAATAGGCAGGAGTTTTTTGAATGAAACAGTTTAAACCGTGATGATTCATGTGTATATTTCCAAGAAAACTGCGGCATTTTGGTTAAACTCTTAAAATACACAATGACAGTACATGGAAATGATCAGGAACCTGAAGGAAACAACTGAGATATAAGTAATTAGACCCATACTATCCTTATGGCCGTGTACAATTACCGAGAGTCGAGGAGGAAAGCTGTGAATTGACGAGAATATTGATAATGTTTACAATCCCGGCTCAATTTCTTGGTTTTTTTTCGAAGAGAGTTCTTTCATATATTAAGAGTTACTATTTAGACAGCTCAGGTTTTGTGTAAAAAGCTTTTACATAAAGAGAATACTGTTTCTAATTAGAATTGGGTCTGAATTGGCGCGAGTTTCTTGAGTGAAACAGTTTAAACCCTGAAGGTTCCTGAATATAACTGTAGGAAAACCGTCTATCTCGGGTAAAACTTTTAAATACGCGGTAATAGTCCCGCGACATGATTAGAAATGTGTAAGAAGCACTTGAAATACCAGTACATAGAGCCATACTATCGTTGTGGCCATGTTCAATCACCGAGATTAGAGGTATAAAGCTTTGTTATGACCAGAATACTGTTACAGTTTACAAATCCGGCGAATTTACTTGGCGTTTTTGTGAAGAAAGTTCTTTCAAACATTAAAAAGTACTGGATAAAGAGCTCAGAATTTGTATATAAAGCCTTTAAATGAAGAGAATACTGTTCATATTCAAAATTTGGCTGAATAGGCAGGAGTTTTTTGAATGAAACAGTTTAAACCGTGATGATTCATGTGTATATTTCCAAGAAAACTGCGGCATTTTGGTTAAACTCTTAAAATACACAATGACAGTACATGGAAATGATCAGGAACCTGAAGGAAACACCTGAGATATAAGTAATTAGACCCATACTATCCTTATGGCCGTGTACAATTACCGAGAGTCGAGGAGGAAAGCTGTGAATTGACGAGAATATTGATAATGTTTACAATCCCGGCTCAATTTCTTGGTTTTTTCTCAAAGAGAGTTCTTTCATATATTAAGAGTTACTATTTAGACAGCTCAGGTTTTGTGTAAAAAGCTTTTACATAAAGAGAATAGTGTTTCTATTTAGAATTGGGTCTGAATTGGCGCGAGTTTCTTGAGTGAAACAGTTTAAACCCTGAAGATTCCTGAATATAACTGTAGGAAAACCGTCTATCTCCGGTAAAACTTTTAAATACACGGTAATAGTCCTGCGACATGATTAGAAATGTGTAAGAAGCACTTGAAATACCAGTACATAGAGCCATACTATCGTTGTAGCCATGTTCAATCAGCGAGATTAGAGGTATAAAGCTTTGTTATGACCAGAATACTGTTACCGTTTACAAATCCGGCGAATTTACTTGGCGTTTTTCTGAAGAAAGTTCTTTCAAACATTAAAAAGTGCTGGATAAAGAGCTCAGAATTTGTATATAAAGCCTTTAAATGAAGAGAATACTGTTCATATTCAAAATTTGGCTGAATAGGCAGGAGTTTTTTGAATGAAACAGTTTAAACCGTGATGATTCATGTGTATATTTCCAAGAAAACTGCGGCATTTTGGTTAAACTCTTAAAATACACAATGACAGTACATGGAAATGATCAGGAACCTGAAGGAAACAACTGAGATATAAGTAATTAGACCCATACTATCCTTATGGCCGTGTACAATTACCGAGAGTCGAGGAGGAAAGCTGTGAATTGACAAGAATATTGATAATGTTTACAATCCCGGCTCAATTTCTTGGTTTTTTTTCGAAGAGAGTTCTTTCATATATTAAGAGTTACTATTTAGACAGCTCAGGTTTTGTGTAAAAAGCTTTTACATAAAGAGAATACTGTTTCTAATTAGAATTGGGTCTGAATTGGCGCGAGTTTCTTGAGTGAAACAGTTTAAACCCTGAAGGTTCCTGAATATAACTGTAGGAAAACCGTCTATCTCGGGTAAAACTTTTAAATACGCGGTAATAGTCCCGCGACATGATTAGAAATGTGTAAGAAGCACTTGAAATACCAGTACATAGAGCCATACTATCGTTGTGGCCATGTTCAATCACCGAGATTAGAGGTATAAAGCTTTGTTATGACCAGAATACTGTTACAGTTTACAAATCCGGCGAATTTACTTGGCGTTTTTGTGAAGAAAGTTCTTTCAAACATTAAAAAGTGCTGGATAAAGAGCTCAGAATTTGTATATAAAGCCTTTAAATGAAGAGAATACTGTTCATATTCAAAATTTGGCTGAATAGGCAGGAGTTTTTTGAATGAAACAGTTTAAAACCGTGATGATTCATGTGTATATTTCCAAGAAAACTGCGGCATTTTGGTTAAACTCTTAAAATACACAATGACAGTACATGGAAATGATCAGGAACCTGAAGGAAACACTTGAGATATAAGTAATTAGACCCATACTATCCTTATGGCCGTGTACAATTACCGAGAGTCGAGGAGGAAAGCTGTGAATTGACGAGAATATTGATAATGTTTACAATCCCGGCTCAATTTCTTGGTTTTTTTTCGAAGAGAGTTCTTTCATATATTAAGAGTTACTATTTAGACAGCTCAGGTTTTGTGTAAAAAGCTTTTACATAAAGAGAATACTGTTTCTAATTAGAATTGGGTCTGAATTGGCGCGAGTTTCTTGAGTGAAACAGTTTAAACCCTGAAGGTTCCTGAATATAACTGTGGGAAAACCGTCTATCTCGGGTAAAACTTTTAAATACACGGTAATAGTTCTGCGACATGATTAGAAATGTGTAAGAAGCACTTGAAATACCAGTACATAGAGCCATACTATCGTTGTGGCCATGTTCAATCACCGAGATTAGAGGTATAAAGCTTTGTTATGACCAGAATACTGTTACAGTTTACAAATCCGGCGAATTTACTTGGCGTTTTTGTGAAGAAAGTTCTTTCAAACATTAAAAAGTGCTGGATAAAGAGCTCAGAATTTGTATATAAAGCATTTAAATGAAGAGAATACTGTTCATATTCAAAATTTGGCTGAATAGGCAGGAGTTTTTTGAATGAAACAGTTTAAACCGTGATGATTCATGTGTATATTTCCAAGAAAACTGCGGCATTTTGGTTAAACTCTTAAAATACACAATGACAGTACATAGAAATGATCAGGAACCTGAAGGAAACACCTGAGATATAAGTAATTAGACCCATACTATCCTTATGGCCGTGTACAATTACCGAGAGTCGAGGAGGAAAGCTGTGAATTGACGAGAATATTGATAATGTTTACAATCCCGGCTCAATTTCTTGGTTTTTTTTCGAAGAGAGTTCTTTCATATATTAAGAGTTACTATTTAGACAGCTCAGGTTTTGTGTAAAAAGCTTTTACATAAAGAGAATAGTGTTTCTATTTAGAATTGGGTCTGAATTGGCGCGAGTTTCTTGAGTGAAACAGTTTAAACCCTGAAGATTCCTGAATATAACTGTGGGAAAACCGTCTATCTCGGGTAAAACTTTTAAATACACGGTAATAGTTCTGCGACATGATTAGAAATGTGTAAGAAGCACTTGAAATACCAGTACATAGAGCCATACTATCGTTGTGGCCATGTTCAATCACCGAGATTAGAGGTATAAAGCTTTGTTATGACCAGAATACTGTTACAGTTTACAAATCCGGCGAATTTACTTGGCGTTTTTGTGAAGAAAGTTCTTTCAAACATTAAAAAGTGCTGGATAAAGAGCTCAGAATTTGTATATAAAGCCTTTAAATGAAGAGAATACTGTTCATATTCAAAATTTGGCTGAATAGGCAGGAGTTTTTTGAATGAAACAGTTTAAACCGTGATGATTCATGTGTATATTTCCAAGAAAACTGCGGCATTTTGGTTAAACTCTTAAAATACACAATGACAGTACATGGAAATGATCAGGAACCTGAAGGAAACACCTGAGATATAAGTAATTAGACCCATACTATCCTTATGGCCGTGTACAATTACCGAGAGTCGAGGAGGAAAGCTGTGAATTGACGAGAATATTGATAATGTTTACAATCCCGGCTCAATTTCTTGGTTTTTTTTCGAAGAGAGTTCTTTCATATATTAAGAGTTACTATTTAGACAGCTCAGGTTTTGTGTAAAAAGCTTTTACATAAAGAGAATACTGTTTCTAATTAGAATTGGGTCTGAATTGGCGCGAGTTTCTTGAGTGAAACAGTTTAAACCCTGAAGGTTCCTGAATATAACTGTAGGAAAACCGTCTATCTCGGGTAAAACTTTTAAATACGCGGTAATAGTCCCGCGACATGATTAGAAATGTGTAAGAAGCACTTGAAATACCAGTACATAGAGCCATACTATCGTTGTGGCCATGTTCAATCACCGAGATTAGAGGTATAAAGCTTTGTTATGACCAGAATACTGTTACAGTTTACAAATCCGGCGAATTTACTTGGCGTTTTTGTGAAGAAAGTACTTTCAAACATTAAAAAGTGCTGGATAAAGAGCTCAGAATTTGTATATAAAGCCTTTAAATGAAGAGAATACTGTTCATATTCAAAATTTGGCTGAATAGGCAGGAGTTTTTTGAATGAAACAGTTTAAACCGTGATGATTCATGTGTATATTTCCAAGAAAACTGCGGCATTTTGGTTAAACTCTTAAAATACACAATGACAGTACATGGAAATGATCAGGAACCTGAAGGAAACACCTGAGATATAAGTAATTAGACCCATACTATCCTTATGGCCGTGTACAATTACCGAGAGTCGAGGAGGAAAGCTGTGAATTGACGAGAATATTGATAATGTTTACAATCCCGGCTCAATTTCTTGGTTTTTTTTCGAAGAGAGTTCTTTCATATATTAAGAGTTACTATTTAGACAGCTCAGGTTTTGTGTAAAAAGCTTTTACATAAAGAGAATACTGTTTCTAATTAGAATTGGGTCTGAATTGGCGCGAGTTTCTTGAGTGAAACAGTTTAAACCCTGAAGGTTCCTGAATATAACTGTAGGAAAACCGTCTATCTCGGGTAAAACTTTTAAATACGCGGTAATAGTCCCGCGACATGATTAGAAATGTGTAAGAAGCACTTGAAATACCAGTACATAGAGCCATACTATCGTTGTGGCCATGTTCAATCACCGAGATTAGAGGTATAAAGCTTTGTTATGACCAGAATACTGTTACAGTTTACAAATCCGGCGAATTTACTTGGCGTTTTTGTGAAGAAAGTTCTTTCAAACATTAAAAAGTGCTGGATAAAGAGCTCAGAATTTGTATATAAAGCCTTTAAATGAAGAGAATACTGTTCATATTCAAAATTTGGCTGAATAGGCAGGAGTTTTTTGAATGAAACAGTTTAAACCGTGATGATTCATGTGTATATTTCCAAGAAAACTGCGGCATTTTGGTTAAACTCTTAAAATACACAATGACAGTACATGGAAATGATCAGGAACCTGAAGGAAACACCTGAGATATAAGTAATTAGACCCATACTATCCTTATGGCCGTGTACAATTACCGAGAGTCGAGGAGGAAAGCTGTGAATTGACGAGAATATTGATAATGTTTACAATCCCGGCTCAATTTCTTGGTTTTTTTTCGAAGAGAGTTCTTTCATATATTAAGAGTTACTATTTAGACAGCTCAGGTTTTGTGTAAAAAGCTTTTACATAAAGAGAATACTGTTTCTTTTTAGAATTGGGTCTGAATTGGCGCGAGTTTCTTGAGTGAAACAGTTTAAACCCTGAAGATTCCTGAATATAACTGTGGGAAAACCGTCTATCTCGGGTAAAACTTTTAAATACACGGTAATAGTTCTGCGACATGATTAGAAATGTGTAAGAAGCACTTGAAATACCAGTACATAGAGCCATACTATCGTTGTGGCCATGTTCAATCACCGAGATTAGAGGTATAAAGCTTTGTTATGACCAGAATACTGTTACAGTTTACAAATCCGGCGAATTTACTTGGCGTTTTTGTGAAGAAAGTTCTTTCAAACATTAAAAAGTGCTGGATAAAGAGCTCACAATTTGTATATAAAGCCTTTAAATGAAGAGAATACTGTTCATATTCAAAATTTGGCTGAATAGGCAGGAGTTTTTTGAATGAAACAGTTTAAACCGTGATGATTCATGTGTATATTTCCAAGAAAACTGCGGCATTTTGGTTAAACTCTTAAAATACACAATGACAGTACATGGAAATGATCAGGAACCTGAAGGAAACACCTGAGATATAAGTAATTAGACCCATACTATCCTTATGGCCGTGTACAATTACCGAGAGTCGAGGAGGAAAGCTGTGAATTGACGAGAATATTGATAATGTTTACAATCCCGGCTCAATTTCTTGGTTTTTTTTCGAAGAGAGTTCTTTCATATATTAAGAGTTACTATTTAGACAGCTCAGGTTTTGTGTAAAAAGCTTTTACATAAAGAGAATACTGTTTCTTTTTAGAATTGGGTCTGAATTGGCGCGAGTTTCTTGAGTGAAACAGTTTAAACCCTGAAGATTCCTGAATATAACTGTGGGAAAACCGTCTATCTCGGGTAAAACTTTTAAATACACGGTAATAGTCCTGCGAAATGATTAGAAATGTGTAAGAAGCACTTGAAAGACCAGTACATAGAGCCATACTATCGTTGTGGCCCTGTTCAATCACCGAGATTAGAGGTATAAAGCTGTGTTATGACCAGAATACTGTTACCGTTTACAAATCCGGCGAATTTACTTGGCGTTTTTCTGAAGAAAGTTCTTTCAAACGTTAAAAAGTGCTGGATAAAGAGCTCAGAATTTGTATATAAAGCCTTTAAATGAAGAGAATACTGTTCATATTCAAAATTTGGCTGAATAGGCAGGAGTTTTTTGAATGAAACAGTTTAAACCGTGATGATTCATGTGTATATTTCCAAGAAAACTGCGGCATTTTGGTTAAACTCTTAAAATACACAATGACAGTACATGGAAATGATCAGGAACCTGAAGGAAACACCTGAGATATAAGTAATTAGACCCATACTATCCTTATGGCCGTGTACAATTACCGAGAGTCGAGGAGGAAAGCTGTGAATTGACGAGAATATTGATAATGTTTACAATCCCGGCTCAATTTCTTGGTTTTTTTTCAAAGAGAGTTCTTTCATATATTAAGAGTTACTATTTAGACAGCTCAGGTTTTGTGTAAAAAGCTTTTACATAAAGAGAATACTGTTTCTTTTTAGAATTGGGTCTGAATTGGCGCGAGTTTCTTGAGTGAAACAGTTTAAACCCTGAAGATTCCTGAATATAACTGTGGGAAAACCGTCTATCTCGGGTAAAACTTTTAAATACACGGTAATAGTTCTGCGACATGATTAGAAATGTGTAAGAAGCACTTGAAATACCAGTACATAGAGCCATACTATCCTTGGCGCCATGTTCAATCACCGAGGTTAGAGGTATAAAGCTTTGTTATGACCAGAATACTGTTACAGTTTACAAATCCGGCGAATTTACTTGGCGTTTTTGTGAAGAAAGTTCTTTCAAACATTAAAAAGTGCTGGATAAAGAGCTCAGAATTTGTATATAAAGCCTTTAAATGAAGAGAATACTGTTCATATTCAAAATTTGGCTGAATAGGCAGGAGTTTTTTGAATTAAACAGTTTAAACCGTGATGATTCATGTGTATATTTCCAAGAAAACTGCGGCATTTTGGTTAAACTCTTAAAATACACAATGACAGTACATGGAAATGATCAGGAACCTGAAGGAAACACCTGAGAAATAAGTAATTAGACCCATACTATCCTTATGGCCGTGTACAATTACCGAGAGTTCAGGAGGAAAGCTGTGAATTGACGAGAATATTGATAATGTTTACAATCCCGGCTCAATTTCTTGGTTTTTTCTCGAAGAGAGTTCTTTCATATATTAAGAGTTACTATTTAGACAGCTCAGGTTTTGTGTAAAAAGCTTTTACATAAAGAGAATAGTGTTTCTATTTAGAATTGGGTCTGAATTGGCGCGAGTTTCTTGAGTGAAACAGTTTAAACCCTGAAGATTCCTGAATATAACTGTAGGAAAACCGTCTATCTCGGGTAAAACTTTTAAATACACGGTAATAGTCCTGCGAAATGATTAGAAATGTGTAAGAAGCACTTGAAATACCAGTACATAGAGCCATACTATCTTGTGGCCCTGTTCAATCACCGAGATTAGAGGTATAAAGCTGTGTTATGACCAGAATACTGTTACCGTTTACAAATCCGGCGAATTTACTTGGCGTTTTTGTGAAGAAAGTTCTTTCAAACGTTAAAAAGTGCTGGATAAAGAGCTCAGAATTTGTATATAAAGCCTTTAAATGAAGAGAATACTGTTCATATTCAAAATTTGGCTGAATAGGCAGGAGTTTTTTGAATGAAACAGTTTAAACCGTGATGATTCATGTGTATATTTCCAAGAAAACTGCGGCATTTTGGTTAAACTCTTAAAATACACAATGACAGTACATGGAAATGATCAGGAACCTGAAGGAAACACCTGAGATATAAGTAATTAGACCCATACTATCCTTATGGCCGTGTACAATTACCGAGAGTCGAGGAGGAAAGCTGTGAATTGACGAGAATATTGATAATGTTTACAATCCCGGCTCAATTTCTTGGTTTTTTTTCAAAGAGAGTTCTTTCATATATTAAGAGTTACTATTTAGACAGCTCAGGTTTTGTGTAAAAAGCTTTTACATAAAGAGAATACTGTTTCTTTTTAGAATTGGGTCTGAATTGGCGCGAGTTTCTTGAGTGAAACAGTTTAAACCCTGAAGATTCCTGAATATAACTGTGGGAAAACCGTCTATCTCGGGTAAAACTTTTAAATACACGGTAATAGTTCTGCGACATGATTAGAAATGTGTAAGAAGCACTTGAAATACCAGTACATAGAGCCATACTATCCTTGGCGCCATGTTCAATCACCGAGGTTAGAGGTATAAAGCTTTGTTATGACCAGAATACTGTTACAGTTTACAAATCCGGCGAATTTACTTGGCGTTTTTGTGAAGAAAGTTCTTTCAAACATTAAAAAGTGCTGGATAAAGAGCTCAGAATTTGTATATAAAGCCTTTAAATGAAGAGAATACTGTTCATATTCAAAATTTGGCTGAATAGGCAGGAGTTTTTTGAATGAAACAGTTTAAACCGTGATGATTCATGTGTATATTTCCAAGAAAACTGCGGCATTTTGGTTAAACTCTTAAAATACACAATGACAGTACATGGAAATGATCAGGAACCTGAAGGAAACACCTGAGAAATAAGTAATTAGACCCATACTATCCTTATGGCCGTGTACAATTACCGAGAGTTCAGGAGGAAAGCTGTGAATTGACGAGAATATTGATAATGTTTACAATCCCGGCTCAATTTCTTGGTTTTTTCTCGAAGAGAGTTCTTTCATATATTAAGAGTTACTATTTAGACAGCTCAGGTTTTGTGTAAAAAGCTTTTACATAAAGAGAATAGTGTTTCTATTTAGAATTGGGTCTGAATTGGCGCGAGTTTCTTGAGTGAAACAGTTTAAACCCTGAAGATTCCTGAATATAACTGTAGGAAAACCGTCTATCTCGGGTAAAACTTTTAAATACACGGTAATAGTCCTGCGAAATGATTAGAAATGTGTAAGAAGCACTTGAAATACCAGTACATAGAGCCATACTATCGTTGTGGCCCTGTTCAATCACCGAGATTAGAGGTATAAAGCTGTGTTATGACCAGAATACTGTTACCGTTTACAAATCCGGCGAATTTACTTGGCGTTTTTGTGAAGAAAGTTCTTTCAAACGTTAAAAAGTGCTGGATAAAGAGCTCAGAATTTGTATATAAAGCCTTTAAATGAAGAGAATACTGTTCATATTCAAAATTTGGCTGAATAGGCAGGAGTTTTTTGAATGAAACAGTTTAAACCGTGATGATTCATGTGTATATTTCCAAGAAAACTGCGGCATTTTGGTTAAACTCTTAAAATACACAATGACAGTACATGGAAATGATCAGGAACCTGAAGGAAACACCTGAGAAATAAGTAATTAGACCCATACTATCCTTATGGCCGTGTACAATTACCGAGAGTTCAGGAGGAAAGCTGTGAATTGACGAGAATATTGATAATGTTTACAATCCCGGCTCAATTTCTTGGTTTTTTCTCGAAGAGAGTTCTTTCATATATTAAGAGTTACTATTTAGACAGCTCAGGTTTTGTGTAAAAAGCTTTTACATAAAGAGAATAGTGTTTCTATTTAGAATTGGGTCTGAATTGGCGCGAGTTTCTTGAGTGAAACAGTTTAAACCCTGAAGATTCCTGAATATAACTGTAGGAAAACCGTCTATCTCGGGTAAAACTTTTAAATACACGGTAATAGTCCTGCGAAATGATTAGAAATGTGTAAGAAGCACTTGAAATACCAGTACATAGAGCCATACTATCGTTGTGGCCCTGTTCAATCACCGAGATTAGAGGTATAAAGCTGTGTTATGACCAGAATACTGTTACCGTTTACAAATCCGGCGAATTTACTTGGCGTTTTTGTGAAGAAAGTTCTTTCAAACGTTAAAAAGTGCTGGATAAAGAGCTCAGAATTTGTATATAAAGCCTTTAAATGAAGAGAATACTGTTCATATTCAAAATTTGGCTGAATAGGCAGGAGTTTTTTGAATGAAACAGTTTAAACCGTGATGATTCATGTGTATATTTCCAAGAAAACTGCGGCATTTTGGTTAAACTCTTAAAATACACAATGACAGTACATGGAAATGATCAGGAACCTGAAGGAAACACCTGAGATATAAGTAATTAGACCCATACTATCCTTATGGCCGTGTACAATTACCGAGAGTTCAGGAGGAAAGCTGTGAATTGACGAGAATATTGATAATGTTTACAATCCCGGCTCAATTTCTTGGTTTTTTCTCGAAGAGAGTTCTTTCATATATTAAGAGTTACTATTTAGACAGCTCAGGTTTTGTGTAAAAAGCTTTTACATAAAGAGAATAGTGTTTCTATTTAGAATTGGGTCTGAATTGGCGCGAGTTTCTTGAGTGAAACAGTTTAAACCCTGAAGATTCCTGAATATAACTGTAGGAAAACCGTCTATCTCGGGTAAAACTTTTAAATACACGGTAATAGTCCTGCGAAATGATTAGAAATGTGTAAGAAGCACTTGAAATACCAGTACATAGAGCCATACTATCGTTGTGGCCCTGTTCAATCACCGAGATTAGAGGTATAAAGCTGTGTTATGACCAGAATACTGTTACCGTTTACAAATCCGGCGAATTTACTTGGCGTTTTTGTGAAGAAAGTTCTTTCAAACGTTAAAAAGTGCTGGATAAAGAGCTCAGAATTTGTATATAAAGCCTTTAAATGAAGAGAATACTGTTCATATTCAAAATTTGGCTGAATAGGCAGGAGTTTTTTGAATGAAACAGTTTAAACCGTGATGATTCATGTGTATATTTCCAAGAAAACTGCGGCATTTTGGTTAAACTCTTAAAATACACAATGACAGTACATGGAAATGATCAGGAACCTGAAGGAAACACCTGAGATATAAGTAATTAGACCCATACTATCCTTATGGCCGTGTACAATTACCGAGAGTCGAGGAGGAAAGCTGTGAATTGACGAGAATATTGATAATGTTTACAATCCCGGCTCAATTTCTTGGTTTTTTTTCAAAGAGAGTTCTTTCATATATTAAGAGTTACTATTTAGACAGCTCAGGTTTTGTGTAAAAAGCTTTTACATAAAGAGAATAGTGTTTCTATTTAGAATTGGGTCTGAATTGGCGCGAGTTTCTTGAGTGAAACAGTTTAAACCCTGAAGATTCCTGAATATAACTGTGGGAAAACCGTCTATCTCGGGTAAAACTTTTAAATACACGGTAATAGTTCTGCGACATGATTAGAAATGTGTAAGAAGCACTTGAAATACCAGTACATAGAGCCATACTATCCTTGGCGCCATGTTCAATCACCGAGGTTAGAGGTATAAAGCTTTGTTATGACCAGAATACTGTTACAGTTTACAAATCCGGCGAATTTACTTGGCGTTTTTGTGAAGAAAGTTCTTTCAAACATTAAAAAGTGCTGGATAAAGAGCTCAGAATTTGTATATAAAGCCTTTAAATGAAGAGAATACTGTTCATATTCAAAATTTGGCTGAATAGGCAGGAGTTTTTTGAATGAAACAGTTTAAACCGTGATGATTCATGTGTATATTTCCAAGAAAACTGCGGCATTTTGGTTAAACTCTTAAAATACACAATGACAGTACATGGAAATGATCAGGAACCTGAAGGAAACACCTGAGAAATAAGTAATTAGACCCATACTATCCTTATGGCCGTGTACAATTACCGAGAGTTCAGGAGGAAAGCTGTGAATTGACGAGAATATTGATAATGTTTACAATCCCGGCTCAATTTCTTGGTTTTTTCTCGAAGAGAGTTCTTTCATATATTAAGAGTTACTATTTAGACAGCTCAGGTTTTGTGTAAAAAGCTTTTACATAAAGAGAATAGTGTTTCTATTTAGAATTGGGTCTGAATTGGCGCGAGTTTCTTGAGTGAAACAGTTTAAACCCTGAAGATTCCTGAATATAACTGTAGGAAAACCGTCTATCTCGGGTAAAACTTTTAAATACACGGTAATAGTCCTGCGAAATGATTAGAAATGTGTAAGAAGCACTTGAAATACCAGTACATAGAGCCATACTATCGTTGTGGCCCTGTTCAATCACCGAGATTAGAGGTATAAAGCTGTGTTATGACCAGAATACTGTTACCGTTTACAAATCCGGCGAATTTACTTGGCGTTTTTGTGAAGAAAGTTCTTTCAAACGTTAAAAAGTGCTGGATAAAGAGCTCAGAATTTGTATATAAAGCCTTTAAATGAAGAGAATACTGTTCATATTCAAAATTTGGCTGAATAGGCAGGAGTTTTTTGAATGAAACAGTTTAAACCGTGATGATTCATGTGTATATTTCCAAGAAAACTGCGGCATTTTGGTTAAACTCTTAAAATACACAATGACAGTACATGGAAATGATCAGGAACCTGAAGGAAACACCTGAGAAATAAGTAATTAGACCCATACTATCCTTATGGCCGTGTACAATTACCGAGAGTTCAGGAGGAAAGCTGTGAATTGACGAGAATATTGATAATGTTTACAATCCCGGCTCAATTTCTTGGTTTTTTCTCGAAGAGAGTTCTTTCATATATTAAGAGTTACTATTTAGACAGCTCAGGTTTTGTGTAAAAAGCTTTTACATAAAGAGAATAGTGTTTCTATTTAGAATTGGGTCTGAATTGGCGCGAGTTTCTTGAGTGAAACAGTTTAAACCCTGAAGATTCCTGAATATAACTGTAGGAAAACCGTCTATCTCGGGTAAAACTTTTAAATACACGGTAATAGTCCTGCGAAATGATTAGAAATGTGTAAGAAGCACTTGAAATACCAGTACATAGAGCCATACTATCGTTGTGGCCCTGTTCAATCACCGAGATTAGAGGTATAAAGCTGTGTTATGACCAGAATACTGTTACCGTTTACAAATCCGGCGAATTTACTTGGCGTTTTTGTGAAGAAAGTTCTTTCAAACGTTAAAAAGTGCTGGATAAAGAGCTCAGAATTTGTATATAAAGCCTTTAAATGAAGAGAATACTGTTCATATTCAAAATTTGGCTGAATAGGCAGGAGTTTTTTGAATGAAACAGTTTAAACCGTGATGATTCATGTGTATATTTCCAAGAAAACTGCGGCATTTTGGTTAAACTCTTAAAATACACAATGACAGTACATGGAAATGATCAGGAACCTGAAGGAAACACCTGAGATATAAGTAATTAGACCCATACTATCCTTATGGCCGTGTACAATTACCGAGAGTCGAGGAGGAAAGCTGTGAATTGACGAGAATATTGATAATGTTTACAATCCCGGCTCAATTTCTTGGTTTTTTTTCGAAGAGAGTTCTTTCATATATTAAGAGTTACTATTTAGACAGCTCAGGTTTTGTGTAAAAAGCTTTTACATAAAGAGAATACTGTTTCTAATTAGAATTGGGTCTGAATTGGCGCGAGTTTCTTGAGTGAAACAGTTTAAACCCTGAAGGTTCCTGAATATAACTGTAGGAAAACCGTCTATCTCGGGTAAAACTTTTAAATACGCGGTAATAGTCCCGCGACATGATTAGAAATGTGTAAGAAGCACTTGAAATACCAGTACATAGAGCCATACTATCGTTGTGGCCATGTTCAATCACCGAGATTAGAGGTATAAAGCTTTGTTATGACCAGAATACTGTTACAGTTTACAAATCCGGCGAATTTACTTGGCGTTTTTGTGAAGAAAGTTCTTTCAAACATTAAAAAGTGCTGGATAAAGAGCTCAGAATTTGTATATAAAGCCTTTAAATGAAGAGAATACTGTTCATATTCAAAATTTGGCTGAATAGGCAGGAGTTTTTTGAATGAAACAGTTTAAACCGTGATGATTCATGTGTATATTTCCAAGAAAACTGCGGCATTTTGGTTAAACTCTTAAAATACACAATGACAGTACATGGAAATGATCAGGAACCTGAAGGAAACACCTGAGAAATAAGTAATTAGACCCATACTATCCTTATGGCCGTGTACAATTACCGAGAGTTCAGGAGGAAAGCTGTGAATTGACGAGAATATTGATAATGTTTACAATCCCGGCTCAATTTCTTGGTTTTTTCTCGAAGAGAGTTCTTTCATATATTAAGAGTTACTATTTAGACAGCTCAGGTTTTGTGTAAAAAGCTTTTACATAAAGAGAATACTGTTTCTATTTAGAATTGGGTCTGAATTGGCGCGAGTTTCTTGAGTGAAACAGTTTAAACCCTGAAGATTCCTGAATATAACTGTAGGAAAACCATCTATCTCGGGTAAAACTTTTAAATACACGGTAATAGTCCTGCGAAATGATTAGAAATGTGTAAGAAGCACTTGAAAGACCAGTACATAGAGCCATACTATCGTTGTGGCCCTGTTCAATCACCGAGATTAGAGGTATAAAGCTGTGTTATGACCAGAATACTGTTACCGTTTACAAATCCGGCGAATTTACTTGGCGTTTTTGTGAAGAAAGTTCTTTCAAACGTTAAAAAGTGCTGGATAAAGAGCTCAGAATTTGTATATAAAGCCTTTAAATGAAGAGAATACTGTTCATATTCAAAATTTGGCTGAATAGGCAGGAGTTTTTTGAATGAAACAGTTTAAACCGTGATGATTCATGTGTATATTTCCAAGAAAACTGCGGCATTTTGGTTAAACTCTTAAAATACACAATGACAGTACATGGAAATGATCAGGAACCTGAAGGAAACACCTGAGATATAAGTAATTAGACCCATACTATCCTTATGGCCGTGTACAATTACCGAGAGTCGAGGAGGAAAGCTGTGAATTGACGAGAATATTGATAATGTTTACAATCCCGGCTCAATTTCTTGGTTTTTTTTCGAAGAGAGTTCTTTCATATATTAAGAGTTACTATTTAGACAGCTCAGGTTTTGTGTAAAAAGCTTTTACATAAAGAGAATACTGTTTCTAATTAGAATTGGGTCTGAATTGGCGCGAGTTTCTTGAGTGAAACAGTTTAAACCCTGAAGGTTCCTGAATATAACTGTAGGAAAACCGTCTATCTCGGGTAAAACTTTTAAATACGCGGTAATAGTCCCGCGACATGATTAGAAATGTGTAAGAAGCACTTGAAATACCAGTACATAGAGCCATACTATCGTTGTGGCCATGTTCAATCACCGAGATTAGAGGTATAAAGCTTTGTTATGACCAGAATACTGTTACAGTTTACAAATCCGGCGAATTTACTTGGCGTTTTTGTGAAGAAAGTTCTTTCAAACATTAAAAAGAGCTGGATAAAGAGCTCAGAATTTGTATATAAAGCCTTTAAATGAAGAGAATACTGTTCATATTCAAAATTTGGCTGAATAGGCAGGAGTTTTTTGAATGAAACAGTTTAAACCGTGATGATTCATGTGTATATTTCCAAGAAAACTGCGGCATTTTGGTTAAACTCTTAAAATACACAATGACAGTACATGGAAATGATCAGGAACCTGAAGGAAACACCTGAGATATAAGTAATTAGACCCATACTATCCTTATGGCCGTGTACAATTACCGAGAGTCGAGGAGGAAAGCTGTGAATTGACGAGAATATTGATAATGTTTACAATCCCGGCTCAATTTCTTGGTTTTTTTTCGAAGAGAGTTCTTTCATATATTAAGAGTTACTATTTAGACAGCTCAGGTTTTGTGTAAAAAGCTTTTACATAAAGAGAATACTGTTTCTAATTAGAATTGGGTCTGAATTGGCGCGAGTTTCTTGAGTGAAACAGTTTAAACCCTGAAGGTTCCTGAATATAACTGTAGGAAAACCGTCTATCTCGGGTAAAACTTTTAAATACGCGGTAATAGTCCCGCGACATGATTAGAAATGTGTAAGAAGCACTTGAAATACCAGTACATAGAGCCATACTATCGTTGTGGCCATGTTCAATCACCGAGATTAGAGGTATAAAGCTTTGTTATGACCAGAATACTGTTACAGTTTACAAATCCGGCGAATTTACTTGGCGTTTTTGTGAAGAAAGTTCTTTCAAACATTAAAAAGTGCTGGATAAAGAGCTCAGAATTTGTATATAAAGCCTTTAAATGAAGAGAATACTGTTCATATTCAAAATTTGGCTGAATAGGCAGGAGTTTTTTGAATGAAACAGTTTAAACCGTGATGATTCATGTGTATATTTCCAAGAAAACTGCGGCATTTTGGTTAAACTCTTAAAATGCACAATGACAGTACATGGAAATGATCAGGAACCTGAAGGAAACACCTGAGATATAAGTAATTAGACCCATACTATCCTTATGGCCGTGTACAATTACCGAGAGTCGAGGAGGAAAGCTGTGAATTGACGAGAATATTGATAATGTTTACAATCCCGGCTCAATTTCTTGGTTTTTTCTCGAAGAGAGTTCTTTCATATATTAAGAGTTACTATTTAGACAGCTCAGGTTTTGTGTAAAAAGCTTTTACATAAAGAGAATAGTGTTTCTATTTAGAATTGGGTCTGAATTGGCGCGAGTTTCTTGAGTGAAACAGTTTAAACCCTGAAGATTCCTGAATATAACTGTAGGAAAACCGTCTATCTCGGGTAAAACTTTTAAATACACGGTAATAGTCCTGCGAAATGATTAGAAATGTGTAAGAAGCACTTGAAAGACCAGTACATAGAGCCATACTATAGTTGTGTCCCTGTTCAATCACCGAGATTAGAGGTATAAAGCTGTGATATGACCAGAATACTGTTACCGTTTACAAATCCGGCGAATTTACTTGGCGTTTTTGTGAAGAAAGTTCTTTCAAACGTTAAAAAGTGCTGGATAAAGAGCTCAGAATTTGTATATAAAGCCTTTAAATGAAGAGAATACTGTTCATATTCAAAATTTGGCTGAATAGGCAGGAGTTTTTTGAATGAAACAGTTTAAACCGTGATGATTCATGTGTATATTTCCAAGAAAACTGCGGCATTTTGGTTAAACTCTTAAAATACACAATGACAGTACATGGAAATGATCAGGAACCTGAAGGAAACACCTGAGATATAAGTAATTAGACCCATACTATCCTTATGGCCGTGTACAATTACCGAGAGTCGAGGAGGAAAGCTGTGAATTGACGAGAATATTGATAATGTTTACAATCCCGGCTCAATTTCTTGGTTTTTTTTCGAAGAGAGTTCTTTCATATATTAAGAGTTACTATTTAGACAGCTCAGGTTTTGTGTAAAAAGCTTTTACATAAAGAGAATACTGTTTCTAATTAGAATTGAGTCTGAATTGGCGCGAGTTTCTTGAGTGAAACAGTTTAAACCCTGAAGATTCCTGAATATAACTGTGGGAAAACCGTCTATCTCGGGTAAAACTTTTAAATACACGGTAATAGTTCTGCGACATGATTAGAAATGTGTAAGAAGCACTTGAAATACCAGTACATAGAGCCATACTATCGTTGTGGCCATGTTCAATCACCGAGATTAGAGGTATAAAGCTTTGTTATGACCAGAATACTGTTACAGTTTACAAATCCGGCGAATTTACTTGGCGTTTTTGTGAAGAAAGTTCTTTCAAACATTAAAAAGTGCTGGATAAAGAGCTCAGAATTTGTATATAAAGCCTTTAAATGAAGAGAATACTGTTCATATTCAAAATTTGGCTGAATAGGCAGGAGTTTTTTGAATGAAACAGTTTAAACCGTGATGATTCATGTGTATATTTCCAAGAAAACTGCGGCATTTTGGTTAAACTCTTAAAATACACAATGACAGTACATGGAAATGATCAGGAACCTGAAGGAAACACCTGAGAAATAAGTAATTAGACCCATACTATCCTTATGGCCGTGTACAATTACCGAGAGTTCAGGAGGAAAGCTGTGAATTGACGAGAATATTGATAATGTTTACAATCCCGGCTCAATTTCTTGGTTTTTTCTCGAAGAGAGTTCTTTCATATATTAAGAGTTACTATTTAGACAGCTCAGGTTTTGTGTAAAAAGCTTTTACATAAAGAGAATAGTGTTTCTATTTAGAATTGGGTCTGAATTGGCGCGAGTTTCTTGAGTGAAACAGTTTAAACCCTGAAGATTCCTGAATATAACTGTAGGAAAACCGTCTATCTCGGGTAAAACTTTTAAATACACGGTAATAGTCCTGCGAAATGATTAGAAATGTGTAAGAAGCACTTGAAAGACCAGTACATAGAGCCATACTATCGTTGTGGCCCTGTTCAATCACCGAGATTAGAGGTATAAAGCTGTGTTATGACCAGAATACTGTTACCGTTTACAAATCCGGCGAATTTACTTGGCGTTTTTGTGAAGAAAGTTCTTTCAAACGTTAAAAAGTGCTGGATAAAGAGCTCAGAATTTGTATATAAAGCCTTTAAATGAAGAGAATACTGTTCATATTCAAAATTTGGCTGAATAGGCAGGAGTTTTTTGAATGAAACAGTTTAAACCGTGATGATTCATGTGTATATTTCCAAGAAAACTGCGGCATTTTGGTTAAACTCTTAAAATACACAATGACAGTACATGGAAATGATCAGGAACCTGAAGGAAACACCTGAGATATAAGTAATTAGACCCATACTATCCTTATGGCCGTGTACAATTACCGAGAGTCGAGGAGGAAAGCTGTGAATTGACGAGAATATTGATAATGTTTACAATCCCGGCTCAATTTCTTGGTTTTTTTTCGAAGAGAGTTCTTTCATATATTAAGAGTTACTATTTAGACAGCTCAGGTTTTGTGTAAAAAGCTTTTACATAAAGAGAATACTGTTTCTAATTAGAATTGGGTCTGAATTGGCGCGAGTTTCTTGAGTGAAACAGTTTAAACCCTGAAGGTTCCTGAATATAACTGTAGGAAAACCGTCTATCTCGGGTAAAACTTTTAAATACGCGGTAATAGTCCCGCGACATGATTAGAAATGTGTAAGAAGCACTTGAAATACCAGTACATAGAGCCATACTATCGTTGTGGCCATGTTCAATCACCGAGATTAGAGGTATAAAGCTTTGTTATGACCAGAATACTGTTACAGTTTACAAATCCGGCGAATTTACTTGGCGTTTTTGTGAAGAAAGTTCTTTCAAACATTAAAAAGAGCTGGATAAAGAGCTCAGAATTTGTATATAAAGCCTTTAAATGAAGAGAATACTGTTCATATTCAAAATTTGGCTGAATAGGCAGGAGTTTTTTGAATGAAACAGTTTAAACCGTGATGATTCATGTGTATATTTCCAAGAAAACTGCGGCATTTTGGTTAAACTCTTAAAATACACAATGACAGTACATGGAAATGATCAGGAACCTGAAGGAAACACCTGAGATATAAGTAATTAGACCCATACTATCCTTATGGCCGTGTACAATTACCGAGAGTCGAGGAGGAAAGCTGTGAATTGACGAGAATATTGATAATGTTTACAATCCCGGCTCAATTTCTTGGTTTTTTTTCGAAGAGAGTTCTTTCATATATTAAGAGTTACTATTTAGACAGCTCAGGTTTTGTGTAAAAAGCTTTTACATAAAGAGAATACTGTTTCTAATTAGAATTGGGTCTGAATTGGCGCGAGTTTCTTGAGTGAAACAGTTTAAACCCTGAAGGTTCCTGAATATAACTGTAGGAAAACCGTCTATCTCGGGTAAAACTTTTAAATACGCGGTAATAGTCCCGCGACATGATTAGAAATGTGTAAGAAGCACTTGAAATACCAGTACATAGAGCCATACTATCGTTGTGGCCATGTTCAATCACCGAGATTAGAGGTATAAAGCTTTGTTATGACCAGAATACTGTTACAGTTTACAAATCCGGCGAATTTACTTGGCGTTTTTGTGAAGAAAGTTCTTTCAAACATTAAAAAGTGCTGGATAAAGACCTCAGAATTTGTATATAAAGCCTTTAAATGAAGAGAATACTGTTCATATTCAAAATTTGGCTGAATAGGCAGGAGTTTTTTGAATGAAACAGTTTAAACCGTGATGATTCATGTGTATATTTCCAAGAAAACTGCGGCATTTTGGTTAAACTCTTAAAATGCACAATGACAGTACATGGAAATGATCAGGAACCTGAAGGAAACACCTGAGATATAAGTAATTAGACCCATACTATCCTTATGGCCGTGTACAATTACCGAGAGTCGAGGAGGAAAGCTGTGAATTGACGAGAATATTGATAATGTTTACAATCCCGGCTCAATTTCTTGGTTTTTTCTCGAAGAGAGTTCTTTCATATATTAAGAGTTACTATTTAGACAGCTCAGGTTTTGTGTAAAAAGCTTTTACATAAAGAGAATAGTGTTTCTATTTAGAATTGGGTCTGAATTGGCGCGAGTTTCTTGAGTGAAACAGTTTAAACCCTGAAGATTCCTGAATATAACTGTAGGAAAACCGTCTATCTCGGGTAAAACTTTTAAATACACGGTAATAGTCCTGCGAAATGATTAGAAATGTGTAAGAAGCACTTGAAAGACCAGTACATAGAGCCATACTATAGTTGTGTCCCTGTTCAATCACCGAGATTAGAGGTATAAAGCTGTGATATGACCAGAATACTGTTACCGTTTACAAATCCGGCGAATTTACTTGGCGTTTTTGTGAAGAAAGTTCTTTCAAACGTTAAAAAGTGCTGGATAAAGAGCTCAGAATTTGTATATAAAGCCTTTAAATGAAGAGAATACTGTTCATATTCAAAATTTGGCTGAATAGGCAGGAGTTTTTTGAATGAAACAGTTTAAACCGTGATGATTCATGTGTATATTTCCAAGAAAACTGCGGCATTTTGGTTAAACTCTTAAAATACACAATGACAGTACATGGAAATGATCAGGAACCTGAAGGAAACACCTGAGATATAAGTAATTAGACCCATACTATCCTTATGGCCGTGTACAATTACCGAGAGTCGAGGAGGAAAGCTGTGAATTGACGAGAATATTGATAATGTTTACAATCCCGGCTCAATTTCTTGGTTTTTTTTCGAAGAGAGTTCTTTCATATATTAAGAGTTACTATTTAGACAGCTCAGGTTTTGTGTAAAAAGCTTTTACATAAAGAGAATACTGTTTCTAATTAGAATTGAGTCTGAATTGGCGCGAGTTTCTTGAGTGAAACAGTTTAAACCCTGAAGATTCCTGAATATAACTGTGGGAAAACCGTCTATCTCGGGTAAAACTTTTAAATACACGGTAATAGTTCTGCGACATGATTAGAAATGTGTAAGAAGCACTTGAAATACCAGTACATAGAGCCATACTATCGTTGTGGCCATGTTCAATCACCGAGATTAGAGGTATAAAGCTTTGTTATGACCAGAATACTGTTACAGTTTACAAATCCGGCGAATTTACTTGGCGTTTTTGTGAAGAAAGTTCTTTCAAACATTAAAAAGTGCTGGATAAAGAGCTCAGAATTTGTATATAAAGCCTTTAAATGAAGAGAATACTGTTCATATTCAAAATTTGGCTGAATAGGCAGGAGTTTTTTGAATGAAACAGTTTAAACCGTGATGATTCATGTGTATATTTCCAAGAAAACTGCGGCATTTTGGTTAAACTCTTAAAATACACAATGACAGTACATGGAAATGATCAGGAACCTGAAGGAAACACCTGAGAAATAAGTAATTAGACCCATACTATCCTTATGGCCGTGTACAATTACCGAGAGTTCAGGAGGAAAGCTGTGAATTGACGAGAATATTGATAATGTTTACAATCCCGGCTCAATTTCTTGGTTTTTTCTCGAAGAGAGTTCTTTCATATATTAAGAGTTACTATTTAGACAGCTCAGGTTTTGTGTAAAAAGCTTTTACATAAAGAGAATAGTGTTTCTATTTAGAATTGGGTCTGAATTGGCGCGAGTTTCTTGAGTGAAACAGTTTAAACCCTGAAGATTCCTGAATATAACTGTAGGAAAACCGTCTATCTCGGGTAAAACTTTTAAATACACGGTAATAGTCCTGCGAAATGATTAGAAATGTGTAAGAAGCACTTGAAAGACCAGTACATAGAGCCATACTATCGTTGTGGCCCTGTTCAATCACCGAGATTAGAGGTATAAAGCTGTGTTATGACCAGAATACTGTTACCGTTTACAAATCCGGCGAATTTACTTGGCGTTTTTGTGAAGAAAGTTCTTTCAAACGTTAAAAAGTGCTGGATAAAGAGCTCAGAATTTGTATATAAAGCCTTTAAATGAAGAGAATACTGTTCATATTCAAAATTTGGCTGAATAGGCAGGAGTTTTTTGAATGAAACAGTTTAAACCGTGATGATTCATGTGTATATTTCCAAGAAAACTGCGGCATTTTGGTTAAACTCTTAAAATACACAATGACAGTACATGGAAATGATCAGGAACCTGAAGGAAACACCTGAGATATAAGTAATTAGACCCATACTATCCTTATGGCCGTGTACAATTACCGAGAGTCGAGGAGGAAAGCTGTGAATTGACGAGAATATTGATAATGTTTACAATCCCGGCTCAATTTCTTGGTTTTTTTTCGAAGAGAGTTCTTTCATATATTAAGAGTTACTATTTAGACAGCTCAGGTTTTGTGTAAAAAGCTTTTACATAAAGAGAATACTGTTTCTAATTAGAATTGGGTCTGAATTGGCGCGAGTTTCTTGAGTGAAACAGTTTAAACCCTGAAGGTTCCTGAATATAACTGTAGGAAAACCGTCTATCTCGGGTAAAACTTTTAAATACGCGGTAATAGTCCCGCGACATGATTAGAAATGTGTAAGAAGCACTTGAAATACCAGTACATAGAGCCATACTATCGTTGTGGCCATGTTCAATCACCGAGATTAGAGGTATAAAGCTTTGTTATGACCAGAATACTGTTACAGTTTACAAATCCGGCGAATTTACTTGGCGTTTTTGTGAAGAAAGTTCTTTCAAACATTAAAAAGAGCTGGATAAAGAGCTCAGAATTTGTATATAAAGCCTTTAAATGAAGAGAATACTGTTCATATTCAAAATTTGGCTGAATAGGCAGGAGTTTTTTGAATGAAACAGTTTAAACCGTGATGATTCATGTGTATATTTCCAAGAAAACTGCGGCATTTTGGTTAAACTCTTAAAATACACAATGACAGTACATGGAAATGATCAGGAACCTGAAGGAAACACCTGAGATATAAGTAATTAGACCCATACTATCCTTATGGCCGTGTACAATTACCGAGAGTCGAGGAGGAAAGCTGTGAATTGACGAGAATATTGATAATGTTTACAATCCCGGCTCAATTTCTTGGTTTTTTTTCGAAGAGAGTTCTTTCATATATTAAGAGTTACTATTTAGACAGCTCAGGTTTTGTGTAAAAAGCTTTTACATAAAGAGAATACTGTTTCTAATTAGAATTGGGTCTGAATTGGCGCGAGTTTCTTGAGTGAAACAGTTTAAACCCTGAAGGTTCCTGAATATAACTGTAGGAAAACCGTCTATCTCGGGTAAAACTTTTAAATACGCGGTAATAGTCCCGCGACATGATTAGAAATGTGTAAGAAGCACTTGAAATACCAGTACATAGAGCCATACTATCGTTGTGGCCATGTTCAATCACCGAGATTAGAGGTATAAAGCTTTGTTATGACCAGAATACTGTTACAGTTTACAAATCCGGCGAATTTACTTGGCGTTTTTGTGAAGAAAGTTCTTTCAAACATTAAAAAGTGCTGGATAAAGAGCTCAGAATTTGTATATAAAGCCTTTAAATGAAGAGAATACTGTTCATATTCAAAATTTGGCTGAATAGGCAGGAGTTTTTTGAATGAAACAGTTTAAACCGTGATGATTCATGTGTATATTTCCAAGAAAACTGCGGCATTTTGGTTAAACTCTTAAAATGCACAATGACAGTACATGGAAATGATCAGGAACCTGAAGGAAACACCTGAGATATAAGTAATTAGACCCATACTATCCTTATGGCCGTGTACAATTACCGAGAGTCGAGGAGGAAAGCTGTGAATTGACGAGAATATTGATAATGTTTACAATCCCGGCTCAATTTCTTGGTTTTTTCTCGAAGAGAGTTCTTTCATATATTAAGAGTTACTATTTAGACAGCTCAGGTTTTGTGTAAAAAGCTTTTACATAAAGAGAATAGTGTTTCTATTTAGAATTGGGTCTGAATTGGCGCGAGTTTCTTGAGTGAAACAGTTTAAACCCTGAAGATTCCTGAATATAACTGTAGGAAAACCGTCTATCTCGGGTAAAACTTTTAAATACACGGTAATAGTCCTGCGAAATGATTAGAAATGTGTAAGAAGCACTTGAAAGACCAGTACATAGAGCCATACTATAGTTGTGTCCCTGTTCAATCACCGAGATTAGAGGTATAAAGCTGTGATATGACCAGAATACTGTTACCGTTTACAAATCCGGCGAATTTACTTGGCGTTTTTGTGAAGAAAGTTCTTTCAAACGTTAAAAAGTGCTGGATAAAGAGCTCAGAATTTGTATATAAAGCCTTTAAATGAAGAGAATACTGTTCATATTCAAAATTTGGCTGAATAGGCAGGAGTTTTTTGAATGAAACAGTTTAAACCGTGATGATTCATGTGTATATTTCCAAGAAAACTGCGGCATTTTGGTTAAACTCTTAAAATACACAATGACAGTACATGGAAATGATCAGGAACCTGAAGGAAACACCTGAGATATAAGTAATTAGACCCATACTATCCTTATGGCCGTGTACAATTACCGAGAGTCGAGGAGGAAAGCTGTGAATTGACGAGAATATTGATAATGTTTACAATCCCGGCTCAATTTCTTGGTTTTTTTTCGAAGAGAGTTCTTTCATATATTAAGAGTTACTATTTAGACAGCTCAGGTTTTGTGTAAAAAGCTTTTACATAAAGAGAATACTGTTTCTAATTAGAATTGAGTCTGAATTGGCGCGAGTTTCTTGAGTGAAACAGTTTAAACCCTGAAGATTCCTGAATATAACTGTGGGAAAACCGTCTATCTCGGGTAAAACTTTTAAATACACGGTAATAGTTCTGCGACATGATTAGAAATGTGTAAGAAGCACTTGAAATACCAGTACATAGAGCCATACTATCGTTGTGGCCATGTTCAATCACCGAGATTAGAGGTATAAAGCTTTGTTATGACCAGAATACTGTTACAGTTTACAAATCCGGCGAATTTACTTGGCGTTTTTGTGAAGAAAGTTCTTTCAAACATTAAAAAGTGCTGGATAAAGAGCTCAGAATTTGTATATAAAGCCTTTAAATGAAGAGAATACTGTTCATATTCAAAATTTGGCTGAATAGGCAGGAGTTTTTTGAATGAAACAGTTTAAACCGTGATGATTCATGTGTATATTTCCAAGAAAACTGCGGCATTTTGGTTAAACTCTTAAAATACACAATGACAGTACATGGAAATGATCAGGAACCTGAAGGAAACACCTGAGAAATAAGTAATTAGACCCATACTATCCTTATGGCCGTGTACAATTACCGAGAGTTCAGGAGGAAAGCTGTGAATTGACGAGAATATTGATAATGTTTACAATCCCGGCTCAATTTCTTGGTTTTTTCTCGAAGAGAGTTCTTTCATATATTAAGAGTTACTATTTAGACAGCTCAGGTTTTGTGTAAAAAGCTTTTACATAAAGAGAATAGTGTTTCTATTTAGAATTGGGTCTGAATTGGCGCGAGTTTCTTGAGTGAAACAGTTTAAACCCTGAAGATTCCTGAATATAACTGTAGGAAAACCGTCTATCTCGGGTAAAACTTTTAAATACACGGTAATAGTCCTGCGAAATGATTAGAAATGTGTAAGAAGCACTTGAAAGACCAGTACATAGAGCCATACTATCGTTGTGGCCCTGTTCAATCACCGAGATTAGAGGTATAAAGCTGTGTTATGACCAGAATACTGTTACCGTTTACAAATCCGGCGAATTTACTTGGCGTTTTTGTGAAGAAAGTTCTTTCAAACGTTAAAAAGTGCTGGATAAAGAGCTCAGAATTTGTATATAAAGCCTTTAAATGAAGAGAATACTGTTCATATTCAAAATTTGGCTGAATAGGCAGGAGTTTTTTGAATGAAACAGTTTAAACCGTGATGATTCATGTGTATATTTCCAAGAAAACTGCGGCATTTTGGTTAAACTCTTAAAATACACAATGACAGTACATGGAAATGATCAGGAACCTGAAGGAAACACCTGAGATATAAGTAATTAGACCCATACTATCCTTATGGCCGTGTACAATTACCGAGAGTCGAGGAGGAAAGCTGTGAATTGACGAGAATATTGATAATGTTTACAATCCCGGCTCAATTTCTTGGTTTTTTTTCGAAGAGAGTTCTTTCATATATTAAGAGTTACTATTTAGACAGCTCAGGTTTTGTGTAAAAAGCTTTTACATAAAGAGAATACTGTTTCTAATTAGAATTGGGTCTGAATTGGCGCGAGTTTCTTGAGTGAAACAGTTTAAACCCTGAAGGTTCCTGAATATAACTGTAGGAAAACCGTCTATCTCGGGTAAAACTTTTAAATACGCGGTAATAGTCCCGCGACATGATTAGAAATGTGTAAGAAGCACTTGAAATACCAGTACATAGAGCCATACTATCGTTGTGGCCATGTTCAATCACCGAGATTAGAGGTATAAAGCTTTGTTATGACCAGAATACTGTTACAGTTTACAAATCCGGCGAATTTACTTGGCGTTTTTGTGAAGAAAGTTCTTTCAAACATTAAAAAGTGCTGGATAAAGAGCTCAGAATTTGTATATAAAGCCTTTAAATGAAGAGAATACTGTTCATATTCAAAATTTGGCTGAATAGGCAGGAGTTTTTTGAATGAAACAGTTTAAACCGTGATGATTCATGTGTATATTTCCAAGAAAACTGCGGCATTTTGGTTAAACTCTTAAAATACACAATGACAGTACATGGAAATGATCAGGAACCTGAAGGAAACACCTGAGATATAAGTAATTAGACCCATACTATCCTTATGGCCGTGTACAATTACCGAGAGTCGAGGAGGAAAGCTGTGAATTGACGAGAATATTGATAATGTTTACAATCCCGGCTCAATTTCTTGGTTTTTTTTCGAAGAGAGTTCTTTCATATATTAAGAGTTACTATTTAGACAGCTCAGGTTTTGTGTAAAAAGCTTTTACATAAAGAGAATACTGTTTCTAATTAGAATTGGGTCTGAATTGGCGCGAGTTTCTTGAGTGAAACAGTTTAAACCCTGAAGATTCCTGAATATAACTGTGGGAAAACCGTCTATCTCGGGTAAAACTTTTAAATACACGGTAATAGTTCTGCGACATGATTAGAAATGTGTAAGAAGCACTTGAAATACCAGTACATAGAGCCATACTATCGTTGTGGCCATGTTCAATCACCGAGATTAGAGGTATAAAGCTTTGTTATGACCAGAATACTGTTACAGTTTACAAATCCGGCGAATTTACTTGGCGTTTTTGTGAAGAAAGTTCTTTCAAACATTAAAAAGTGCTGGATAAAGAGCTCAGAATTTGTATATAAAGCCTTTAAATGAAGAGAATACTGTTCATATTCAAAATTTGGCTGAATAGGCAGGAGTTTTTTGAATGAAACAGTTTAAACCGTGATGATTCATGTGTATATTTCCAAGAAAACTGCGGCATTTTGGTTAAACTCTTAAAATACACAATGACAGTACATGGAAATGATCAGGAACCTGAAGGAAACACCTGAGAAATAAGTAATTAGACCCATACTATCCTTATGGCCGTGTACAATTACCGAGAGTTCAGGAGGAAAGCTGTGAATTGACGAGAATATTGATAATGTTTACAATCCCGGCTCAATTTCTTGGTTTTTTCTCGAAGAGAGTTCTTTCATATATTAAGAGTTACTATTTAGACAGCTCAGGTTTTGTGTAAAAAGCTTTTACATAAAGAGAATAGTGTTTCTATTTAGAATTGGGTCTGAATTGGCGCGAGTTTCTTGAGTGAAACAGTTTAAACCCTGAAGATTCCTGAATATAACTGTAGGAAAACCGTCTATCTCGGGTAAAACTTTTAAATACACGGTAATAGTCCTGCGAAATGATTAGAAATGTGTAAGAAGCACTTGAAAGACCAGTACATAGAGCCATACTATCGTTGTGGCCCTGTTCAATCACCGAGATTAGAGGTATAAAGCTGTGTTATGACCAGAATACTGTTACCGTTTACAAATCCGGCGAATTTACTTGGCGTTTTTGTGAAGAAAGTTCTTTCAAACGTTAAAAAGTGCTGGATAAAGAGCTCAGAATTTGTATATAAAGCCTTTAAATGAAGAGAATACTGTTCATATTCAAAATTTGGCTGAATAGGCAGGAGTTTTTTGAATGAAACAGTTTAAACCGTGATGATTCATGTGTATATTTCCAAGAAAACTGCGGCATTTTGGTTAAACTCTTAAAATACACAATGACAGTACATGGAAATGATCAGGAACCTGAAGGAAACACCTGAGATATAAGTAATTAGACCCATACTATCCTTATGGCCGTGTACAATTACCGAGAGTCGAGGAGGAAAGCTGTGAATTGACGAGAATATTGATAATGTTTACAATCCCGGCTCAATTTCTTGGTTTTTTTTCGAAGAGAGTTCTTTCATATATTAAGAGTTACTATTTAGACAGCTCAGGTTTTGTGTAAAAAGCTTTTACATAAAGAGAATACTGTTTCTAATTAGAATTGGGTCTGAATTGGCGCGAGTTTCTTGAGTGAAACAGTTTAAACCCTGAAGGTTCCTGAATATAACTGTAGGAAAACCGTCTATCTCGGGTAAAACTTTTAAATACGCGGTAATAGTCCCGCGACATGATTAGAAATGTGTAAGAAGCACTTGAAATACCAGTACATAGAGCCATACTATCGTTGTGGCCATGTTCAATCACCGAGATTAGAGGTATAAAGCTTTGTTATGACCAGAATACTGTTACAGTTTACAAATCCGGCGAATTTACTTGGCGTTTTTGTGAAGAAAGTTCTTTCAAACATTAAAAAGTGCTGGATAAAGAGCTCAGAATTTGTATATAAAGCCTTTAAATGAAGAGAATACTGTTCATATTCAAAATTTGGCTGAATAGGCAGGAGTTTTTTGAATGAAACAGTTTAAACCGTGATGATTCATGTGTATATTTCCAAGAAAACTGCGGCATTTTGGTTAAACTCTTAAAATACACAATGACAGTACATGGAAATGATCAGGAACCTGAAGGAAACACCTGAGATATAAGTAATTAGACCCATACTATCCTTATGGCCGTGTACAATTACCGAGAGTCGAGGAGGAAAGCTGTGAATTGACGAGAATATTGATAATGTTTACAATCCCGGCTCAATTTCTTGGTTTTTTTTCGAAGAGAGTTCTTTCATATATTAAGAGTTACTATTTAGACAGCTCAGGTTTTGTGTAAAAAGCTTTTACATAAAGAGAATACTGTTTCTAATTAGAATTGGGTCTGAATTGGCGCGAGTTTCTTGAGTGAAACAGTTTAAACCCTGAAGGTTCCTGAATATAACTGTAGGAAAACCGTCTATCTCGGGTAAAACTTTTAAATACGCGGTAATAGTCCCGCGACATGATTAGAAATGTGTAAGAAGCACTTGAAATACCAGTACATAGAGCCATACTATCGTTGTGGCCATGTTCTATCACCGAGATTAGAGGTATAAAGCTTTGTTATGACCAGAATACTGTTACAGTTTACAAATCCGGCGAATTTACTTGGCGTTTTTGTGAAGAAAGTTCTTTCAAACATTAAAAAGTGCTGGATAAAGAGCTCAGAATTTGTATATAAAGCCTTTAAATGAAGAGAATACTGTTCATATTCAAAATTTGGCTGAATAGGCAGGAGTTTTTTGAATGAAACAGTTTAAACCGTGATGATTCATGTGTATATTTCCAAGAAAACTGCGGCATTTTGGTTAAACTCTTAAAATACACAATGACAGTACATGGAAATGATCAGGAACCTGAAGGAAACACCTGAGATATAAGTAATTAGACCCATACTATCCTTATGGCCGTGTACAATTACCGAGAGTCGAGGAGGAAAGCTGTGAATTGACGAGAATATTGATAATGTTTACAATCCCGGCTCAATTTCTTGGTTTTTTCTCGAAGAGAGTTCTTTCATATATTAAGAGTTACTATTTAGACAGCTCAGGTTTTGTGTAAAAAGCTTTTACATAAAGAGAATAGTGTTTCTATTTAGAATTGGGTCTGAATTGGCGCGAGTTTCTTGAGTGAAACAGTTTAAACCCTGAAGATTCCTGAATATAACTGTAGGAAAACCGTCTATCTCGGGTAAAACTTTTAAATACACGGTAATAGTCCTGCGAAATGATTAGAAATGTGTAAGAAGCACTTGAAAGACCAGTACATAGAGCCATACTATAGTTGTGTCCCTGTTCAATCACCGAGATTAGAGGTATAAAGCTGTGATATGACCAGAATACTGTTACCGTTTACAAATCCGGCGAATTTACTTGGCGTTTTTGTGAAGAAAGTTCTTTCAAACGTTAAAAAGTGCTGTATAAAGAGCTCAGAATTTGTATATAAAGCCTTTAAATGAAGAGAATACTGTTCATATTCAAAATTTGGCTGAATAGGCAGGAGTTTTTTGAATGAAACAGTTTAAACCGTGATGATTCATGTGTATATTTCCAAGAAAACTGCGGCATTTTGGTTAAACTCTTAAAATACACAATGACAGTACATGGAAATGATCAGGAACCTGAAGGAAACACCTGAGATATAAGTAATTAGACCCATACTATCCTTATGGCCGTGTACAATTACCGAGAGTCGAGGAGGAAAGCTGTGAATTGACGAGAATATTGATAATGTTTACAATCCCGGCTCAATTTCTTGGTTTTTTTTCGAAGAGAGTTCTTTCATATATTAAGAGTTACTATTTAGACAGCTCAGGTTTTGTGTAAAAAGCTTTTACATAAAGAGAATACTGTTTCTTTTTAGAATTGGGTCTGAATTGGCGCGAGTTTCTTGAGTGAAACAGTTTAAACCCTGAAGATTCCTGAATATAACTGTGGGAAAACCGTCTATCTCGGGTAAAACTTTTAAATACGCGGTAATAGTCCCGCGACATGATTAGAAATGTGTAAGAAGCACTTGAAATACCAGTACATAGAGCCATACTATCGTTGTGGCCATGTTCAATCACCGAGGTTAGAGGTATAAAGCTTTGTTATGACCAGAATACTGTTACCGTTTACAAATCCGGCGAATTTCCTTGGCGTTTTTGTGAAGAAAGTTCTTTCAAACATTAAAAAGTGCTGGATAAAGAGCTCAGAATTTGTATATAAAGCCTTTAAATGAAGAGAATACTGTTCATATTCAAAATTTGGCTGAATAGGCAGGAGTTTTTTGAATGAAACAGTTTAAACCGTGATGATTCATGTGTATATTTCCAAGAAAACTGCGGCATTTTGGTTAAACTCTTAAAATACACAATGACAGTACATGGAAATGATCAGGAACCTGAAGGAAACACCTGAGATATAAGTAATTAGACCCATACTATCCTTATGGCCGTGTACAATTACCGAGAGTCGAGGAGGAAAGCTGTGAATTGACGAGAATATTGATAATGTTTACAATCCCGGCTCAATTTCTTGGTTTTTTCTCGAAGAGAGTTCTTTCATATATTAAGAGTTACTATTTAGACAGCTCAGGTTTTGTGTAAAAAGCTTTTACATAAAGAGAATAGTGTTTCTATTTAGAATTGGGTCTGAATTGGCGCGAGTTTCTTGAGTGAAACAGTTTAAACCCTGAAGATTCCTGAATATAACTGTGGGAAAACCGTCTATCTCGGGTAAAACTTTTAAATACATGGTAATAGTTCTGCGACATGATTAGAAATGTGTAAGAAGCACTTGAAATACCAGTACATAGAGCCATACTATCGTTGTGGCCATGTTCAATCACCGAGATTAGAGGTATAAAGCTTTGTTATGACCAGAATACTGTTACAGTTTACAAATCCGGCGAATTTACTTGGCGTTTTTGTGAAGAAAGTTCTTTCAAACATTAAAAAGTGCTGGATAAAGAGCTCAGAATTTGTATATAAAGCCTTTAAATGAAGAGAATACTGTTCATATTCAAAATTTGGCTGAATAGGCAGGAGTTTTTTGAATGAAACAGTTTAAACCGTGATGATTCATGTGTATATTTCCAAGAAAACTGCGGCATTTTGGTTAAACTCTTAAAATACACAATGACAGTACATGGAAATGATCAGGAACCTGAAGGAAACACCTGAGAAATAAGTAATTAGACCCATACTATCCTTATGGCCGTGTACAATTACCGAGAGTTCAGGAGGAAAGCTGTGAATTGACGAGAATATTGATAATGTTTACAATCCCGGCTCAATTTCTTGGTTTTTTCTCGAAGAGAGTTCTTTCATATATTAAGAGTTACTATTTAGACAGCTCAGGTTTTGTGTAAAAAGCTTTTACATAAAGAGAATAGTGTTTCTATTTAGAATTGGGTCTGAATTGGCGCGAGTTTCTTGAGTGAAACAGTTTAAACCCTGAAGATTCCTGAATATAACTGTAGGAAAACCGTCTATCTCGGGTAAAACTTTTAAATACACGGTAATAGTCCTGCGAAATGATTAGAAATGTGTAAGAAGCACTTGAAAGACCAGTACATAGAGCCATACTATCGTTGTGGCCCTGTTCAATCACCGAGATTAGAGGTATAAAGCTGTGTTATGACCAGAATACTGTTACCGTTTACAAATCCGGCGAATTTACTTGGCGTTTTTGTGAAGAAAGTTCTTTCAAACGTTAAAAAGTGCTGGATAAAGAGCTCAGAATTTGTATATAAAGCCTTTAAATGAAGAGAATACTGTTCATATTCAAAATTTGGCTGAATAGGCAGGAGTTTTTTGAATGAAACAGTTTAAACCGTGATGATTCATGTGTATATTTCCAAGAAAACTGCGGCATTTTGGTTAAACTCTTAAAATACACAATGACAGTACATGGAAATGATCAGGAACCTGAAGGAAACACCTGAGATATAAGTAATTAGACCCATACTATCCTTATGGCCGTGTACAATTACCGAGAGTCGAGGAGGAAAGCTGTGAATTGACGAGAATATTGATAATGTTTACAATCCCGGCTCAATTTCTTGGTTTTTTTTCGAAGAGAGTTCTTTCATATATTAAGAGTTACTATTTAGACAGCTCAGGTTTTGTGTAAAAAGCTTTTACATAAAGAGAATACTGTTTCTAATTAGAATTGGGTCTGAATTGGCGCGAGTTTCTTGAGTGAAACAGTTTAAACCTTGAAGGTTCCTGAATATAACTGTAGGAAAACCGTCTATCTCGGGTAAAACTTTTAAATACGCGGTAATAGTCCCGCGACATGATTAGAAATGTGTAAGAAGCACTTGAAATACCAGTACATAGAGCCATACTATCGTTGTGGCCATGTTCAATCACCGAGATTAGAGGTATAAAGCTTTGTTATGACCAGAATACTGTTACAGTTTACAAATCCGGCGAGTTTACTTGGCGTTTTTGTGAAGAAAGTTCTTTCAAACATTAAAAAGTGCTGGATAAAGAGCTCAGAATTTGTATATAAAGCCTTTAAATGAAGAGAATACTGTTCATATTCAAAATTTGGCTGAATAGGCAGGAGTTTTTTGAATGAAACAGTTTAAACCGTGATGATTCATGTGTATATTTCCAAGAAAACTGCGGCATTTTGGTTAAACTCTTAAAATACACAATGACAGTACATGGAAATGATCAGGAACCTGAAGGAAACACCTGAGATATAAGTAATTAGACCCATACTATCCTTATGGCCGTGTACAATTACCGAGAGTCGAGGAGGAAAGCTGTGAATTGACGAGAATATTGATAATGTTTACAATCCCGGCTCAATTTCTTGGTTTTTTTTCGAAGAGAGTTCTTTCATATATTAAGAGTTACTATTTAGACAGCTCAGGTTTTGTGTAAAAAGCTTTTACATAAAGAGAATACTGTTTCTAATTAGAATTGGGTCTGAATTGGCGCGAGTTTCTTGAGTGAAACAGTTTAAACCCTGAAGGTTCCTGAATATAACTGTAGGAAAACCGTCTATCTCGGGTAAAACTTTTAAATACGCGGTAATAGTCCCGCGACATGATTAGAAATGTGTAAGAAGCACTTGAAATACCAGTACATAGAGCCATACTATCGTTGTGGCCATGTTCAATCACCGAGATTAGAGGTATAAAGCTTTGTTATGACCAGAATACTGTTACAGTTTACAAATCCGGCGAATTTACTTGGCGTTTTTGTGAAGAAAGTTCTTTCAAACATTAAAAAGTGCTGGATAAAGAGCTCAGAATTTGTATATAAAGCCTTTAAATGAAGAGAATACTGTTCATATTCAAAATTTGGCTGAATAGGCAGGAGTTTTTTGAATGAAACAGTTTAAACCGTGATGATTCATGTGTATATTTCCAAGAAAACTGCGGCATTTTGGTTAAACTCTTAAAATGCACAATGACAGTACATGGAAATGATCAGGAACCTGAAGGAAACACCTGAGATATAAGTAATTAGACCCATACTATCCTTATGGCCGTGTACAATTACCGAGAGTCGAGGAGGAAAGCTGTGAATTGACGAGAATATTGATAATGTTTACAATCCCGGCTCAATTTCTTGGTTTTTTCTCGAAGAGAGTTCTTTCATATATTAAGAGTTACTATTTAGACAGCTCAGGTTTTGTGTAAAAAGCTTTTACATAAAGAGAATAGTGTTTCTATTTAGAATTGGGTCTGAATTGGCGCGAGTTTCTTGAGTGAAACAGTTTAAACCCTGAAGATTCCTGAATATAACTGTAGGAAAACCGTCTATCTCGGGTAAAACTTTTAAATACACGGTAATAGTCCTGCGAAATGATTAGAAATGTGTAAGAAGCACTTGAAAGACCAGTACATAGAGCCATACTATAGTTGTGTCCCTGTTCAATCACCGAGATTAGAGGTATAAAGCTGTGATATGACCAGAATACTGTTACCGTTTACAAATCCGGCGAATTTACTTGGCGTTTTTGTGAAGAAAGTTCTTTCAAACGTTAAAAAGTGCTGGATAAAGAGCTCAGAATTTGTATATAAAGCCTTTAAATGAAGAGAATACTGTTCATATTCAAAATTTGGCTGAATAGGCAGGAGTTTTTTGAATGAAACAGTTTAAACCGTGATGATTCATGTGTATATTTCCAAGAAAACTGCGGCATTTTGGTTAAACTCTTAAAATACACAATGACAGTACATGGAAATGATCAGGAACCTGAAGGAAACACCTGAGATATAAGTAATTAGACCCATACTATCCTTATGGCCGTGTACAATTACCGAGAGTCGAGGAGGAAAGCTGTGAATTGACGAGAATATTGATAATGTTTACAATCCCGGCTCAATTTCTTGGTTTTTTTTCGAAGAGAGTTCTTTCATATATTAAGAGTTACTATTTAGACAGCTCAGGTTTTGTGTAAAAAGCTTTTACATAAAGAGAATAGTGTTTCTATTTAGAATTGGGTCTGAATTGGCGCGAGTTTCTTGAGTGAAACAGTTTAAACCCTGAAGATTCCTGAATATAACTGTGGGAAAACCGTCTATCTCGGGTAAAACTTTTAAATACACGGTAATAGTCCTGCGAAATGATTAGAAATGTGTAAGAAGCACTTGAAAGACCAGTACATAGAGCCATACTATCGTTGTGGCCCTGTTCAATCACCGAGATTAGAGGTATAAAGCTGTGTTATGACCAGAATACTGTTACCATTTACAAATCCGGCGAATTTACTTGGCGTTTTTGTGAAGAAAGTTCTTTCAAACGTTAAAAAGTGCTGGATAAAGAGCTCAGAATTTGTATATAAAGACTTTAAATGAAGAGAATACTGTTCATATTCAAAATTTGGCTGAATAGGCAGGAGTTTTTTGAATGAAACAGTTTAAACCGTGATGATTCATGTGTATATTTCCAAGAAAACTGCGGCATTTTGGTTAAACTCTTAAAATACATAATGACAGTACATGGAAATGATCAGGAACCTGAAGGAAACACCTGAGATATAAGTAATTAGACCCATACTATCCTTATGGCCGTGTACAATTACCGAGAGTCGAGGAGGAAAGCTGTGAATTGACGAGAATATTGATAATGTTTACAATCCCGGCTCAATTTCTTGGTTTTTTTTCGAAGAGAGTTCTTTCATATATTAAGAGTTACTATTTAGACAGCTCAGGTTTTGTGTAAAAAGCTTTTACATAAAGAGAATACTGTTTCTAATTAGAATTGGGTCTGAATTGGCGCGAGTTTCTTGAGTGAAACAGTTTAAACCCTGAAGGTTCCTGAATATAACTGTAGGAAAACCGTCTATCTCGGGTAAAACTTTTAAATACGCGGTAATAGTCCCGCGACATGATTAGAAATGTGTAAGAAGCACTTGAAATACCAGTACATAGAGCCATACTATCGTTGTGGCCATGTTCAATCACCGAGATTAGAGGTATAAAGCTTTGTTATGACCAGAATACTGTTACAGTTTACAAATCCGGCGAATTTACTTGGCGTTTTTGTGAAGAAAGTTCTTTCAAACATTAAAAAGTGCTGGATAAAGAGCTCAGAATTTGTATATAAAGCCTTTAAATGAAGAGAATACTGTTCATATTCAAAATTTGGCTGAATAGGCAGGAGTTTTTTGAATGAAACAGTTTAAACCGTGATGATTCATGTGTATATTTCCAAGAAAACTGCGGCATTTTGGTTAAACTCTTAAAATACACAATGACAGTACATGGAAATGATCAGGAACCTGAAGGAAACACCTGAGATATAAGTAATTAGACCCATACTATCCTTATGGCCGTGTACAATTACCGAGAGTCGAGGAGGAAAGCTGTGAATTGACGAGAATATTGATAATGTTTACAATCCCGGCTCAATTTCTTGGTTTTTTCTCGAAGAGAGTTCTTTCATATATTAAGAGTTACTATTTAGACAGCTCAGGTTTTGTGTAAAAAGCTTTTACATAAAGAGAATAGTGTTTCTATTTAGAATTGGGTCTGAATTGGCGCGAGTTTCTTGAGTGAAACAGTTTAAACCCTGAAGATTCCTGAATATAACTGTAGGAAAACCGTCTATCTCGGGTAAAACTTTTAAATACACGGTAATAGTCCTGCGAAATGATTAGAAATGTGTAAGAAGCACTTGAAAGACCAGTACATAGAGCCATACTATAGTTGTGTCCCTGTTCAATCACCGAGATTAGAGGTATAAAGCTGTGATATGACCAGAATACTGTTACCGTTTACAAATCCGGCGAATTTACTTGGCGTTTTTGTGAAGAAAGTTCTTTCAAACGTTAAAAAGTGCTGGATAAAGAGCTCAGAATTTGTATATAAAGCCTTTAAATGAAGAGAATACTGTTCATATTCAAAATTTGGCTGAATAGGCAGGAGTTTTTTGAATGAAACAGTTTAAACCGTGATGATTCATGTGTATATTTCCAAGAAAACTGCGGCATTTTGGTTAAACTCTTAAAATACACAATGACAGTACATGGAAATGATCAGGAACCTGAAGGAAACACCTGAGATATAAGTAATTAGACCCATACTATCCTTATGGCCGTGTACAATTACCGAGAGTCGAGGAGGAAAGCTGTGAATTGACGAGAATATTGATAATGTTTACAATCCCGGCTCAATTTCTTGGTTTTTTTTCGAAGAGAGTTCTTTCATATATTAAGAGTTACTATTTAGACAGCTCAGGTTTTGTGTAAAAAGCTTTTACATAAAGAGAATACTGTTTCTAATTAGAATTGGGTCTGAATTGGCGCGAGTTTCTTGAGTGAAACAGTTTAAACCCTGAAGATTCCTGAATATAACTGTGGGAAAACCGTCTATCTCGGGTAAAACTTTTAAATACACGGTAATAGTTCTGCGACATGATTAGAAATGTGTAAGAAGCACTTGAAATACCAGTACATAGAGCCATACTATCGTTGTGGCCATGTTCAATCACCGAGATTAGAGGTATAAAGCTTTGTTATGACCAGAATACTGTTACAGTTTACAAATCCGGCCAATTTACTTGGCGTTTTTGTGAAGAAAGTTCTTTCAAACATTAAAAAGTGCTGGATAAAGAGCTCAGAATTTGTATATAAAGCCTTTAAATGAAGAGAATACTGTTCATATTCAAAATTTGGCTGAATAGGCAGGAGTTTTTTGAATGAAACAGTTTAAACCGTGATGATTCATGTGTATATTTCCAAGAAAACTGCGGCATTTTGGTTAAACTCTTAAAATACACAATGACAGTACATGGAAATGATCAGGAACCTGAAGGAAACACCTGAGAAATAAGTAATTAGACCCATACTATCCTTATGGCCGTGTACAATTACCGAGAGTTCAGGAGGAAAGCTGTGAATTGACGAGAATATTGATAATGTTTACAATCCCGGCTCAATTTCTTGGTTTTTTCTCGAAGAGAGTTCTTTCATATATTAAGAGTTACTATTTAGACAGCTCAGGTTTTGTGTAAAAAGCTTTTACATAAAGAGAATAGTGTTTCTATTTAGAATTGGGTCTGAATTGGCGCGAGTTTCTTGAGTGAAACAGTTTAAACCCTGAAGATTCCTGAATATAACTGTAGGAAAACCGTCTATCTCGGGTAAAACTTTTAAATACACGGTAATAGTCCTGCGAAATGATTAGAAATGTGTAAGAAGCACTTGAAAGACCAGTACATAGAGCCATACTATCGTTGTGGCCCTGTTCAATCACCGAGATTAGAGGTATAAAGCTGTGTTATGACCAGAATACTGTTACCGTTTACAAATCCGGCGAATTTACTTGGCGTTTTTGTGAAGAAAGTTCTTTCAAACATTAAAAAGTGCTGGATAAAGAGCTCAGAATTTGTATATAAAGCCTTTAAATGAAGAGAATACTGTTCATATTCAAAATTTGGCTGAATAGGCAGGAGTTTTTTGAATGAAACAGTTTAAACCGTGATGATTCATGTGTATATTTCCAAGAAAACTGCGGCATTTTGGTTAAACTCTTAAAATACACAATGACAGTACATGGAAATGATCAGGAACCTGAAGGAAACACCTGAGATATAAGTAATTAGACCCATACTATCCTTATGGCCGTGTACAATTACCGAGAGTCGAGGAGGAAAGCTGTGAATTGACGAGAATATTGATAATGTTTACAATCCCGGCTCAATTTCTTGGTTTTTTTTCGAAGAGAGTTCTTTCATATATTAAGAGTTACTATTTAGACAGCTCAGGTTTTGTGTAAAAAGCTTTTACATAAAGAGAATACTGTTTCTAATTAGAATTGGGTCTGAATTGGCGCGAGTTTCTTGAGTGAAACAGTTTAAACCCTGAAGGTTCCTGAATATAACTGTAGGAAAACCGTCTATCTCGGGTAAAACTTTTAAATACGCGGTAATAGTCCCGCGACATGATTAGAAATGTGTAAGAAGCACTTGAAATACCAGTACATAGAGCCATACTATCGTTGTGGCCATGTTCAATCACCGAGATTAGAGGTATAAAGCTTTGTTATGACCAGAATACTGTTACAGTTTACAAATCCGGCGAATTTACTTGGCGTTTTTGTGAAGAAAGTTCTTTCAAACATTAAAAAGTGCTGGATAAAGAGCTCAGAATTTGTATATAAAGCCTTTAAATGAAGAGAATACTGTTCATATTCAAAATTTGGCTGAATAGGCAGGAGTTTTTTGAATGAAACAGTTTAAACCGTGATGATTCATGTGTATATTTCCAAGAAAACTGCGGCATTTTGGTTAAACTCTTAAAATACACAATGACAGTACATGGAAATGATCAGGAACCTGAAGGAAACACCTGAGATATAAGTAATTAGACCCATACTATCCTTATGGCCGTGTACAATTACCGAGAGTCGAGGAGGAAAGCTGTGAATTGACGAGAATATTGATAATGTTTACAATCCCGGCTCAATTTCTTGGTTTTTTCTCGAAGAGAGTTCTTTCATATATTAAGAGTTACTATTTAGACAGCTCAGGTTTTGTGTAAAAAGCTTTTACATAAAGAGAATACTGTTTCTTTTTAGAATTGGGTCTGAATTGGCGCGAGTTTCTTGAGTGAAACAGTTTAAACCCTGAAGATTCCTGAATATAACTGTGGGAAAACCGTCTATCTCGGGTAAAACTTTTAAATACGCGGTAATAGTCCCGCGACATGATTAGAAATGTGTAAGAAGCACTTGAAATACCAGTACATAGAGCCATACTATCGTTGTGGCCATGTTCAATCACCGAGGTTAGAGGTATAAAGCTTTGTTATGACCAGAATACTGTTACCGTTTACAAATCCGGCGAATTTCCTTGGCGTTTTTGTGAAGAAAGTTCTTTCAAACATTAAAAAGTGCTGGATAAAGAGCTCAGAATTTGTATATAAAGCCTTTAAATGAAGAGAATACTGTTCATATTCAAAATTTGGCTGAATAGGCAGGAGTTTTTTGAATGAAACAGTTTAAACCGTGATGATTCATGTGTATATTTCCAAGAAAACTGCGGCATTTTGGTTAAACTCTTAAAATACACAATGACAGTACATGGAAATGATCAGGAACCTGAAGGAAACACCTGAGATATAAGTAATTAGACCCATACTATCCTTATGGCCGTGTACAATTACAGAGAGTCGAGGAGGAAAGCTGTGAATTGACGAGAATATTGATAATGTTTACAATCCCGGCTCAATTTCTTGGTTTTTTCTCGAAGAGAGTTCTTTCATATATTAAGAGTTACTATTTAGACAGCTCAGGTTTTGTGTAAAAAGCTTTTACATAAAGAGAATAGTGTTTCTATTTAGAATTGGGTCTGAATTGGCGCGAGTTTCTTGAGTGAAACAGTTTAAACCCTGAAGATTCCTGAATATAACTGTGGGAAAACCGTCTATCTCGGGTAAAACTTTTAAATACATGGTAATAGTTCTGCGACATGATTAGAAATGTGTAAGAAGCACTTGAAATACCAGTACATAGAGCCATACTATCGTTGTGGCCATGTTCAATCACCGAGATTAGAGGTATAAAGCTTTGTTATGACCAGAATACTGTTACAGTTTACAAATCCGGCGAATTTACTTGGCGTTTTTGTGAAGAAAGTTCTTTCAAACATTAAAAAGTGCTGGATAAAGAGCTCAGAATTTGTATATAAAGCCTTTAAATGAAGAGAATACTGTTCATATTCAAAATTTGGCTGAATAGGCAGGAGTTTTTTGAATGAAACAGTTTAAACCGTGATGATTCATGTGTATATTTCCAAGAAAACTGCGGCATTTTGGTTAAACTCTTAAAATACACAATGACAGTACATGGAAATGATCAGGAACCTGAAGGAAACACCTGAGATATAAGTAATTAGACCCATACTATCCTTATGGCCGTGTACAATTACCGAGAGTCGAGGAGGAAAGCTGTGAATTGACGAGAATATTGATAATGTTTACAATCCCGGCTCAATTTCTTGGTTTTTTTTCGAAGAGAGTTCTTTCATATATTAAGAGTTACTATTTAGACAGCTCAGGTTTTGTGTAAAAAGCTTTTACATAAAGAGAATACTGTTTCTTTTTAGAATTGGGTCTGAATTGGCGCGAGTTTCTTGAGTGAAACAGTTTAAACCCTGAAGATTCCTGAATATAACTGTGGGAAAACCGTCTATCTCGGGTAAAACTTTTAAATACACGGTAATAGATCTGCGACATGATTAGAAATGTGTAAGAAGCACTTGAAATACCAGTACATAGAGCCATACTATCGTTGTGGCCATGTTCAATCACCGAGATTAGAGGTATAAAGCTTTGTTATGACCAGAATACTGTTACAGTTTACAAATCCGGCGAATTTACTTGGCGTTTTTGTGAAGAAAGTTCTTTCAAACATTAAAAAGTGCTGGATAAAGAGCTCAGAATTTGTATATAAAGCCTTTAAATGAAGCGAATACTGTTCATCTTCAAAATTTGGCTGAATAGGCAGGAGTTTTTTGAATGAAACAGTTTAAACCGTGATGATTCATGTGTATATTTCCAAGAAAACTGCGGCATTTTGGTTAAACTCTTAAAATACACAATGACAGTACATGGAAATGATCAGGAACCTGAAGGAAACACCTGAGATATAAGTAATTAGACCCATACTATCCTTATGGCCGTGTACAATTACCGAGAGTCGAGGAGGAAAGCTGTGAATTGACGAGAATATTGATAATGTTTACAATCCCGGCTCAATTTCTTGGTTTTTTTTCGAAGAGAGTTCTTTCATATATTAAGAGTTACTATTTAGACAGCTCAGGTTTTGTGTAAAAAGCTTTTACATAAAGAGAATACTGTTTCTTTTTAGAATTGGGTCTGAATTGGCGCGAGTTTCTTGAGTGAAACAGTTTAAACCCTGAAGATTCCTGAATATAACTGTGGGAAAACCGTCTATCTCGGGTAAAACTTTTAAATACACGGTAATAGTTCTGCGACATGATTAGAAATGTGTAAGAAGCACTTGAAATACCAGTACATAGAGCCATACTATCGTTGTGGCCATGTTCAATCACCGAGATTAGAGGTATAAAGCTTTGTTATGACCAGAATACTGTTACAGTTTACAAATCCGGCGAATTTACTTGGCGTTTTTGTGAAGAAAGTTCTTTCAAACATTAAAAAGTGCTGGATAAAGAGCTCAGAATTTGTATATAAAGCCTTTAAATGAAGAGAATACTGTTCATATTCAAAATTTGGCTGAATAGGCAGGAGTTTTTTGAATGAAACAGTTTAAACCGTGATGATTCATGTGTATATTTCCAAGAAAACTGCGGCATTTTGGTTAAACTCTTAAAATACACAATGACAGTACATGGAAATGATCAGGAACCTGAAGGAAACACCTGAGAAATAAGTAATTAGACCCATACTATCCTTATGGTCGTGTACAATTACCGAGAGTCGAGGAGGAAAGCTGTGAATTGACGAGAATATTGATAATGTTTACAATCCCGGCTCAATTTCTTGGTTTTTTTTCGAAGAGAGTTCTTTCATATATTAAGAGTTACTATTTAGACAGCTCAGGTTTGGTGTAAAAAGCTTTTACATAAAGAGAATAGTGTTTCTTTTTAGAATTGGGTGTGAATTGGCGCGAGTTTCTTGAGTGAAACAGTTTAAACCCTGAAGATTCCTGAATATAACTGTGGGAAAACCGTCTATCTCGGGTAAAACTTTTAAATACACGGTAATAGTTCTGCGACATGATTAGAAATGTGTAAGAAGCACTTGAAATACCAGTACATAGAGCCATACTATCGTTGTGGCCATGTTCAATCACCGAGATTAGAGGTATAAAGCTTTGTTATGACCAGAATACTGTTACAGTTTACAAATCCGGCGAATTTACTTGGCGTTTTTGTGAAGAAAGTTCTTTCAAACATTAAAAAGTGCTGGATAAAGAGCTCAGAATTTGTATATAAAGCCTTTAAATGAAGAGAATACAGTTCATATTCAAAATTTGGCTGAATAGGCAGGAGTTTTTTGAATGAAACAGTTTAAACCGTGATGATTCATGTGTATATTTCCAAGAAAACTGCGGCATTTTGGTTAAACTCTTAAAATACACAATGACAGTACATGGAAATGATCAGGAACCTGAAGGAAACACCTGAGATATAAGTAATTAGACCCATACTATCCTTATGGCCGTGTACAATTACCGAGAGTCGAGGAGGAAAGCTGTGAATTGACGAGAATATTGATAATGTTTACAATCCCGGCTCAATTTCTTGGTTTTTTTTCGAAGAGAGTTCTTTCATATATTAAGAGTTACTATTTAGACAGCTCAGGTTTTGTGTAAAAAGCTTTTACATAAAGAGAATACTGTTTCTAATTAGAATTGGGTCTGAATTGGCGCGAGTTTCTTGAGTGAAACAGTTTAAACCCTGAAGGTTCCTGAATATAACTGTAGGAAAACCGTCTATCTCGGGTAAAACTTTTAAATACGCGGTAATAGTCCCGCGACATGATTAGAAATGTGTAAGAAGCACTTGAAATACCAGTACATAGAGCCATACTATCGTTGTGGCCATGTTCTATCACCGAGATTAGAGGTATAAAGCTTTGTTATGACCAGAATACTGTTACAGTTTACAAATCCGGCGAATTTACTTGGCGTTTTTGTGAAGAAAGTTCTTTCAAACATTAAAAAGTGCTGGATAAAGAGCTCAGAATTTGTATATAAAGCCTTTAAATGAAGAGAATACTGTTCATATTCAAAATTTGGCTGAATAGGCAGGAGTTTTTTGAATGAAACAGTTTAAACCGTGATGATTCATGTGTATATTTCCAAGAAAACTGCGGCATTTTGGTTAAACTCTTAAAATACACAATGACAGTACATGGAAATGATCAGGAACCTGAAGGAAACACCTGAGATATAAGTAATTAGACCCATACTATCCTTATGGCCGTGTACAATTACCGAGAGTCGAGGAGGAAAGCTGTGAATTGACGAGAATATTGATAATGTTTACAATCCCGGCTCAATTTCTTGGTTTTTTCTCGAAGAGAGTTCTTTCATATATTAAGAGTTACTATTTAGACAGCTCAGGTTTTGTGTAAAAAGCTTTTACATAAAGAGAATAGTGTTTCTATTTAGAATTGGGTCTGAATTGGCGCGAGTTTCTTGAGTGAAACAGTTTAAACCCTGAAGATTCCTGAATATAACTGTAGGAAAACCGTCTATCTCGGGTAAAACTTTTAAATACACGGTAATAGTCCTGCGAAATGATTAGAAATGTGTAAGAAGCACTTGAAAGACCAGTACATAGAGCCATACTATAGTTGTGTCCCTGTTCAATCACCGAGATTAGAGGTATAAAGCTGTGATATGACCAGAATACTGTTACCGTTTACAAATCCGGCGAATTTACTTGGCGTTTTTGTGAAGAAAGTTCTTTCAAACGTTAAAAAGTGCTGTATAAAGAGCTCAGAATTTGTATATAAAGCCTTTAAATGAAGAGAATACTGTTCATATTCAAAATTTGGCTGAATAGGCAGGAGTTTTTTGAATGAAACAGTTTAAACCGTGATGATTCATGTGTATATTTCCAAGAAAACTGCGGCATTTTGGTTAAACTCTTAAAATACACAATGACAGTACATGGAAATGATCAGGAACCTGAAGGAAACACCTGAGATATAAGTAATTAGACCCATACTATCCTTATGGCCGTGTACAATTACCGAGAGTCGAGGAGGAAAGCTGTGAATTGACGAGAATATTGATAATGTTTACAATCCCGGCTCAATTTCTTGGTTTTTTTTCGAAGAGAGTTCTTTCATATATTAAGAGTTACTATTTAGACAGCTCAGGTTTTGTGTAAAAAGCTTTTACATAAAGAGAATACTGTTTCTTTTTAGAATTGGGTCTGAATTGGCGCGAGTTTCTTGAGTGAAACAGTTTAAACCCTGAAGATTCCTGAATATAACTGTGGGAAAACCGTCTATCTCGGGTAAAACTTTTAAATACGCGGTAATAGTCCCGCGACATGATTAGAAATGTGTAAGAAGCACTTGAAATACCAGTACATAGAGCCATACTATCGTTGTGGCCATGTTCAATCACCGAGGTTAGAGGTATAAAGCTTTGTTATGACCAGAATACTGTTACCGTTTACAAATCCGGCGAATTTCCTTGGCGTTTTTGTGAAGAAAGTTCTTTCAAACATTAAAAAGTGCTGGATAAAGAGCTCAGAATTTGTATATAAAGCCTTTAAATGAAGAGAATACTGTTCATATTCAAAATTTGGCTGAATAGGCAGGAGTTTTTTGAATGAAACAGTTTAAACCGTGATGATTCATGTGTATATTTCCAAGAAAACTGCGGCATTTTGGTTAAACTCTTAAAATACACAATGACAGTACATGGAAATGATCAGGAACCTGAAGGAAACACCTGAGATATAAGTAATTAGACCCATACTATCCTTATGGCCGTGTACAATTACCGAGAGTCGAGGAGGAAAGCTGTGAATTGACGAGAATATTGATAATGTTTACAATCCCGGCTCAATTTCTTGGTTTTTTCTCGAAGAGAGTTCTTTCATATATTAAGAGTTACTATTTAGACAGCTCAGGTTTTGTGTAAAAAGCTTTTACATAAAGAGAATAGTGTTTCTATTTAGAATTGGGTCTGAATTGGCGCGAGTTTCTTGAGTGAAACAGTTTAAACCCTGAAGATTCCTGAATATAACTGTGGGAAAACCGTCTATCTCGGGTAAAACTTTTAAATACATGGTAATAGTTCTGCGACATGATTAGAAATGTGTAAGAAGCACTTGAAATACCAGTACATAGAGCCATACTATCGTTGTGGCCATGTTCAATCACCGAGATTAGAGGTATAAAGCTTTGTTATGACCAGAATACTGTTACAGTTTACAAATCCGGCGAATTTACTTGGCGTTTTTGTGAAGAAAGTTCTTTCAAACATTAAAAAGTGCTGGATAAAGAGCTCAGAATTTGTATATAAAGCCTTTAAATGAAGAGAATACTGTTCATATTCAAAATTTGGCTGAATAGGCAGGAGTTTTTTGAATGAAACAGTTTAAACCGTGATGATTCATGTGTATATTTCCAAGAAAACTGCGGCATTTTGGTTAAACTCTTAAAATACACAATGACAGTACATGGAAATGATCAGGAACCTGAAGGAAACACCTGAGAAATAAGTAATTAGACCCATACTATCCTTATGGCCGTGTACAATTACCGAGAGTTCAGGAGGAAAGCTGTGAATTGACGAGAATATTGATAATGTTTACAATCCCGGCTCAATTTCTTGGTTTTTTCTCGAAGAGAGTTCTTTCATATATTAAGAGTTACTATTTAGACAGCTCAGGTTTTGTGTAAAAAGCTTTTACATAAAGAGAATAGTGTTTCTATTTAGAATTGGGTCTGAATTGGCGCGAGTTTCTTGAGTGAAACAGTTTAAACCCTGAAGATTCCTGAATATAACTGTAGGAAAACCGTCTATCTCGGGTAAAACTTTTAAATACACGGTAATAGTCCTGCGAAATGATTAGAAATGTGTAAGAAGCACTTGAAAGACCAGTACATAGAGCCATACTATCGTTGTGGCCCTGTTCAATCACCGAGATTAGAGGTATAAAGCTGTGTTATGACCAGAATACTGTTACCGTTTACAAATCCGGCGAATTTACTTGGCGTTTTTGTGAAGAAAGTTCTTTCAAACGTTAAAAAGTGCTGGATAAAGAGCTCAGAATTTGTATATAAAGCCTTTAAATGAAGAGAATACTGTTCATATTCAAAATTTGGCTGAATAGGCAGGAGTTTTTTGAATGAAACAGTTTAAACCGTGATGATTCATGTGTATATTTCCAAGAAAACTGCGGCATTTTGGTTAAACTCTTAAAATACACAATGACAGTACATGGAAATGATCAGGAACCTGAAGGAAACACCTGAGATATAAGTAATTAGACCCATACTATCCTTATGGCCGTGTACAATTACCGAGAGTCGAGGAGGAAAGCTGTGAATTGACGAGAATATTGATAATGTTTACAATCCCGGCTCAATTTCTTGGTTTTTTTTCGAAGAGAGTTCTTTCATATATTAAGAGTTACTATTTAGACAGCTCAGGTTTTGTGTAAAAAGCTTTTACATAAAGAGAATACTGTTTCTAATTAGAATTGGGTCTGAATTGGCGCGAGTTTCTTGAGTGAAACAGTTTAAACCTTGAAGGTTCCTGAATATAACTGTAGGAAAACCGTCTATCTCGGGTAAAACTTTTAAATACGCGGTAATAGTCCCGCGACATGATTAGAAATGTGTAAGAAGCACTTGAAATACCAGTACATAGAGCCATACTATCGTTGTGGCCATGTTCAATCACCGAGATTAGAGGTATAAAGCTTTGTTATGACCAGAATACTGTTACAGTTTACAAATCCGGCGAGTTTACTTGGCGTTTTTGTGAAGAAAGTTCTTTCAAACATTAAAAAGTGCTGGATAAAGAGCTCAGAATTTGTATATAAAGCCTTTAAATGAAGAGAATACTGTTCATATTCAAAATTTGGCTGAATAGGCAGGAGTTTTTTGAATGAAACAGTTTAAACCGTGATGATTCATGTGTATATTTCCAAGAAAACTGCGGCATTTTGGTTAAACTCTTAAAATACACAATGACAGTACATGGAAATGATCAGGAACCTGAAGGAAACACCTGAGATATAAGTAATTAGACCCATACTATCCTTATGGCCGTGTACAATTACCGAGAGTCGAGGAGGAAAGCTGTGAATTGACGAGAATATTGATAATGTTTACAATCCCGGCTCAATTTCTTGGTTTTTTTTCGAAGAGAGTTCTTTCATATATTAAGAGTTACTATTTAGACAGCTCAGGTTTTGTGTAAAAAGCTTTTACATAAAGAGAATACTGTTTCTAATTAGAATTGGGTCTGAATTGGCGCGAGTTTCTTGAGTGAAACAGTTTAAACCCTGAAGGTTCCTGAATATAACTGTAGGAAAACCGTCTATCTCGGGTAAAACTTTTAAATACGCGGTAATAGTCCCGCGACATGATTAGAAATGTGTAAGAAGCACTTGAAATACCAGTACATAGAGCCATACTATCGTTGTGGCCATGTTCAATCACCGAGATTAGAGGTATAAAGCTTTGTTATGACCAGAATACTGTTACAGTTTACAAATCCGGCGAATTTACTTGGCGTTTTTGTGAAGAAAGTTCTTTCAAACATTAAAAAGTGCTGGATAAAGAGCTCAGAATTTGTATATAAAGCCTTTAAATGAAGAGAATACTGTTCATATTCAAAATTTGGCTGAATAGGCAGGAGTTTTTTGAATGAAACAGTTTAAACCGTGATGATTCATGTGTATATTTCCAAGAAAACTGCGGCATTTTGGTTAAACTCTTAAAATGCACAATGACAGTACATGGAAATGATCAGGAACCTGAAGGAAACACCTGAGATATAAGTAATTAGACCCATACTATCCTTATGGCCGTGTACAATTACCGAGAGTCGAGGAGGAAAGCTGTGAATTGACGAGAATATTGATAATGTTTACAATCCCGGCTCAATTTCTTGGTTTTTTCTCGAAGAGAGTTCTTTCATATATTAAGAGTTACTATTTAGACAGCTCAGGTTTTGTGTAAAAAGCTTTTACATAAAGAGAATAGTGTTTCTATTTAGAATTGGGTCTGAATTGGCGCGAGTTTCTTGAGTGAAACAGTTTAAACCCTGAAGATTCCTGAATATAACTGTAGGAAAACCGTCTATCTCGGGTAAAACTTTTAAATACACGGTAATAGTCCTGCGAAATGATTAGAAATGTGTAAGAAGCACTTGAAAGACCAGTACATAGAGCCATACTATAGTTGTGTCCCTGTTCAATCACCGAGATTAGAGGTATAAAGCTGTGATATGACCAGAATACTGTTACCGTTTACAAATCCGGCGAATTTACTTGGCGTTTTTGTGAAGAAAGTTCTTTCAAACGTTAAAAAGTGCTGGATAAAGAGCTCAGAATTTGTATATAAAGCCTTTAAATGAAGAGAATACTGTTCATATTCAAAATTTGGCTGAATAGGCAGGAGTTTTTTGAATGAAACAGTTTAAACCGTGATGATTCATGTGTATATTTCCAAGAAAACTGCGGCATTTTGGTTAAACTCTTAAAATACACAATGACAGTACATGGAAATGATCAGGAACCTGAAGGAAACACCTGAGATATAAGTAATTAGACCCATACTATCCTTATGGCCGTGTACAATTACCGAGAGTCGAGGAGGAAAGCTGTGAATTGACGAGAATATTGATAATGTTTACAATCCCGGCTCAATTTCTTGGTTTTTTTTCGAAGAGAGTTCTTTCATATATTAAGAGTTACTATTTAGACAGCTCAGGTTTTGTGTAAAAAGCTTTTACATAAAGAGAATAGTGTTTCTATTTAGAATTGGGTCTGAATTGGCGCGAGTTTCTTGAGTGAAACAGTTTAAACCCTGAAGATTCCTGAATATAACTGTGGGAAAACCGTCTATCTCGGGTAAAACTTTTAAATACACGGTAATAGTCCTGCGAAATGATTAGAAATGTGTAAGAAGCACTTGAAAGACCAGTACATAGAGCCATACTATCGTTGTGGCCCTGTTCAATCACCGAGATTAGAGGTATAAAGCTGTGTTATGACCAGAATACTGTTACCATTTACAAATCCGGCGAATTTACTTGGCGTTTTTGTGAAGAAAGTTCTTTCAAACGTTAAAAAGTGCTGGATAAAGAGCTCAGAATTTGTATATAAAGACTTTAAATGAAGAGAATACTGTTCATATTCAAAATTTGGCTGAATAGGCAGGAGTTTTTTGAATGAAACAGTTTAAACCGTGATGATTCATGTGTATATTTCCAAGAAAACTGCGGCATTTTGGTTAAACTCTTAAAATACATAATGACAGTACATGGAAATGATCAGGAACCTGAAGGAAACACCTGAGATATAAGTAATTAGACCCATACTATCCTTATGGCCGTGTACAATTACCGAGAGTCGAGGAGGAAAGCTGTGAATTGACGAGAATATTGATAATGTTTACAATCCCGGCTCAATTTCTTGGTTTTTTTTCGAAGAGAGTTCTTTCATATATTAAGAGTTACTATTTAGACAGCTCAGGTTTTGTGTAAAAAGCTTTTACATAAAGAGAATACTGTTTCTAATTAGAATTGGGTCTGAATTGGCGCGAGTTTCTTGAGTGAAACAGTTTAAACCCTGAAGGTTCCTGAATATAACTGTAGGAAAACCGTCTATCTCGGGTAAAACTTTTAAATACGCGGTAATAGTCCCGCGACATGATTAGAAATGTGTAAGAAGCACTTGAAATACCAGTACATAGAGCCATACTATCGTTGTGGCCATGTTCAATCACCGAGATTAGAGGTATAAAGCTTTGTTATGACCAGAATACTGTTACAGTTTACAAATCCGGCGAATTTACTTGGCGTTTTTGTGAAGAAAGTTCTTTCAAACATTAAAAAGTGCTGGATAAAGAGCTCAGAATTTGTATATAAAGCCTTTAAATGAAGAGAATACTGTTCATATTCAAAATTTGGCTGAATAGGCAGGAGTTTTTTGAATGAAACAGTTTAAACCGTGATGATTCATGTGTATATTTCCAAGAAAACTGCGGCATTTTGGTTAAACTCTTAAAATACACAATGACAGTACATGGAAATGATCAGGAACCTGAAGGAAACACCTGAGATATAAGTAATTAGACCCATACTATCCTTATGGCCGTGTACAATTACCGAGAGTCGAGGAGGAAAGCTGTGAATTGACGAGAATATTGATAATGTTTACAATCCCGGCTCAATTTCTTGGTTTTTTCTCGAAGAGAGTTCTTTCATATATTAAGAGTTACTATTTAGACAGCTCAGGTTTTGTGTAAAAAGCTTTTACATAAAGAGAATAGTGTTTCTATTTAGAATTGGGTCTGAATTGGCGCGAGTTTCTTGAGTGAAACAGTTTAAACCCTGAAGATTCCTGAATATAACTGTAGGAAAACCGTCTATCTCGGGTAAAACTTTTAAATACACGGTAATAGTCCTGCGAAATGATTAGAAATGTGTAAGAAGCACTTGAAAGACCAGTACATAGAGCCATACTATAGTTGTGTCCCTGTTCAATCACCGAGATTAGAGGTATAAAGCTGTGATATGACCAGAATACTGTTACCGTTTACAAATCCGGCGAATTTACTTGGCGTTTTTGTGAAGAAAGTTCTTTCAAACGTTAAAAAGTGCTGGATAAAGAGCTCAGAATTTGTATATAAAGCCTTTAAATGAAGAGAATACTGTTCATATTCAAAATTTGGCTGAATAGGCAGGAGTTTTTTGAATGAAACAGTTTAAACCGTGATGATTCATGTGTATATTTCCAAGAAAACTGCGGCATTTTGGTTAAACTCTTAAAATACACAATGACAGTACATGGAAATGATCAGGAACCTGAAGGAAACACCTGAGATATAAGTAATTAGACCCATACTATCCTTATGGCCGTGTACAATTACCGAGAGTCGAGGAGGAAAGCTGTGAATTGACGAGAATATTGATAATGTTTACAATCCCGGCTCAATTTCTTGGTTTTTTTTCGAAGAGAGTTCTTTCATATATTAAGAGTTACTATTTAGACAGCTCAGGTTTTGTGTAAAAAGCTTTTACATAAAGAGAATACTGTTTCTAATTAGAATTGGGTCTGAATTGGCGCGAGTTTCTTGAGTGAAACAGTTTAAACCCTGAAGATTCCTGAATATAACTGTGGGAAAACCGTCTATCTCGGGTAAAACTTTTAAATACACGGTAATAGTTCTGCGACATGATTAGAAATGTGTAAGAAGCACTTGAAATACCAGTACATAGAGCCATACTATCGTTGTGGCCATGTTCAATCACCGAGATTAGAGGTATAAAGCTTTGTTATGACCAGAATACTGTTACAGTTTACAAATCCGGCCAATTTACTTGGCGTTTTTGTGAAGAAAGTTCTTTCAAACATTAAAAAGTGCTGGATAAAGAGCTCAGAATTTGTATATAAAGCCTTTAAATGAAGAGAATACTGTTCATATTCAAAATTTGGCTGAATAGGCAGGAGTTTTTTGAATGAAACAGTTTAAACCGTGATGATTCATGTGTATATTTCCAAGAAAACTGCGGCATTTTGGTTAAACTCTTAAAATACACAATGACAGTACATGGAAATGATCAGGAACCTGAAGGAAACACCTGAGAAATAAGTAATTAGACCCATACTATCCTTATGGCCGTGTACAATTACCGAGAGTTCAGGAGGAAAGCTGTGAATTGACGAGAATATTGATAATGTTTACAATCCCGGCTCAATTTCTTGGTTTTTTCTCGAAGAGAGTTCTTTCATATATTAAGAGTTACTATTTAGACAGCTCAGGTTTTGTGTAAAAAGCTTTTACATAAAGAGAATAGTGTTTCTATTTAGAATTGGGTCTGAATTGGCGCGAGTTTCTTGAGTGAAACAGTTTAAACCCTGAAGATTCCTGAATATAACTGTAGGAAAACCGTCTATCTCGGGTAAAACTTTTAAATACACGGTAATAGTCCTGCGAAATGATTAGAAATGTGTAAGAAGCACTTGAAAGACCAGTACATAGAGCCATACTATCGTTGTGGCCCTGTTCAATCACCGAGATTAGAGGTATAAAGCTGTGTTATGACCAGAATACTGTTACCGTTTACAAATCCGGCGAATTTACTTGGCGTTTTTGTGAAGAAAGTTCTTTCAAACATTAAAAAGTGCTGGATAAAGAGCTCAGAATTTGTATATAAAGCCTTTAAATGAAGAGAATACTGTTCATATTCAAAATTTGGCTGAATAGGCAGGAGTTTTTTGAATGAAACAGTTTAAACCGTGATGATTCATGTGTATATTTCCAAGAAAACTGCGGCATTTTGGTTAAACTCTTAAAATACACAATGACAGTACATGGAAATGATCAGGAACCTGAAGGAAACACCTGAGATATAAGTAATTAGACCCATACTATCCTTATGGCCGTGTACAATTACCGAGAGTCGAGGAGGAAAGCTGTGAATTGACGAGAATATTGATAATGTTTACAATCCCGGCTCAATTTCTTGGTTTTTTTTCGAAGAGAGTTCTTTCATATATTAAGAGTTACTATTTAGACAGCTCAGGTTTTGTGTAAAAAGCTTTTACATAAAGAGAATACTGTTTCTAATTAGAATTGGGTCTGAATTGGCGCGAGTTTCTTGAGTGAAACAGTTTAAACCCTGAAGGTTCCTGAATATAACTGTAGGAAAACCGTCTATCTCGGGTAAAACTTTTAAATACGCGGTAATAGTCCCGCGACATGATTAGAAATGTGTAAGAAGCACTTGAAATACCAGTACATAGAGCCATACTATCGTTGTGGCCATGTTCAATCACCGAGATTAGAGGTATAAAGCTTTGTTATGACCAGAATACTGTTACAGTTTACAAATCCGGCGAATTTACTTGGCGTTTTTGTGAAGAAAGTTCTTTCAAACATTAAAAAGTGCTGGATAAAGAGCTCAGAATTTGTATATAAAGCCTTTAAATGAAGAGAATACTGTTCATATTCAAAATTTGGCTGAATAGGCAGGAGTTTTTTGAATGAAACAGTTTAAACCGTGATGATTCATGTGTATATTTCCAAGAAAACTGCGGCATTTTGGTTAAACTCTTAAAATACACAATGACAGTACATGGAAATGATCAGGAACCTGAAGGAAACACCTGAGATATAAGTAATTAGACCCATACTATCCTTATGGCCGTGTACAATTACCGAGAGTCGAGGAGGAAAGCTGTGAATTGACGAGAATATTGATAATGTTTACAATCCCGGCTCAATTTCTTGGTTTTTTTTCGAAGAGAGTTCTTTCATATATTAAGAGTTACTATTTAGACAGCTCAGGTTTTGTGTAAAAAGCTTTTACATAAAGAGAATACTGTTTCTTTTTAGAATTGGGTCTGAATTGGCGCGAGTTTCTTGAGTGAAACAGTTTAAACCCTGAAGATTCCTGAATATAACTGTGGGAAAACCGTCTATCTCGGGTAAAACTTTTAAATACACGGTAATAGTTCTGCGACATGATTAGAAATGTGTAAGAAGCACTTGAAATACCAGTACATAGAGCCATACTATCGTTGTGGCCATGTTCAATCACCGAGATTAGAGGTATAAAGCTTTGTTATGACCAGAATACTGTTACAGTTTACAAATCCGGCGAATTTACTTGGCGTTTTTGTGAAGAAAGTTCTTTCAAACATTAAAAAGTGCTGGATAAAGAGCTCAGAATTTGTATATAAAGCCTTTAAATGAAGAGAATACTGTTCATATTCAAAATTTGGCTGAATAGGCAGGAGTTTTTTGAATGAAACAGTTTAAACCGTGATGATTCATGTGTATATTTCCAAGAAAACTGCGGCATTTTGGTTAAACTCTTAAAATACACAATGACAGTACATGGAAATGATCAGGAACCTGAAGGAAACACCTGAGAAATAAGTAATTAGACCCATACTATCCTTATGGCCGTGTACAATTACCGAGAGTTCAGGAGGAAAGCTGTGAATTGACGAGAATATTGATAATGTTTACAATCCCGGCTCAATTTCTTGGTTTTTTCTCGAAGAGAGTTCTTTCATATATTAAGAGTTACTATTTAGACAGCTCAGGTTTTGTGTAAAAAGCTTTTACATAAAGAGAATACTGTTTCTTTTTAGAATTGGGTCTGAATTGGCGCGAGTTTCTTGAGTGAAACAGTTTAAACCCTGAAGATTCCTGAATATAACTGTGGGAAAACCGTCTATCTCGGGTAAAACTTTTAAATACGCGGTAATAGTCCCGCGACATGATTAGAAATGTGTAAGAAGCACTTGAAATACCAGTACATAGAGCCATACTATCGTTGTGGCCATGTTCAATCACCGAGGTTAGAGGTATAAAGCTTTGTTATGACCAGAATACTGTTACCGTTTACAAATCCGGCGAATTTCCTTGGCGTTTTTGTGAAGAAAGTTCTTTCAAACATTAAAAAGTGCTGGATAAAGAGCTCAGAATTTGTATATAAAGCCTTTAAATGAAGAGAATACTGTTCATATTCAAAATTTGGCTGAATAGGCAGGAGTTTTTTGAATGAAACAGTTTAAACCGTGATGATTCATGTGTATATTTCCAAGAAAACTGCGGCATTTTGGTTAAACTCTTAAAATACACAATGACAGTACATGGAAATGATCAGGAACCTGAAGGAAACACCTGAGATATAAGTAATTAGACCCATACTATCCTTATGGCCGTGTACAATTACAGAGAGTCGAGGAGGAAAGCTGTGAATTGACGAGAATATTGATAATGTTTACAATCCCGGCTCAATTTCTTGGTTTTTTCTCGAAGAGAGTTCTTTCATATATTAAGAGTTACTATTTAGACAGCTCAGGTTTTGTGTAAAAAGCTTTTACATAAAGAGAATAGTGTTTCTATTTAGAATTGGGTCTGAATTGGCGCGAGTTTCTTGAGTGAAACAGTTTAAACCCTGAAGATTCCTGAATATAACTGTGGGAAAACCGTCTATCTCGGGTAAAACTTTTAAATACATGGTAATAGTTCTGCGACATGATTAGAAATGTGTAAGAAGCACTTGAAATACCAGTACATAGAGCCATACTATCGTTGTGGCCATGTTCAATCACCGAGATTAGAGGTATAAAGCTTTGTTATGACCAGAATACTGTTACAGTTTACAAATCCGGCGAATTTACTTGGCGTTTTTGTGAAGAAAGTTCTTTCAAACATTAAAAAGTGCTGGATAAAGAGCTCAGAATTTGTATATAAAGCCTTTAAATGAAGAGAATACTGTTCATATTCAAAATTTGGCTGAATAGGCAGGAGTTTTTTGAATGAAACAGTTTAAACCGTGATGATTCATGTGTATATTTCCAAGAAAACTGCGGCATTTTGGTTAAACTCTTAAAATACACAATGACAGTACATGGAAATGATCAGGAACCTGAAGGAAACACCTGAGATATAAGTAATTAGACCCATACTATCCTTATGGCCGTGTACAATTACCGAGAGTCGAGGAGGAAAGCTGTGAATTGACGAGAATATTGATAATGTTTACAATCCCGGCTCAATTTCTTGGTTTTTTTTCGAAGAGAGTTCTTTCATATATTAAGAGTTACTATTTAGACAGCTCAGGTTTTGTGTAAAAAGCTTTTACATAAAGAGAATACTGTTTCTTTTTAGAATTGGGTCTGAATTGGCGCGAGTTTCTTGAGTGAAACAGTTTAAACCCTGAAGATTCCTGAATATAACTGTGGGAAAACCGTCTATCTCGGGTAAAACTTTTAAATACACGGTAATAGATCTGCGACATGATTAGAAATGTGTAAGAAGCACTTGAAATACCAGTACATAGAGCCATACTATCGTTGTGGCCATGTTCAATCACCGAGATTAGAGGTATAAAGCTTTGTTATGACCAGAATACTGTTACAGTTTACAAATCCGGCGAATTTACTTGGCGTTTTTGTGAAGAAAGTTCTTTCAAACATTAAAAAGTGCTGGATAAAGAGCTCAGAATTTGTATATAAAGCCTTTAAATGAAGCGAATACTGTTCATCTTCAAAATTTGGCTGAATAGGCAGGAGTTTTTTGAATGAAACAGTTTAAACCGTGATGATTCATGTGTATATTTCCAAGAAAACTGCGGCATTTTGGTTAAACTCTTAAAATACACAATGACAGTACATGGAAATGATCAGGAACCTGAAGGAAACACCTGAGATATAAGTAATTAGACCCATACTATCCTTATGGCCGTGTACAATTACCGAGAGTCGAGGAGGAAAGCTGTGAATTGACGAGAATATTGATAATGTTTACAATCCCGGCTCAATTTCTTGGTTTTTTTTCGAAGAGAGTTCTTTCATATATTAAGAGTTACTATTTAGACAGCTCAGGTTTTGTGTAAAAAGCTTTTACATAAAGAGAATACTGTTTCTTTTTAGAATTGGGTCTGAATTGGCGCGAGTTTCTTGAGTGAAACAGTTTAAACCCTGAAGATTCCTGAATATAACTGTGGGAAAACCGTCTATCTCGGGTAAAACTTTTAAATACACGGTAATAGTTCTGCGACATGATTAGAAATGTGTAAGAAGCACTTGAAATACCAGTACATAGAGCCATACTATCGTTGTGGCCATGTTCAATCACCGAGATTAGAGGTATAAAGCTTTGTTATGACCAGAATACTGTTACAGTTTACAAATCCGGCGAATTTACTTGGCGTTTTTGTGAAGAAAGTTCTTTCAAACATTAAAAAGTGCTGGATAAAGAGCTCAGAATTTGTATATAAAGCCTTTAAATGAAGAGAATACTGTTCATATTCAAAATTTGGCTGAATAGGCAGGAGTTTTTTGAATGAAACAGTTTAAACCGTGATGATTCATGTGTATATTTCCAAGAAAACTGCGGCATTTTGGTTAAACTCTTAAAATACACAATGACAGTACATGGAAATGATCAGGAACCTGAAGGAAACACCTGAGATATAAGTAATTAGACCCATACTATCCTTATGGCCGTGTACAATTACCGAGAGTCGAGGAGGAAAGCTGTGAATTGACGAGAATATTGATAATGTTTACAATCCCGGCTCAATTTCTTGGTTTTTTTTCGAAGAGAGTTCTTTCATATATTAAGAGTTACTATTTAGACAGCTCAGGTTTTGTGTAAAAAGCTTTTACATAAAGAGAATACTGTTTCTTTTTAGAATTGGGTCTGAATTGGCGCGAGTTTCTTGAGTGAAACAGTTTAAACCCTGAAGATTCCTGAATATAACTGTGGGAAAACCGTCTATCTCGGGTAAAACTTTTAAATCCACGGTAATAATTCTGCGACATGATTAGAAATGTGTAAGAAGCACTTGAAATACCAGTACATAGAGCCATACTATCGTTGTGGCCATGTTCAATCACCGAGATTAGAGGTATAAAGCTTTGTTATGACCAGAATACTGTTACAGTTTACAAATCCGGCGAATTTACTTGGCGTTTTTGTGAAGAAAGTTCTTTCAAACATTAAAAAGTGCTGGATAAAGAGCTCAGAATTTGTATATAAAGCCTTTAAATGAAGAGAATACTGTTCATATTCAAAATTTGGCTGAATAGGCAGGAGTTTTTTGAATGAAACAGTTTAAACCGTGATGATTCATGTGTATATTTCCAAGAAAACTGCGGCATTTTGGTTAAACTCTTAAAATACACAATGACAGTACATGGAAATGATCAGGAACCTGAAGGAAACACCTGAGAAATAAGTAATTAGACCCATACTATCCTTATGGTCGTGTACAATTACCGAGAGTCGAGGAGGAAAGCTGTGAATTGACGAGAATATTGATAATGTTTACAATCCCGGCTCAATTTCTTGGTTTTTTTTTCGAAGAGAGTTCTTTCATGTATTAAGAGTTACTATTTAGACAGCTCAGGTTTGGTGTAAAAAGCTTTTACATAAAGAGAATAGTGTTTCTTTTTAGAATTGGGTGTGAATTGGCGCGAGTTTCTTGAGTGAAACAGTTTAAACCCTGAAGATTCCTGAATATAACTGTGGGAAAACCGTCTATCTCGGGTAAAACTTTTAAATACACGGTAATAGTTCTGCGACATGATTAGAAATGTGTAAGAAGCACTTGAAATACCAGTACATAGAGCCATACTATCGTTGTGGCCATGTTCAATCACCGAGATTAGAGGTATAAAGCTTTGTTATGACCAGAATACTGTTACAGTTTACAAATCCGGCGAATTTACTTGGCGTTTTTGTGAAGAAAGTTCTTTCAAACATTAAAAAGTGCTGGATAAAGAGCTCAGAATTTGTATATAAAGCCTTTAAATGAAGAGAATACAGTTCATATTCAAAATTTGGCTGAATAGGCAGGAGTTTTTTGAATGAAACAGTTTAAACCGTGATGATTCATGTGTATATTTCCAAGAAAACTGCGGCATTTTGGTTAAACTCTTAAAATACACAATGACAGTACATGGAAATGATCAGGAACCTGAAGGAAACACCTGAGATATAAGTAATTAGACCCATACTATCCTTATGGCCGTGTACAATTACCGAGAGTCGAGGAGGAAAGCTGTGAATTGACGAGAATATTGATAATGTTTACAATCCCGGCTCAATTTCTTGTTTTTTTTTCGAAGAGAGTTCTTTCATATATTAAGAGTTACTATTTAGACAGCTCAGGTTTTGTGTAAAAAGCTTTTACATAAAGAGAATACTGTTTCTTTTTAGAATTGGGTCTGAATTGGCGCGAGTTTCTTGAGTGAAACAGTTTAAACCCTGAAGATTCCTGAATATAACTGTGGGAAAACCGTCTATCTCGGGTAAAACTTTTAAATACACGGTAATAGTTCTGCGACATGATTAGAAATGTGTAAGAAGCACTTGAAATACCAGTACATAGAGCCATACTATCGTTGTGGCCATGTTCAATCACCGAGATTAGAGGTATAAAGCTTTGTTATGACCAGAATACTGTTACAGTTTACAAATCCGGCGAATTTACTTGGCGTTTTTGTGAAGAAAGTTCTTTCAAACATTAAAAAGTGCTGGATAAAGAGCTCAGAATTTGTATATAAAGCCTTTAAATGAAGAGAATACTGTTAATATTCAAAATTTGGCTGAATAGGCAGGAGTTTTTTGAATGAAACAGTTTAAACCGTGATGATTCATGTGTATATTTCCAAGAAAACTCCGGCATTTTGGTTAAACTCTTAAAATACACAATGACAGTACATGGAAATGATCAGGAACCTGAAGGAAACACCTGAGAAATAAGTAATTAGACCCATACTATCCTTATGGCCGTGTACAATTACCGAGAGTCGAGGAGGAAAGCTGTGAATTGACGAGAATATTGATAATGTTTACAATCCCGGCTCAATTTCTTGGTTTTTTTTCGAAGAGAGTTCTTTCATATATTAAGAGTTACTATTTAGACAGCTCAGGTTTTGTGTAAAAAGCTTTTACATAAAGAGAATACTGTTTCTTTTTAGAATTGGGTCTGAATTGGCGCGAGTTTCTTGAGTGAAACAGTTTAAACCCTGAAGATTCCTGAATATAACTGTAGGAAAACCGTCTATCTCGGGTAAAACTTTTAAATACACGGTAATAGTCCTGTGACATGATTAGAAATGTGTAAGAAGCACTTGAAATACCAGTACATAGAGCCATACTATCGTTGTGGCCATGTTCAATCACCGAGATTAGAGGTATAAAGCTGTGTTATGACCAGAATACTGTTACAGTTTACAAATCCGGCGAATTTACTTGGCGTTTTTGTGAAGAAAGTTCTTTCAAACATTAAAAAGTGCTGGATAAAGAGCTCAGAATTTGTATATAAAGCCTTTAAATGAAGAGAATACTGTTCATATTCAAAATTTGGCTGAATAGGCAGGAGTTTTTTGAATGAAACAGTTTAAAACGTGATGATTCATGTGTATATTTCCAAGAAAACTGCGGCATTTTGGTTAAACTCTTAAAATACACAATGACAGTACATGGAAATGATCAGGAACCTGAAGGAAACACCTGAGAAATAAGTAATTAGACCCATACTATCCTTATGGCCGTGTACAATTACCGAGAGTCGAGGAGGAAAGCTGTGAATTGACGAGAATATTGATAATGTTTACAATCCCGGCTCAATTTCTTGGTTTTTTTTCGAAGAGAGTTCTTTGATATATTAAGAGTTACTATTTAGACAGCTCAGGTTTTGTGTAAAAAGCTTTTACATAAAGAGAATAGTGTTTCTATTTAGAATTGGGTCTGAATTGGCGGGAGTTTCTTGAGTGAAACAGTTTAAACCCTGAAGATTCCTGAATATAACTGTAGGAAAACCGTCTATCTCGGGTAAAACTTTTAAATACACGGTAATAGTCCTGCGAAATGATTAGAAATGTGTAAGAAGCACTTGAAATACCAGTACATAGAGCCATACTATAGTTGTGGCCCTGTTCAATCACCGAGATTAGAGGTATAAAGCTGTGTTATGACCAGAATACTGTTACCGTTTACAAATCCGGCGAATTTACTTGGCGTTTTTGTGAAGAAAGTTCTTTCAAACATTAAAAAGTGCTGGATAAAGAGCTCAGAATTTGTATATGAAGCCTTTAAATGAAGAGAATACTGTTCATATTCAAAATTTGGCTGAATAGGCAGGAGTTTTTTGAATGAAACAGTTTAAACCGTGATGATTCATGTGTATATTTCCAAGAAAACTGCGGCATTTTGGTTAAACTCTTAAAATACACAATGACAGTACATGGAAAGATCAGGAACCTGAAGGAAGCACCTGAGATAAAAGTAATTAGAACCATACTATCCTTATGGTCGTGTACAGTTACCGAGAGTCGAGGAGGAAAGCTGTGAATTGACGAGAATATTGATAATGTTTACAATCCCGGCTCAATTTCTTGGTTTTTTTTCGAAGAGAGTTCTTTCATATATTAAGAGTTACTATTTAAACAGCTCAGGTTTTGTGTAAAAAGCTTTTACATAAAGAGAATACTGTTTCTAATTAGAATTGGGTCTGAATTGGCGCGAGTTTCTTGAGTGAAACAGTTTAAACCCTGAAGGTTCCTTAATATAACTGTAGGAAAACCGTCTATCTCGGGTAAAACTTTTAAATACGCGGTAATAGTCCCGCGACATGATTAGAAATGTGTAAGAAGCACTTGAAATACCAGTACATAGAGCCATACTATCGTTGTGGCCATGTTCAATCACCGAGGTTAGAGGTATAAAGCTTTGTTATGACCAGAATACTGTTACCGTTCACAAATCCGGCGAATTTACTTGGCGTTTTTGTGAAGAAAGTTCTTTCAAACATTAAAAAGTGCTGGATAAAGAGCTCAGAATTTGTATATAAAGCCTTTAAATGAAGAGAATACAGTTCATATTCAAAATTTGGCTGAATAGGCAGGAGTTTTTTGAATGAAACAGTTTAAACCGTGATGATTCATGTGTATATTTCCAAGAAAACTGCGGCATTTTGGTTAAACTCTTAAAATACACAATGACAGTACATGGAAATGATCAGGAACCTGAAGGAAACACCTGAGATATAAGTAATTAGACCCATACTATCCTTATGGCCGTGTACAATTACCGAGAGTCGAGGAGGAAAGCTGTGAATTGACGAGAATATTGATAATGTTTACAATCCCGGCTCAATTTCTTGGTTTTTTTTCGAAGAGAGTTCTTTCATATATTAAGAGTTACTATTTAGACAGCTCAGGTTTTGTGTAAAAAGCTTTTACATAAAGAGAATAGTGTTTCTATTTAGAATTGGGTCTGAATTGGCGGGAGTTTCTTGAGTGAAACAGTTTAAACCCTGAAGATTCCTGAATATAACTGTAGGAAAACCGTCTATCTCGGGTAAAACTTTTAAATACACGGTAATAGTCCTGTGACATGATTAGAAATGTGTAAGAAGCACTTGAAATACCAGTACATAGAGCCATACTATCGTTGTGGCCATGTTCAATCACCGAGATTAGAGGTATAAAGCTTTGTTATGACCAGAATACTGTTACAGTTTACAAATCCGGCGAATTTACTTGGCGTTTTTGTGAAGAAAGTTCTTTCAAACATTAAAAAGTGCTGGATAAAGAGCTCAGAATTTGTATATAAAGCCTTTAAATGAAGAGAATACTGTTCATATTCAAAATTTGGCTGAATAGGCAGGAGTTTTTTGAATGAAACAGTTTAAACCGTGATGATTCATGGTATATTTCCAAGAAAACTGCGGCATTTTTCTTAAACTCTTAAAATACACAATGACAGTACATGGAAATGATCAGGAACCTGAAGGAAACACCTGAGATATAAGTAATTAGACCCATACTATCCTTATGGCCGTGTACAATTACCGAGAGTCGAGGAGGAAAGCTGTGAATTGACGAGAATATTGATAATGTTTACAATCCCGGCTCAATTTCTTGGTTTTTTCTCGAAGAGAGTTCTTTCATATATTAAGAGTTACTATTTAGACAGCTCAGGTTTTGTGTAAAAAGCTTTTACATAAAGAGAATAGTGTTTCTATTTAGAATTGGGTCTGAATTGGCGCGAGTTTCTTGAGTGAAACAGTTTAAACCCTCAAGATTCCTGAATATAACTGTAGGAAAACCGTCTATCTCGGGTAAAACTTTTAAATACACGGTAATAGTCCTGCGACATGATTAGAAATGTGTAAGAAGCACTTGAAATACCAGTACATAGAGCCATACTATCGTTGTGGCCATGTTCAATCACCGAGGTTAGAGGTATAAAGCTTTGTTATCACCAGAATACTGTTACCGTTTACAAATCCGGCGAATTTCCTTGGCGTTTTTCTGAAGAAAGTTCTTTCAAACATTAAAAAGTGCTGGATAAAGAGCTCAGAATTTGTATATAAAGCCTTTAAATGAAGAGAATACTGTTCATATTCATAATTTCGCTGAATAGGCAGGAGTTTTTTGAATGAAACAGTTTAAACCGTGATGATTCATGTGTATATTTCCAAGAAAACTGCGGCATTTTGGTTAAACTCTTAAAATACACAATGACAGTACATGGAAATGATCAGGAACCTGAAGGAAACACCTGAGATATAAGTAATTAGAACCATACTATCCTTATGGCCGTGTACAATTACCGAGAGTCGAGGAGGAAAGCTGTGAATTGACGAGAATATTGATAATGTTTACAATCCCGGCTCAATTTCTTGGTTTTTTTTCGAAGAGAGTTCTTTCATATATTAAGAGTTACTATTTAGACAGCTCAGGTTTTGTGTAAAAAGCTTTTACATAAAGAGAATAGTGTTTCTATTTAGAATTGGGTCTGAATTGGCGCGAGTTTCTTGAGTGAAACAGTTTAAACCCTGAAGATTCCTGAATATAACTGTAGGAAAACCGTCTATCTCGGGTAAAACTTTTAAATACGCGGTAATAGTCCCGCGACATGATTAGAAATGTGTAAGAAGCACTTGAAATACCAGTACATAGAGCCATACTATCGTTGTGGCCATGTTCAATCACCCAGGTTAGAGGTATAAAGCTTTGTTATGACCAGAATACTGTTACCGTTCACAAATCCGGCGAATTTACTTGGCGTTTTTGTGAAGAAAGTTCTTTCAAACATTAAAAAGTGCTGGATAAAGAGCTCAGAATTTGTATATAAAGCCTTTAAATGAAGAGAATACAGTTCATATTCAAAATTTGGCTGAATAGGCAGGAGTTTTTTGAATGAAACAGTTTAAACCGTGATGATTCATGTGTATATTTCCAAGAAAACTGCGGCATTTTGGTTAAACTCTTAAAATACACAATGACAGTACATGGAAATGATCAGGAACCTGAAGGAAACACCTGAGATATAAGTAATTAGACCCATACTATCCTTATGGCCGTGTACAATTACCGAGAGTCGAGGAGGAAAGCTGTGAATTGACGAGAATATTGATAATGTTTACAATCCCGGCTCAATTTCTTGGTTTTTTTTCGAAGAGAGTTCTTTCATATATTAAGAGTTACTATTTAGACAGCTCAGGTTTTGTGTAAAAAGCTTTTACATAAAGAGAATAGTGTTTCTATTTAGAATTGGGTCTGAATTGGCGGGAGTTTCTTGAGTGAAACAGTTTAAACCCTGAAGATTCCTGAATATAACTGTAGGAAAACCGTCTATCTCGGGTAAAACTTTTAAATACACGGTAATAGTCCTGTGACATGATTAGAAATGTGTAAGAAGCACTTGAAATACCAGTACATAGAGCCATACTATCGTTGTGGCCATGTTCAATCACCGAGATTAGAGGTATAAAGCTTTGTTATGACCAGAATACTGTTACAGTTTACAAATCCGGCGAATTTACTTGGCGTTTTTGTGAAGAAAGTTCTTTCAAACATTAAAAAGTGCTGGATAAAGAGCTCAGAATTTGTATATAAAGCCTTTAAATGAAGAGAATACTGTTCATATTCAAAATTTGGCTGAATAGGCAGGAGTTTTTTGAATGAAACAGTTTAAACCGTGATGATTCATGGTATATTTCCAAGAAAACTGCGGCATTTTTCTTAAACTCTTAAAATACACAATGACAGTACATGGAAATGATCAGGAACCTGAAGGAAACACCTGAGATATAAGTAATTAGACCCATACTATCCTTATGGCCGTGTACAATTACCGAGAGTCGAGGAGGAAAGCTGTGAATTGACGAGAATATTGATAATGTTTACAATCCCGGCTCAATTTCTTGGTTTTTTCTCGAAGAGAGTTCTTTCATATATTAAGAGTTACTATTTAGACAGCTCAGGTTTTGTGTAAAAAGCTTTTACATAAAGAGAATAGTGTTTCTATTTAGAATTGGGTCTGAATTGGCGCGAGTTTCTTGAGTGAAACAGTTTAAACCCTCAAGATTCCTGAATATAACTGTAGGAAAACCGTCTATCTCGGGTAAAACTTTTAAATACACGGTAATAGTCCTGCGACATGATTAGAAATGTGTAAGAAGCACTTGAAATACCAGTACATAGAGCCATACTATCGTTGTGGCCATGTTCAATCACCGAGGTTAGAGGTATAAAGCTTTGTTATGACCAGAATACTGTTACCGTTTACATATCCGGCGAATTTACTTGGCGTTTTTCTGAAGAAAGTTCTTTCAAACATTAAAAAGTGCTGGATAAAGAGCTCAGAATTTGTATATAAAGCCTTTAAATGAAGAGAATACTGTTCATAGTCAAAATTTGGCTGAATAGGCAGGAGTTTTTTGAATGAAACAGTTTAAACCGTGATGATTCATGGTATATTTCCAAGAAAACTGCGGCATTTTTCTTAAACTCTTAAAATACACAATGACAGTACATGGAAATGATCAGGAACCTGAAGGAAACACCTGAGATATAAGTAATTAGACCCATACTTTCCTTATGGCCGTGTACAATTACCGAGAGTCGAGGAGGAAAGCTGTGAATTGACGAGAATATTGATAATGTTTACAATCCCGGCTCAATTTCTTGGTTTTTTCTCGAAGAGAGTTCTTTCATATATTAAGAGTTACTATTTAGACAGCTCAGGTTTTGTGTAAAAAGCTTTTACATAAAGAGAATAGTGTTTCTATTTAGAATTGGGTCTGAATTGGCGCGAGTTTCTTGAGTGAAACAGTTAAAACCCTGAAGATTCCTGAATATAACTGTAGGAAAACCGTCTATCTCGGGTAAAACTTTTAAATACACGGTAATAGTCCTGCGACATGATTAGAAATGTGTAAGAAGCACTTGAAATACCAGTACATAGAGCCATACTATCGTTGTGGCCATGTTCAATCACCGAGATTAGAGGTATAAAGCTTTGTTATGACCAGAATACTGTTACCGTTTACAAATCCGGCGAATTTCCTTGGCGTTTTTCTGAAGAAAGTTCTTTCAAACATTAAAAAGTGCTGGATAAAGAGCTCAGAATTTGTATATAAAGCCTTTAAATGAAGAGAATACTGTTCATATTCATAATTTCGCTGAATAGGCAGGAGTTTTTTGAATGAAACAGTTTAAACCGTGATGATTCATGTGTATATTTCCAAGAAAACTGCGGCATTTTGGTTAAACTCTTAAAATACACAATGACAGTACATGGAAATGATCAGGAACCTGAAGGAAACACCTGAGATATAAGTAATTAGACCCATACTATCCTTATGGCTGTGGACAATTACCGAGAGTCGAGGAGGAAAGCTGTGAATTGACGAGAATATTGATAATGTTTACAATCCCGGCTAAATTTCTTGGTTTTTTCTCGAAGAGAGTTCTTTCATATATTAAGAGTTACTATTTAGACAGCTCAGGTTTTGTGTAAAAAGCTTTTACATAAAGAGAATAGTGTTTCTATTTAGAATTGGGTCTGAATTGGCGAGAGTTTCTTGAGTGAAACAGTTTAAACCCTGAAGATTCCTGAATATAACTGTAGGAAAACCGTCTATCTCGGGTAAAACTTTTAAATACAAGGTAATAGTCCTGCGACATGATTAGAAATGTGTAAGAAGCACTTGAAATACCAGTACATAGAGCCATACTATCGTTGTGGCCATGTTCAATCACCGAGATTAGAGGTATAAAGCTTTGTTATGACCAGAATACTGTTACTGTTTACAAATCCGGCGAATTTACTTGGCGTTTTTGTGAAGAAAGTTCTTTCAAACATTAAAAAGTGCTGGATAAAGAGCTCAGAATTTGTATATAAAGCCTTTAAATGAAGAGAATACTGTTCATAGTCAAAATTTGGCTGAATAGGCAGGAGTTTTTTGAATGAAACAGTTTAAACCGTGATGATTCATGGTATATTTCCAAGAAAACTGCGGCATTTTTCTTAAACTCTTAAAATACACAATGACAGTACATGGAAATGATCAGGAACCTGAAGGAAACACCTGAGATATAAGTAATTAGACCCATACTTTCCTTATGGCCGTGTACAATTACCGAGAGTCGAGTAGGAAAGCTGTGAATTGACGAGAATATTGATAATGTTTACAATCCCGGCTCAATTTCTTGGTTTTTTCTCGAAGAGAGTTCTTTCATATATTAAGAGTTACTATTTAGACAGCTCAGGTTTTGTGTAAAAAGCTTTTACATAAAGAGAATAGTGTTTCTATTTAGAATTGGGTCTGAATTGGCGCGAGTTTCTTGAGTGAAACATTTTAAACCCTGAAGATTCCTGAATATAACTGTAGGAAAACCGTCTATCTCGGGTAAAACTTTTAAATACACGGTAATAGTCCTGCGACATGATTAGAAATGTGTAAGAAGCACTTGAAATACCAGTACATAGAGCCATACTATCGTTGTGGCCATGTTCAATCACCGAGATTAGAGGTATAAAGCTTTGTTATGACCAGAATACTGTTACCGTTTACAAATCCGGCGAATTTACTTGGCGTTTTTCTGAAGAAAGTTCTTTCAAACATTAAAAAGTGCTGGATAAATAGCTCCGAATTTGTATATAAAGCCTTTAAATGAAGAGAATACTGTTCATATTCATAATTTCGCTGAATAGGCAGCAGTTTTTTGAATGAAACAGTTTAAACCGTGATGATTCATGGTATATTTCCAAGAAAACTGCGGCATTTTGGTTAAACTCTTAAAATACACAATGACAGTACATGGGAATGATCAGGAACCTGAAGGAAACACCTGAGATATAAGTAATTAGACCCATACTATCCTTATGGCCGTGTACAATTACCGAGAGTCGAGGAGGAAAGCTGTGAATTGACGAGAATATTGATAATGTTTACAATCCCGGCTCAATTTCTTGGTTTTTTCTCGAAGAGAGTTCTTTCATATATTAAGAGTTACTATTTAGACAGCTCAGGTTTTGTGTAAAAAGCTTTTACATAAAGAGAATAGTGTTTCTATTTAGAATTGGGTCTGAATTGGCGCGAGTTTCTTGAGTGAAACAGTTTAAACCCTGAAGATTCCTGAATATAACTGTAGGAAAACCGTCTATCTCGGGTAAAACTTTTAAATACACGGTAATAGTCCTGCGACATGATTAGGAATGTGTAAGAAGCACTTGAAATACCAGTACATAGAGCCATACTATCGTTGTGGCCATGTTCAATCACCGAGATTAGAGGTATAAAGCTTTGTCATGACCAGAATACTGTTACCGTTTACAAATCCGGCGAATTTCCTTGGCGTTTTTGTGAAGAAAGTTCTTTCAAACATTAAAAAGTGCTGGATAAAGAGCTCAGAATTTGTATATAAAGCCTTTAAATGAAGAGAATACTGTTCATATTCATAATTTCGCTGAATAGGCAGGAGTTTTTTGAATGAAACAGTTTAAACCGTGATGATTCATGTGTATATTTCCAAGAAAACTGCGGCATTTTGGTTAAACTCTTAAAATACACAATGACAGTACATGGAAATGATCAGGAACCTGAAGGAAACACCTGAGATATAAGTAATTAGACCCATACTATCCTTATGGCTGTGGACAATTACCGAGAGTCGAGGAGGAAAGCTGTGAATTGAAGAGAATATTGATAATGTTTACAATCCCGGCTCAATTTCTTGGTTTTTTCTCGAAGAGAGTTCTTTCATATATTAAGAGTTACTATTTAGACAGCTCAGGTTTTGTGTAAAAAGCTTTTACATAAAGAGAATAGTGTTTCTATTTAGAATTGGGTCTGAATTGGCGCGAGTTTCTTGAGTGAAACAGTTTAAACCCTGAAGATTCCTGAATATAACTGTAGGAAAACCGTCTATCTCGGGTAAAACTTTTAAATACATGGTAATAGTCCTGCGACATGATTAGAAATGTGTAAGAAGCACTTGAAATACCAGTACATAGAGCCATACTATCGTTGTGGCCATGTTCAATCACCGAGATTAGAGGTATAAAGCTTTGTTATGACCAGAATACTGTTACCGTTTACATATCCGGCGAATTTACTTGGCGTTTTTCTGAAGAAAGTTCTTTCAAACATTAAAAAGTGCTGGATAAAGAGCTCAGAATTTGTATATAAAGCCTTTAAATGAAGAGAATACTGTTCATAGTCAAAATTTGGCTGAATAGGCAGGAGTTTTTTGAATGAAACAGTTTAAACCGTGATGATTCATGGTATATTTCCAAGAAAACTGCGGCATTTTTCTTAAACTCTTAAAATACACAATGACAGTACATGGAAATGATCAGGAACCTGAAGGAAACACCTGAGATATAAGTAATTAGACCCATACTTTCCTTATGGCCGTGTACAATTACAGAGAGTCGAGGAGGAAAGCTGTGAATTGACGAGAATATTGATAATGTTTACAATCCCGGCTCAATTTCTTGGTTTTTTCTCGAAGAGAGTTCTTTCATATATTAAGAGTTACTATTTAGACAGCTCAGGTTTTGTGTAAAAAGCTTTTACATAAAGAGAATAGTGTTTCTATTTAGAATTGGGTCTGAATTGGCGCGAGTTTCTTGAGTGAAACAGTTAAAACCCTGAAGATTCCTGAATATAACTGTAGGAAAACCGTCTATCTCGGGTAAAACTTTTAAATACACGGTAATAGTCCTGCGACATGATTAGAAATGTGTAAGAAGCACTTGAAATACCAGTACATAGAGCCATACTATCGTTGTGGCCATGTTCAATCACCGAGATTAGAGGTATAAAGCTTTGTTATGACCAGAATACTGTTACCGTTTACATATCCGGCGAATTTACTTGGCGTTTTTCTGAAGAAAGTTCTTTCAAACATTAAAAAGTGCTGGATAAAGAGCTCAGAATTTGTATATAAAGCCTTTAAATGAAGAGAATACTGTTCATAGTCAAAATTTGGCTGAATAGGCAGGAGTTTTTTGAATGAAACAGTTTAAACCGTGATGATTCATGGTATATTTCCAAGAAAACTGCGGCATTTTTCTTAAACTCTTAAAATACACAATGACAGTACATGGAAATGATCAGGAACCTGAAGGAAACACCTGAGATATAAGTAATTAGACCCATACTTTCCTTATGGCCGTGTACAATTACCGAGAGTCGAGGAGGAAAGCTGTGAATTGACGAGAATATTGATAATGTTTACAATCCCGGCTCAATTTCTTGGTTTTTTCTCGAAGAGAGTTCTTTCATATATTAAGAGTTACTATTTAGACAGCTCAGGTTTTGTGTAAAAAGCTTTTACATAAAGAGAATAGTGTTTCTATTTAGAATTGGGTCTGAATTGGCGCGAGTTTCTTGAGTGAAACAGTTAAAACCCTGAAGATTCCTGAATATAACTGTAGGAAAACCGTCTATCTCGGGTAAAACTTTTAAATACACGGTAATAGTCCTGCGACATGATTAGAAATGTGTAAGAAGCACTTGAAATACCAGTACATAGAGCCATACTATCGTTGTGGCCATGTTCAATCACCGAGATTAGAGGTATAAAGCTTTGTTATGACCAGAATACTGTTACCGTTTACAAATCCGGCGAATTTCCTTGGCGTTTTTCTGAAGAAAGTTCTTTCAAACATTAAAAAGTGCTGGATAAAGAGCTCAGAATTTGTATATAAAGCCTTTAAATGAAGAGAATACTGTTCATATTCATAATTTCGCTGAATAGGCAGGAGTTTTTTGAATGAAACAGTTTAAACCGTGATGATTCATGTGTATATTTCCAAGAAAACTGCGGCATTTTGGTTAAACTCTTAAAATACACAATGACAGTACATGGAAATGATCAGGAACCTGAAGGAAACACCTGAGATATAAGTAATTAGACCCATACTATCCTTATGGCTGTGGACAATTACCGAGAGTCGAGGAGGAAAGCTGTGAATTGACGAGAATATTGATAATGTTTACAATCCCGGCTAAATTTCTTGGTTTTTTCTCGAAGAGAGTTCTTTCATATATTAAGAGTTACTATTTAGACAGCTCAGGTTTTGTGTAAAAAGCTTTTACATAAAGAGAATAGTGTTTCTATTTAGAATTGGGTCTGAATTGGCGAGAGTTTCTTGAGTGAAACAGTTTAAACCCTGAAGATTCCTGAATATAACTGTAGGAAAACCGTCTATCTCGGGTAAAACTTTTAAATACAAGGTAATAGTCCTGCGACATGATTAGAAATGTGTAAGAAGCACTTGAAATACCAGTACATAGAGCCATACTATCGTTGTGGCCATGTTCAATCACCGAGATTAGAGGTATAAAGCTTTGTTATGACCAGAATACTGTTACTGTTTACAAATCCGGCGAATTTACTTGGCGTTTTTGTGAAGAAAGTTCTTTCAAACATTAAAAAGTGCTGGATAAAGAGGTCAGAATTTGTATATAAAGCCTTTAAATGAAGAGAATACTGTTCATAGTCAAAATTTGGCTGAATAGGCAGGAGTTTTTTGAATGAAACAGTTTAAACCGTGATGATTCATGGTATATTTCCAAGAAAACTGCGGCATTTTTCTTAAACTCTTAAAATACACAATGACAGTACATGGAAATGATCAGGAACCTGAAGGAAACACCTGAGATATAAGTAATTAGACCCATACTTTCCTTATGGCCGTGTACAATTACCGAGAGTCGAGTAGGAAAGCTGTGAATTGACGAGAATATTGATAATGTTTACAATCCCGGCTCAATTTCTTGGTTTTTTCTCGAAGAGAGTTCTTTCATATATTAAGAGTTACTATTTAGACAGCTCAGGTTTTGTGTAAAAAGCTTTTACATAAAGAGAATAGTGTTTCTATTTAGAATTGGGTCTGAATTGGCGCGAGTTTCTTGAGTGAAACAGTTTAAACCCTGAAGATTCCTGAATATAACTGTAGGAAAACCGTCTATCTCGGGTAAAACTTTTAAATACACGGTAATAGTCCTGCGACATGATTAGAAATGTGTAAGAAGCACTTGAAATACCAGTACATAGAGCCATACTATCGTTGTGGCCATGTTCAATCACCGAGATTAGAGGTATAAAGCTTTGTTATGACCAGAATACTGTTACCGTTTACAAATCCGGCGAATTTCCTTGGCGTTTTTCTGAAGAAAGTTCTTTCAAACATTAAAAAGTGCTGGATAAATAGCTCAGAATTTGTATATAAAGCCTTTAAATGAAGAGAATACTGTTCATATTCATAATTTCGCTGAATAGGCAGCAGTTTTTTGAATGAAACAGTTTAAACCGTGATGATTCATGGTATATTTCCAAGAAAACTGCGGCATTTTGGTTAAACTCTTAAAATACACAATGACAGTACATGGGAATGATCAGGAACCTGAAGGAAACACCTGAGATATAAGTAATTAGACCCATACTATCCTTATGGCCGTGTACAATTACCGAGAGTCGAGGAGGAAAGCTGTGAATTGACGAGAATATTGATAATGTTTACAATCCCGGCTCAATTTCTTGGTTTTTTCTCGAAGAGAGTTCTTTCATATATTAAGAGTTACTATTTAGACAGCTCAGGTTTTGTGTAAAAAGCTTTTACATAAAGAGAATAGTGTTTCTATTTAGAATTGGGTCTGAATTGGCGCGAGTTTCTTGAGTGAAACAGTTTAAACCCTGAAGATTCCTGAATATAACTGTAGGAAAACCGTCTATCTCGGGTAAAACTTTTAAATACACGGTAATAGTCCTGCGACATGATTAGGAATGTGTAAGAAGCACTTGAAATACCAGTACATAGAGCCATACTATCGTTGTGGCCATGTTCAATCACCGAGATTAGAGGTATAAAGCTTTGTCATGACCAGAATACTGTTACCGTTTACAAATCCGGCGAATTTCCTTGGCGTTTTTGTGAAGAAAGTTCTTTCAAACATTAAAAAGTGCTGGATAAAGAGCTCAGAATTTGTATATAAAGCCTTTAAATGAAGAGAATACTGTTCATATTCATAATTTCGCTGAATAGGCAGGAGTTTTTTGAATGAAACAGTTTAAACCGTGATGATTCATGTGTATATTTCCAAGAAAACTGCGGCATTTTGGTTAAACTCTTAAAATACACAATGACAGTACATGGAAATGATCAGGAACCTGAAGGAAACACCTGAGATATAAGTAATTAGACCCATACTATCCTTATGGCTGTGGACAATTACCGAGAGTCGAGGAGGAAAGCTGTGAATTGAAGAGAATATTGATAATGTTTACAATCCCGGTTCAATTTCTTGGTTTTTTCTCAAAGAGAGTTCTTTCATATATTAAGAGTTACTATTTAGACAGCTCAGGTTTTGTGTAAAAAGCTTTTACATAAAGAGAATAGTGTTTCTATTTAGAATTGGGTCTGAATTGGCGCGAGTTTCTTGAGTGAAACAGTTTAAACCCTGAAGATTCCTGAATATAACTGTAGGAAAACCGTCTATCTCGGGTAAAACTTTTAAATACATGGTAATAGTCCTGCGACATGATTAGAAATGTGTAAGAAGCACTTGAAATACCAGTACATAGAGCCATACTATCGTTGTGGCCATGTTCAATCACCGAGATTAGAGGTATAAAGCTTTGTTATGACCAGAATACTGTTACCTTTTACATATCCGGCGAATTTACTTGGCGTTTTTCTGAAGAAAGTTCTTTCAAACATTAAAAAGTGCTGGATAAAGAGCTCAGAATTTGTATATAAAGCCTTTAAATGAAGAGAATACTGTTCATAGTCAAAATTTGGCTGAATAGGCAGGAGTTTTTTGAATGAAACAGTTTAAACCGTGATGATTCATGGTATATTTCCAAGAAAACTGCGGCATTTTTCTTAAACTCTTAAAATACACAATGACAGTACATGGAAATGATCAGGAACCTGAAGGAAACACCTGAGATATAAGTAATTAGACCCATACTTTCCTTATGGCCGTGTACAATTACCGAGAGTCGAGGAGGAAAGCTGTGAATTGACGAGAATATTGATAATGTTTACAATCCCGGCTCAATTTCTTGGTTTTTTCTCGAAGAGAGTTCTTTCATATATTAAGAGTTACTATTTAGACAGCTCAGGTTTTGTGTAAAAAGCTTTTACATAAAGAGAATAGTGTTTCTATTTAGAATTGGGTCTGAATTGGCGCGAGTTTCTTGAGTGAAACAGTTAAAACCCTGAAGATTCCTGAATATAACTGTAGGAAAACCGTCTATCTCGGGTAAAACTTTTAAATACACGGTAATAGTCCTGCGACATGATTAGAAATGTGTAAGAAGCACTTGAAATACCAGTACATAGAGCCATACTATCGTTGTGGCCATGTTCAATCACCGAGATTAGAGGTATAAAGCTTTGTTATGACCAGAATACTGTTACCGTTTACAAATCCGGCGAATTTACTTGGCGTTTTTCTGAAGAAAGTTCTTTCAAACATTAAAAAGTGCTGGATAAAGAGCTCAGAATTGGTATATAAAGCCTTTAAATGAAGAGAATACTGTTCATAGTCAAAATTTGGCTGAATAGGCAGGAGTTTTTTGAATGAAACAGTTTAAACCGTGATGATTCATGGTATATTTCCAAGAAAACTTCGGCATTTTTCTTAAACTCTTAAAATACACAATGACAGTACATTGAAATGATCAGGAACCTGAAGGAAACACCTGAGATATAAGTAATTAGACCCATACTTTCCTTATGGCCGTGTACAATTACCGAGAGTCGAGGAGGAAAGCTGTGAATTGACGAGAATATTGATAATGTTTACAATCCCGGCTCAATTTCTTGGTTTTTTCTCGAAGAGAGTTCTTTCATATATTAAGAGTTACTATTTAGACAGCTCAGGTTTTGTGTAAAAAGCTTTTACATAAAGAGAATAGTGTTTCTATTTAGAATTGGGTCTGAATTGGCGCGAGTTTCTTGAGTGAAACAGTTTAAACCCTGAAGATTCCTGAATATAACTGTAGGAAAACCGTCTATCTCGGGTAAAACTTTTAAATACACGGTAATAGTCCTGCGACATGATTAGAAATGTGTAAGAAGCACTTGAAATACCAGTACATAGAGCCATACTATCGTTGTGGCCATGTTCAATCACCAAGATTAGAGGTATAAAGCTTTGTTATGACCAGAATACTGTTACCGTTTACAAATCCGGCGAATTTCCTTGGCGTTTTTCTGAAGAAAGTTCTTTCAAACATTAAAAAGTGCTGGATAAAGAGCTCAGAATTTGTATATAAAGCCTTTAAATGAAGAGAATACTGTTCATATTCATAATTTCGCTGAATAGGCAGGAGTTTTTTGAATGAAACAGTTTAAACCGTGATGATTCATGTGTATATTTCCAAGAAAACTGCGGCATTTTGGTTAAACTCTTAAAATACACAATGACAGTACATGGAAATGATCAGGAACCTGAAGGAAACACCTGAGATATAAGTAATTAGACCCATACTATCCTTATGGCTGTGGACAATTACCGAGAGTCGAGGAGGAAAGCTGTGAATTGACGAGAATATTGATAATGTTTACAATCCCGGCTAAATTTCTTGGTTTTTTCTCGAAGAGAGTTCTTTCATATATTAAGAGTTACTATTTAGACAGCTCAGGTTTTGTGTAAAAAGCTTTTACATAAAGAGAATAGTGTTTCTATTTAGAATTGGGTCTGAATTGGCGAGAGTTTCTTGAGTGAAACAGTTTAAACCCTGAAGATTCCTGAATATAACTGTAGGAAAACCGTCTATCTCGGGTAAAACTTTTAAATACAAGGTAATAGTCCTGCGACATGATTAGAAATGTGTAAGAAGCACTTGAAATACCAGTACATAGAGCCATACTATCGTTGTGGCCATGTTCAATCACCGAGATTAGAGGTATAAAGCTTTGTTATGACCAGAATACTGTTACTGTTTACAAATCCGGCGAATTTACTTGGCGTTTTTGTGAAGAAAGTTCTTTCAAACATTAAAAAGTGCTGGATAAAGAGCTCAGAATTTGTATATAAAGCCTTTAAATGAAGAGAATACTGTTCATAGTCAAAATTTGGCTGAATAGGCAGGAGTTTTTTGAATGAAACAGTTTAAACCGTGATGATTCATGGTATATTTCCAAGAAAACTGCGGCATTTTTCTTAAACTCTTAAAATACACAATGACAGTACATGGAAATGATCAGGAACCTGAAGGAAACACCTGAGATATAAGTAATTAGACCCATACTTTCCTTATGGCCGTGTACAATTACCGAGAGTCGAGGAGGAAAGCTGTGAATTGACGAGAATATTGATAATGTTTACAATCCCGGCTCAATTTCTTGGTTTTTTCTCGAAGAGAGTTCTTTCATATATTAAGAGTTACTATTTAGACAGCTCAGGTTTTGTGTAAAAAGCTTTTACATAAAGAGAATAGTGTTTCTATTTAGAATTGGGTCTGAATTGGCGCGAGTTTCTTGAGTGAAACAGTTAAAACCCTGAAGATTCCTGAATATAACTGTAGGAAAACCGTCTATCTCGGGTAAAACTTTTAAATACACGGTAATAGTCCTGCGACATGATTAGAAATGTGTAAGAAGCACTTGAAATACCAGTACATAGAGCCATACTATCGTTGTGGCCATGTTCAATCACCGAGATTAGAGGTATAAAGCTTTGTTATGACCAGAATACTGTTACCGTTTACAAATCCGGCGAATTTCCTTGGCGTTTTTCTGAAGAAAGTTCTTTCAAACATTAAAAAGTGCTGGATAAAGAGCTCAGAATTGGTATATAAAGCCTTTAAATGAAGAGAATACTGTTCATAGTCAAAATTTGGCTGAATAGGCAGGAGTTTTTTGAATGAAACAGTTTAAACCGTGATGATTCATGGTATATTTCCAAGAAAACTTCGGCATTTTTCTTAAACTCTTAAAATACACAATGACAGTACATTGAAATGATCAGGAACCTGAAGGAAACACCTGAGATATAAGTAATTAGACCCATACTTTCCTTATGGCCGTGTACAATTACCGAGAGTCGAGGAGGAAAGCTGTGAATTGACGAGAATATTGATAATGTTTACAATCCCGGCTCAATTTCTTGGTTTTTTCTCGAAGAGAGTTCTTTCATATATTAAGAGTTACTATTTAGACAGCTCAGGTTTTGTGTAAAAAGCTTTTACATAAAGAGAATAGTGTTTCTATTTAGAATTGGGTCTGAATTGGCGCGAGTTTCTTGAGTGAAACAGTTTAAACCCTGAAGATTCCTGAATATAACTGTAGGAAAACCGTCTATCTCGGGTAAAACTTTTAAATACACGGTAATAGTCCTGCGACATGATTAGAAATGTGTAAGAAGCACTTGAAATACCAGTACATAGAGCCATACTATCGTTGTGGCCATGTTCAATCACCAAGATTAGAGGTATAAAGCTTTGTTATGACCAGAATACTGTTACCGTTTACAAATCCGGCGAATTTCCTTGGCGTTTTTCTGAAGAAAGTTCTTTCAAACATTAAAAAGTGCTGGATAAAGAGCTCAGAATTTGTATATAAAGCCTTTAAATGAAGAGAATACTGTTCATATTCATAATTTCGCTGAATAGGCAGGAGTTTTTTGAATGAAACAGTTTAAACCGTGATGATTCATGTGTATATTTCCAAGAAAACTGCGGCATTTTGGTTAAACTCTTAAAATACACAATGACAGTACATGGAAATGATCAGGAACCTGAAGGAAACACCTGAGATATAAGTAATTAGACCCATACTATCCTTATGGCTGTGGACAATTACCGAGAGTCGAGGAGGAAAGCTGTGAATTGACGAGAATATTGATAATGTTTACAATCCCGGCTAAATTTCTTGGTTTTTTCTCGAAGAGAGTTCTTTCATATATTAAGAGTTACTATTTAGACAGCTCAGGTTTTGTGTAAAAAGCTTTTACATAAAGAGAATAGTGTTTCTATTTAGAATTGGGTCTGAATTGGCGAGAGTTTCTTGAGTGAAACAGTTTAAACCCTGAAGATTCCTGAATATAACTGTAGGAAAACCGTCTATCTCGGGTAAAACTTTTAAATACAAGGTAATAGTCCTGCGACATGATTAGAAATGTGTAAGAAGCACTTGAAATACCAGTACATAGAGCCATACTATCGTTGTGGCCATGTTCAATCACCGAGATTAGAGGTATAAAGCTTTGTTATGACCAGAATACTGTTACTGTTTACAAATCCGGCGAATTTACTTGGCGTTTTTGTGAAGAAAGTTCTTTCAAACATTAAAAAGTGCTGGATAAAGAGCTCAGAATTTGTATATAAAGCCTTTAAATGAAGAGAATACTGTTCATAGTCAAAATTTGGCTGAATAGGCAGGAGTTTTTTGAATGAAACAGTTTAAACCGTGATGATTCATGGTATATTTCCAAGAAAACTGCGGCATTTTTCTTAAACTCTTAAAATACACAATGACAGTACATGGAAATGATCAGGAACCTGAAGGAAACACCTGAGATATAAGTAATTAGACCCATACTTTCCTTATGGCCGTGTACAATTACCGAGAGTCGAGGAGGAAAGCTGTGAATTGACGAGAATATTGATAATGTTTACAATCCCGGCTCAATTTCTTGGTTTTTTCTCGAAGAGAGTTCTTTCATATATTAAGAGTTACTATTTAGACAGCTCAGGTTTTGTGTAAAAAGCTTTTACATAAAGAGAATAGTGTTTCTATTTAGAATTGGGTCTGAATTGGCGCGAGTTTCTTGAGTGAAACAGTTAAAACCCTGAAGATTCCTGAATATAACTGTAGGAAAACCGTCTATCTCCGGTAAAACTTTTAAATACACGGTAATAGTCCTGCGACATGATTAGAAATGTGTAAGAAGCACTTGAAATACCAGTACATAGAGCCATACTATCGTTGTGGCCATGTTCAATCACCGAGATTAGAGGTATAAAGCTTTGTTATGACCAGAATACTGTTACCGTTTACAAATCCGGCGAATTTCCTTGGCGTTTTTCTGAAGAAAGTTCTTTCAAACATTAAAAAGTGCTGGATAAAGAGCTCAGAATTGGTATATAAAGCCTTTAAATGAAGAGAATACTGTTCATAGTCAAAATTTGGCTGAATAGGCAGGAGTTTTTTGAATGAAACAGTTTAAACCGTGATGATTCATGGTATATTTCCAAGAAAACTTCGGCATTTTTCTTAAACTCTTAAAATACACAATGACAGTACATTGAAATGATCAGGAACCTGAAGGAAACACCTGAGATATAAGTAATTAGACCCATACTTTCCTTATGGCCGTGTACAATTACCGAGAGTCGAGGAGGAAAGCTGTGAATTGACGAGAATATTGATAATGTTTACAATCCCGGCTCAATTTCTTGGTTTTTTCTCGAAGAGAGTTCTTTCATATATTAAGAGTTACTATTTAGACAGCTCAGGTTTTGTGTAAAAAGCTTTTACATAAAGAGAATAGTGTTTCTATTTAGAATTGGGTCTGAATTGGCGCGAGTTTCTTGAGTGAAACAGTTTAAACCCTGAAGATTCCTGAATATAACTGTAGGAAAACCGTCTATCTCGGGTAAAACTTTTAAATACACGGTAATAGTCCTGCGACATGATTAGAAATGTGTAAGAAGCACTTGAAATACCAGTACATAGAGCCATACTATCGTTGTGGCCATGTTCAATCACCAAGATTAGAGGTATAAAGCTTTGTTATGACCAGAATACTGTTACCGTTTACAAATCCGGCGAATTTCCTTGGCGTTTTTCTGAAGAAAGTTCTTTCAAACATTAAAAAGTGCTGGATAAAGAGCTCAGAATTTGTATATAAAGCCTTTAAATGAAGAGAATACTGTTCATATTCATAATTTCGCTGAATAGGCAGGAGTTTTTTGAATGAAACAGTTTAAACCGTGATGATTCATGTGTATATTTCCAAGAAAACTGCGGCATTTTGGTTAAACTCTTAAAATACACAATGACAGTACATGGAAATGATCAGGAACCTGAAGGAAACACCTGAGATATAAGTAATTAGACCCATACTATCCTTATGGCTGTGGACAATTACCGAGAGTCGAGGAGGAAAGCTGTGAATTGACGAGAATATTGATAATGTTTACAATCCCGGCTAAATTTCTTGGTTTTTTCTCGAAGAGAGTTCTTTCATATATTAAGAGTTACTATTTAGACAGCTCAGGTTTTGTGTAAAAAGCTTTTACATAAAGAGAATAGTGTTTCTATTTAGAATTGGGTCTGAATTGGCGAGAGTTTCTTGAGTGAAACAGTTTAAACCCTGAAGATTCCTGAATATAACTGTAGGAAAACCGTCTATCTCGGGTAAAACTTTTAAATACAAGGTAATAGTCCTGCGACATGATTAGAAATGTGTAAGAAGCACTTGAAATACCAGTACATAGAGCCATACTATCGTTGTGGCCATGTTCAATCACCGAGATTAGAGGTATAAAGCTTTGTTATGACCAGAATACTGTTACTGTTTACAAATCCGGCGAATTTACTTGGCGTTTTTGTGAAGAAAGTTCTTTCAAACATTAAAAAGTGCTGGATAAAGAGCTCAGAATTTGTATATAAAGCCTTTAAATGAAGAGAATACTGTTCATAGTCAAAATTTGGCTGAATAGGCAGGAGTTTTTTGAATGAAACAGTTTAAACCGTGATGATTCATGGTATATTTCCAAGAAAACTGCGGCATTTTTCTTAAACTCTTAAAATACACAATGACAGTACATGGAAATGATCAGGAACCTGAAGGAAACACCTGAGATATAAGTAATTAGACCCATACTTTCCTTATGGCCGTGTACAATTACCGAGAGTCGAGTAGGAAAGCTGTGAATTGACGAGAATATTGATAATGTTTACAATCCCGGCTCAATTTCTTGGTTTTTTCTCGAAGAGAGTTCTTTCATATATTAAGAGTTACTATTTAGACAGCTCAGGTTTTGTGTAAAAAGCTTTTACATAAAGAGAATAGTGTTTCTATTTAGAATTGGGTCTGAATTGGCGCGAGTTTCTTGAGTGAAACAGTTTAAACCCTGAAGATTCCTGAATATAACTGTAGGAAAACCGTCTATCTCGGGTAAAACTTTTAAATACACGGTAATAGTCCTGCGACATGATTAGAAATGTGTAAGAAGCACTTGAAATACCAGTACATAGAGCCATACTATCGTTGTGGCCATGTTCAATCACCGAGATTAGAGGTATAAAGCTTTGTTATGACCAGAATACTGTTACCGTTTACAAATCCGGCGAATTTCCTTGGCGTTTTTCTGAAGAAAGTTCTTTCAAACATTAAAAAGTGCTGGATAAAGAGCTCAGAATTTGTATATAAAGCCTTTAAATGAAGAGAATACTGTTCATATTCATAATTTCGCTGAATAGGCAGCAGTTTTTTGAATGAAACAGTTTAAACCGTGATGATTCATGTGTATATTTCCAAGAAAACTGCGGCATTTTGGTTAAACTCTTAAAATACACAATGACAGTACATGGAAATGATCAGGAACCTGAAGGAAACACCTGAGATATAAGTAATTAGACCCATACTATCCTTATGGCTGTGGACAATTACCGAGAGTCGAGGAGGAAAGCTGTGAATTGACGAGAATATTGATAATGTTTACAATCCCGGCTAAATTTCTTGGTTTTTTCTCGAAGAGAGTTCTTTCATATATTAAGAGTTACTATTTAGACAGCTCAGGTTTTGTGTAAAAAGCTTTTACATAAAGAGAATAGTGTTTCTATTTAGAATTGGGTCTGAATTGGCGAGAGTTTCTTGAGTGAAACAGTTTAAACCCTGAAGATTCCTGAATATAACTGTAGGAAAACCGTCTATCTCGGGTAAAACTTTTAAATACAAGGTAATAGTCCTGCGACATGATTAGAAATGTGTAAGAAGCACTTGAAATACCAGTACATAGAGCCATACTATCGTTGTGGCCATGTTCAATCACCGAGATTAGAGGTATAAAGCTTTGTTATGACCAGAATACTGTTACTGTTTACAAATCCGGCGAATTTACTTGGCGTTTTTGTGAAGAAAGTTCTTTCAAACATTAAAAAGTGCTGGATAAAGAGCTCAGAATTTGTATATAAAGCCTTTAAATGAAGAGAATACTGTTCATAGTCAAAATTTGGCTGAATAGGCAGGAGTTTTTTGAATGAAACAGTTTAAACCGTGATGATTCATGGTATATTTCCAAGAAAACTGCGGCATTTTTCTTAAACTCTTAAAATACACAATGACAGTACATGGAAATGATCAGGAACCTGAAGGAAACACCTGAGATATAAGTAATTAGACCCATACTTTCCTTATGGCCGTGTACAATTACCGAGAGTCGAGTAGGAAAGCTGTGAATTGACGAGAATATTGATAATGTTTACAATCCCGGCTCAATTTCTTGGTTTTTTCTCGAAGAGAGTTCTTTCATATATTAAGAGTTACTATTTAGACAGCTCAGGTTTTGTGTAAAAAGCTTTTACATAAAGAGAATAGTGTTTCTATTTAGAATTGGGTCTGAATTGGCGCGAGTTTCTTGAGTGAAACAGTTTAAACCCTGAAGATTCCTGAATATAACTGTAGGAAAACCGTCTATCTCGGGTAAAACTTTTAAATACACGGTAATAGTCCTGCGACATGATTAGAAATGTGTAAGAAGCACTTGAAATACCAGTACATAGAGCCATACTATCGTTGTGGCCATGTTCAATCACCGAGATTAGAGGTATAAAGCTTTGTTATGACCAGAATACTGTTACCGTTTACAAATCCGGCGAATTTCCTTGGCGTTTTTCTGAAGAAAGTTCTTTCAAACATTAAAAAGTGCTGGATAAAGAGCTCAGAATTTGTATATAAAGCCTTTAAATGAAGAGAATACTGTTCATATTCATAATTTCGCTGAATAGGCAGCAGTTTTTTGAATGAAACAGTTTAAACCGTGACGATTCATGTGTATATTTCCAAGAAAACTGCGGCATTTTGGTTAAACTCTTAAAATACACAATGACAGTACATGGAAATGATCAGGAACCTGAAGGAAACACCTGAGATATAAGTAATTAGACCCATACTATCCTTATGGCTGTGGACAATTACTGAGAGTCGAGGAGGAAAGCTGTGAATTGACGAGAATATTGATAATGTTTACAATGGCGGCTCAATTTCTTGGTTTTTTCTCGAAGAGAGTTCTTTCATATATTAAGAGTTACTATTTAGACAGCTCAGGTTTTGTGTAAAAAGCTTTTACATAAAGAGAATAGTGTTTCTATTTAGAATTGGGTCTGAATTGGCGCGAGTTTCTTGAGTGAAACAGTTTAAACCCTGAAGATTCCTGAATATAACTGTAGGAAAACCGTCTATCTCGGGTAAAACTTTTAAATACACGGTAATAGTCCTGCGACATGATTAGAAATGTGTAAGAAGCACTTGAAATACCAGTACATAGAGCCATACTATCGTTGTGGCCATGTTCAATCACCGAGATTAGAGGTATAAAGCTTTGTTATGACCAGAATACTGTTACCGTTTACAAATCCGGCGAATTTACTTGGCGTTTTTCTGAAGAAAGTTCTTTCAAACATTAAAAAGTGCTGGATAAAGAGCTCAGAATTTGTATATAAAGCCTTTAAATGAAGAGAATACTGTTCATATTCAAAATTTGGCTGAATAGGCAGGAGTTTTTTGAATGAAACAGTTTAAACCGTGATGATTCATGTGTATATTTCCAAGAAAACTGCGGCATTTTGGTTAAACTCTTAAAATACACAATGACAGTACATGGAAATGATCAGGAACCTGAAGGAAACACCTGAGATATAAGTAATTAGACCCATACTATCCTTATGGCCGTGTACAATTACCGAGAGTTCAGGAGGAAAGCTGTGAATTGACGAGAATATTGATAATGTTTACAATCCCGGCTCAATTTCTTGGTTTTTTCTCGAAGAGAGTTCTTTCATATATTAAGAGTTACTATTTAGACAGCTCAGGTTTTGTGTAAAAAGCTTTTACATAAAGAGAATAGTGTTTCTATTTAGAATTGGGTCTGAATTGGCGCGAGTTTCTTGAGTGAAACAGTTTAAACCCTGAAGATTCCTGAATATAACTGTAGGAAAACCGTCTATCTCGGGTAAAACTTTTAAATACACGGTAATAGTCCTGCGACATGATTAGAAATGTGTAAGAAGCACTTGAAAGACCAGTACATAGAGCCATACTATCGTTGTGGCCCTGTTCAATCACCGAGATTAGAGGTATAAAGCTGTGTTATGACCAGAATACTGTTACCGTTTACAAATCCGGCGAATTTACTTGGCGTTTTTGTGAAGAAAGTTCTTTCAAACATTAAAAAGTGCTGGATAAAGAGCTCAGAATTTGTATATAAAGCCTTTAAATGAAGAGAATACTGTTCATATTCAAAATTTGGCTGAATAGGCAGGAGTTTTTTGAATGAAACAGTTTAAACCGTGATGATTCATGTGTATATTTCCAAGAAAACTGCGGCATTTTGGTTAAACTCTTAAAATACACAATGACAGTACATGGAAATGATCAGGAACCTGAAGGAAACACCTGAGAAATAAGTAATTAGACCCATACTATCCTTATGGCCGTGTATAATTACCGAGAGTTCAGGAGGAAAGCTGTGAATTGACGAGAATATTGATAATGTTTACAATCCCGGCTCAATTTCTTGGTTTTTTCTCGAAGAGAGTTCTTTCATATATTAAGAGTTACTATTTAGACAGCTCAGGTTTTGTGTAAAAAGCTTTTACATAAAGAGAATAGTGTTTCTATTTAGAATTGGGTCTGAATTGGCGCGAGTTTCTTGAGTGAAACAGTTTAAACCCTGAAGATTCCTGAATATAACTGTAGGAAAACCGTCTATCTCGGGTAAAACTTTTAAATACACGGTAATAGTCCTGCGACATGATTAGAAATGTGTAAGAAGCACTTGAAATACCAGTACATAGAGCCATACTATCGTTGTGGCCATGTTCAATCACCGAGATTAGAGGTATAAAGCTTTGTTATGACCAGAATACTGTTACCGTTTACAAATCCGGCGAATTTCCTTGGCGTTTTTCTGAAGAAAGTTCTTTCAAACATTAAAAAGTGCTGGATAAAGAGCTCAGAATTTGTATATAAAGCCTTTAAATGAAGAGAATACTGTTCATATTCATAATTTCGCTGAATAGGCAGCAGTTTTTTGAATGAAACAGTTTAAACCGTGATGATTCATGTGTATATTTCCAAGAAAACTGCGGCATTTTGGTTAAACTCTTAAAATACACAATGACAGTACATGGAAATGATCAGGAACCTGAAGGAAACACCTGAGATATAAGTAATTAGACCCATACTATCCTTATGGCTGTGGACAATTACCGAGAGTCGAGGAGGAAAGCTGTGAATTGACGAGAATATTGATAATGTTTACAATCCCGGCTAAATTTCTTGGTTTTTTCTCGAAGAGAGTTCTTTCATATATTAAGAGTTACTATTTAGACAGCTCAGGTTTTGTGTAAAAAGCTTTTACATAAAGAGAATAGTGTTTCTATTTAGAATTGGGTCTGAATTGGCGAGAGTTTCTTGAGTGAAACAGTTTAAACCCTGAAGATTCCTGAATATAACTGTAGGAAAACCGTCTATCTCGGGTAAAACTTTTAAATACAAGGTAATAGTCCTGCGACATGATTAGAAATGTGTAAGAAGCACTTGAAATACCAGTACATAGAGCCATACTATCGTTGTGGCCATGTTCAATCACCGAGATTAGAGGTATAAAGCTTTGTTATGACCAGAATACTGTTACTGTTTACAAATCCGGCGAATTTACTTGGCGTTTTTGTGAAGAAAGTTCTTTCAAACATTAAAAAGTGCTGGATAAAGAGCTCAGAATTTGTATATAAAGCCTTTAAATGAAGAGAATACTGTTCATAGTCAAAATTTGGCTGAATAGGCAGGAGTTTTTTGAATGAAACAGTTTAAACCGTGATGATTCATGGTATATTTCCAAGAAAACTGCGGCATTTTTCTTAAACTCTTAAAATACACAATGACAGTACATGGAAATGATCAGGAACCTGAAGGAAACACCTGAGATATAAGTAATTAGACCCATACTTTCCTTATGGCCGTGTACAATTACCGAGAGTCGAGTAGGAAAGCTGTGAATTGACGAGAATATTGATAATGTTTACAATCCCGGCTCAATTTCTTGGTTTTTTCTCGAAGAGAGTTCTTTCATATATTAAGAGTTACTATTTAGACAGCTCAGGTTTTGTGTAAAAAGCTTTTACATAAAGAGAATAGTGTTTCTATTTAGAATTGGGTCTGAATTGGCGCGAGTTTCTTGAGTGAAACAGTTTAAACCCTGAAGATTCCTGAATATAACTGTAGGAAAACCGTCTATCTCGGGTAAAACTTTTAAATACACGGTAATAGTCCTGCGACATGATTAGAAATGTGTAAGAAGCACTTGAAATACCAGTACATAGAGCCATACTATCGTTGTGGCCATGTTCAATCACCGAGATTAGAGGTATAAAGCTTTGTTATGACCAGAATACTGTTACCGTTTACAAATCCGGCGAATTTCCTTGGCGTTTTTCTGAAGAAAGTTCTTTCAAACATTAAAAAGTGCTGGATAAAGAGCTCAGAATTTGTATATAAAGCCTTTAAATGAAGAGAATACTGTTCATATTCATAATTTCGCTGAATAGGCAGCAGTTTTTTGAATGAAACAGTTTAAACCGTGATGATTCATGTGTATATTTCCAAGAAAACTGCGGCATTTTGGTTAAACTCTTAAAATACACAATGACAGTACATGGAAATGATCAGGAACCTGAAGGAAACACCTGAGATATAAGTAATTAGACCCATACTATCCTTATGGCTGTGGACAATTACTGAGAGTCGAGGAGGAAAGCTGTGAATTGACGAGAATATTGATAATGTTTACAATGGCGGCTCAATTTCTTGGTTTTTTCTCGAAGAGAGTTCTTTCATATATTAAGAGTTACTATTTAGACAGCTCAGGTTTTGTGTAAAAAGCTTTTACATAAAGAGAATAGTGTTTCTATTTAGAATTGGGTCTGAATTGGCGCGAGTTTCTTGAGTGAAACAGTTTAAACCCTGAAGATTCCTGAATATAACTGTAGGAAAACCGTCTATCTCGGGTAAAACTTTTAAATACACGGTAATAGTCCTGCGACATGATTAGAAATGTGTAAGAAGCACTTGAAATACCAGTACAGAGAGCCATACTATCGTTGTGGCCATGTTCAATCACCGAGATTAGAGGTATAAAGCTTTGTTATGACCAGAATACTGTTACCGTTTACAAATCCGGCGAATTTACTTGGCGTTTTTCTGAAGAAAGTTCTTTCAAACATTAAAAAGTGCTGGATAAAGAGCTCAGAATTTGTATATAAAGCCTTTAAATGAAGAGAATACTGTTCATATTCATAATTTCGCTGAATAGGCAGGAGTTTTTTGAATGAAACAGTTTAAACCGTGATGATTCATGTGTATATTTCCAAGAAAACTGCGGCATTTTGGTTAAACTCTTAAAATACACAATGACAGTACATGGAAATGATCAGGAACCTGAAGGAAACACCTGAGATATAAGTAATTAGACCCATACTATCCTTATGGCCGTGTACAATTACCGAGAGTTCAGGAGGAAAGCTGTGAATTGACGAGAATATTGATAATGTTTACAATCCCGGCTCAATTTCTTGGTTTTTTCTCGAAGAGAGTTCTTTCATATATTAAGAGTTACTATTTAGACAGCTCAGGTTTTGTGTAAAAAGCTTTTACATAAAGAGAATAGTGTTTCTATTTAGAATTGGGTCTGAATTGGCGCGAGTTTCTTGAGTGAAACAGTTTAAACCCTGAAGATTCCTGAATATAACTGTAGGAAAACCGTCTATCTCGGGTAAAACTTTTAAATACACGGTAATAGTCCTGCGACATGATTAGAAATGTGTAAGAAGCACTTGAAAGACCAGTACATAGAGCCATACTATCGTTGTGGCCCTGTTCAATCACCGAGATTAGAGGTATAAAGCTGTGTTATGACCAGAATACTGTTACCGTTTACAAATCCGGCGAATTTACTTGGCGTTTTTGTGAAGAAAGTTCTTTCAAACATTAAAAAGTGCTGGATAAAGAGCTCAGAATTTGTATATAAAGCCTTTAAATGAAGAGAATACTGTTCATATTCAAAATTTGGCTGAATAGGCAGGAGTTTTTTGAATGAAACAGTTTAAACCGTGATGATTCATGTGTATATTTCCAAGAAAACTGCGGCATTTTGGTTAAACTCTTAAAATACACAATGACAGTACATGGAAATGATCAGGAACCTGAAGGAAACACCTGAGAAATAAGTAATTAGACCCATACTATCCTTATGGCCGTGTATAATTACCGAGAGTTCAGGAGGAAAGCTGTGAATTGACGAGAATATTGATAATGTTTACAATCCCGGCTCAATTTCTTGGTTTTTTCTCGAAGAGAGTTCTTTCATATATTAAGAGTTACTATTTAGACAGCTCAGGTTTTGTGTAAAAAGCTTTTACATAAAGAGAATAGTGTTTCTATTTAGAATTGGGTCTGAATTGGCGCGAGTTTCTTGAGTGAAACAGTTTAAACCCTGAAGATTCCTGAATATAACTGTAGGAAAACCGTCTATCTCGGGTAAAACTTTTAAATACACGGTAATAGTCCTGCGAAATGATTAGAAATGTGTAAGAAGCACTTGAAAGACCAGTACATAGAGCCATACTATCGTTGTGGCCCTGTTCAATCACCGAGATTAGAGGTATAAAGCTGTGTTATGACCAGAATACTGTTACCGTTTACAAATCCGGCGAATTTACTTGGCGTTTTTGTGAAGAAAGTTCTTTCAAACGTTAAAAAGTGCTGGATAAAGAGCTCAGAATTTGTATATAAAGCCTTTAAATGAAGAGAATACTGTTCATATTCAAAATTTGGCTGAATAGGCAGGAGTTTTTTGAATGAAACAGTTTAAACCGTGATGATTCATGTGTATATTTCCAAGAAAACTGCGGCATTTTGGTTAAACTCTTAAAATACACAATGACAGTACATGGAAATGATCAGGAACCTGAAGGAAACACCTGAGATATAAGTAATTAGACCCATACTATCCTTATGGCCGTGTACAATTACCGAGAGTCGAGGAGGAAAGCTGTGAATTGACGAGAATATTGATAATGTTTACAATCCCGGCTCAATTTCTTGGTTTTTTTTCGAAGAGAGTTCTTTCATATATTAAGAGTTACTATTTAGACAGCTCAGGTTTTGTGTAAAAAGCTTTTACATAAAGAGAATACTGTTTCTAATTAGAATTGGGTCTGAATTGGCGCGAGTTTCTTGAGTGAAACAGTTTAAACCCTGAAGGTTCCTGAATATAACTGTAGGAAAACCGTCTATCTCGGGTAAAACTTTTAAATACGCGGTAATAGTCCCGCGACATGATTAGAAATGTGTAAGAAGCACTTGAAATACCAGTACATAGAGCCATACTATCGTTGTGGCCATGTTCAATCACCGAGATTAGAGGTATAAAGCTTTGTTATGACCAGAATACTGTTACAGTTTACAAATCCGGCGAATTTACTTGGCGTTTTTGTGAAGAAAGTTCTTTCAAACATTAAAAAGTGCTGGATAAAGAGCTCAGAATTTGTATATAAAGCCTTTAAATGAAGAGAATACTGTTCATATTCAAAATTTGGCTGAATAGGCAGGAGTTTTTTGAATGAAACAGTTTAAACCGTGATGATTCATGTGTATATTTCCAAGAAAACTGCGGCATTTTGGTTAAACTCTTAAAATACACAATGACAGTACATGGAAATGATCAGGAACCTGAAGGAAACACCTGAGATATAAGTAATTAGACCCATACTATCCTTATGGCCGTGTACAATTACCGAGAGTCGAGGAGGAAAGCTGTGAATTGACGAGAATATTGATAATGTTTACAATCCCGGCTCAATTTCTTGGTTTTTTTTCGAAGAGAGTTCTTTCATATATTAAGAGTTACTATTTAGACAGCTCAGGTTTTGTGTAAAAAGCTTTTACATAAAGAGAATACTGTTTCTAATTAGAATTGGGTCTGAATTGGCGCGAGTTTCTTGAGTGAAACAGTTTAAACCCTGAAGGTTCCTGAATATAACTGTAGGAAAACCGTCTATCTCGGGTAAAACTTTTAAATACGCGGTAATAGTCCCGCGACATGATTAGAAATGTGTAAGAAGCACTTGAAATACCAGTACATAGAGCCATACTATCGTTGTGGCCATGTTCAATCACCGAGATTAGAGGTATAAAGCTTTGTTATGACCAGAATACTGTTACAGTTTACAAATCCGGCGAATTTACTTGGCGTTTTTGTGAAGAAAGTTCTTTCAAACATTAAAAAGTGCTGGATAAAGAGCTCAGAATTTGTATATAAAGCCTTTAAATGAAGAGAATACTGTTCATATTCAAAATTTGGCTGAATAGGCAGGAGTTTTTTGAATGAAACAGTTTAAACCGTGATGATTCATGTGTATATTTCCAAGAAAACTGCGGCATTTTGGTTAAACTCTTAAAATACACAATGACAGTACATGGAAATGATCAGGAACCTGAAGGAAACACCTGAGATATAAGTAATTAGACCCATACTATCCTTATGGCCGTGTACAATTACCGAGAGTCGAGGAGGAAAGCTGTGAATTGACGAGAATATTGATAATGTTTACAATCCCGGCTCAATTTCTTGGTTTTTTTTTCGAAGAGAGTTCTTTCATATATTAAGAGTTACTATTTAGACAGCTCAGGTTTTGTGTAAAAAGCTTTTACATAAAGAGAATACTGTTTCTAATTAGAATTGGGTCTGAATTGGCGCGAGTTTCTTGAGTGAAACAGTTTAAACCCTGAAGGTTCCTGAATATAACTGTAGGAAAACCGTCTATCTCGGGTAAAACTTTTAAATACGCGGTAATAGTCCCGCGACATGATTAGAAATGTGTAAGAAGCACTTGAAATACCAGTACATAGAGCCATACTATCGTTGTGGCCATGTTCAATCACCGAGATTAGAGGTATAAAGCTTTGTTATGACCAGAATACTGTTACAGTTTACAAATCCGGCGAATTTACTTGGCGTTTTTGTGAAGAAAGTTCTTTCAAACATTAAAAAGTACTGGATAAAGAGCTCAGAATTTGTATATAAAGCCTTTAAATGAAGAGAATACTGTTCATATTCAAAATTTGGCTGAATAGGCAGGAGTTTTTTGAATGAAACAGTTTAATCCGTGATGATTCATGTGTATATTTCCAAGAAAACTGCGGCATTTTGGTTAAACTCTTAAAATACACAATGACAGTACATGGAAATGATCAGGAACCTGAAGGAAACACCTGAGATATAAGTAATTAGACCCATACTATCCTTATGGCCGTGTACAATTACCGAGAGTCGAGGAGGAAAGCTGTGAATTGACGAGAATATTGATAATGTTTACAATCCCGGCTCAATTTCTTGGTTTTTTCTCGAAGAGAGTTCTTTCATATATTAAGAGTTACTATTTAGACAGCTCAGGTTTTGTGTAAAAAGCTTTTACATAAAGAGAATAGTGTTTCTATTTAGAATTGGGTCTGAATTGGCGCGAGTTTCTTGAGTGAAACAGTTTAAACCCTGAAGATTCCTGAATATAACTGTAGGAAAACCGTCTATCTCGGGTAAAACTTTTAAATACACGGTAATAGTCCTGCGACATGATTAGAAATGTGTAAGAAGCACTTGAAATACCAGTACATAGAGCCATACTATCGTTGTGGCCATGTTCAATCAGCGAGATTAGAGGTATAAAGCTTTGTTATGACCAGAATACTGTTACCGTTTACAAATCCGGCGAATTTACTTGGCGTTTTTCTGAAGAAAGTTCTTTCAAACATTAAAAAGTGCTGGATAAAGAGCTCAGAATTTGTATATAAAGCCTTTAAATGAAGAGAATACTGTTCATATTCAAAATTTGGCTGAATAGGCAGGAGTTTTTTGAATGAAACAGTTTAAACCGTGATGATTCATGTGTATATTTCCAAGAAAACTGCGGCATTTTGGTTAAACTCTTAAAATACACAATGACAGTACATGGAAATGATCAGGAACCTGAAGGAAACAACTGAGATATAAGTAATTAGACCCATACTATCCTTATGGCCGTGTACAATTACCGAGAGTCGAGGAGGAAAGCTGTGAATTGACGAGAATATTGATAATGTTTACAATCCCGGCTCAATTTCTTGGTTTTTTTTCGAAGAGAGTTCTTTCATATATTAAGAGTTACTATTTAGACAGCTCAGGTTTTGTGTAAAAAGCTTTTACATAAAGAGAATACTGTTTCTAATTAGAATTGGGTCTGAATTGGCGCGAGTTTCTTGAGTGAAACAGTTTAAACCCTGAAGGTTCCTGAATATAACTGTAGGAAAACCGTCTATCTCGGGTAAAACTTTTAAATACGCGGTAATAGTCCCGCGACATGATTAGAAATGTGTAAGAAGCACTTGAAATACCAGTACATAGAGCCATACTATCGTTGTGGCCATGTTCAATCACCGAGATTAGAGGTATAAAGCTTTGTTATGACCAGAATACTGTTACAGTTTACAAATCCGGCGAATTTACTTGGCGTTTTTGTGAAGAAAGTTCTTTCAAACATTAAAAAGTGCTGGATAAAGAGCTCAGAATTTGTATATAAAGCCTTTAAATGAAGAGAATACTGTTCATATTCAAAATTTGGCTGAATAGGCAGGAGTTTTTTGAATGAAACAGTTTAAACCGTGATGATTCATGTGTATATTTCCAAGAAAACTGCGGCATTTTGGTTAAACTCTTAAAATACACAATGACAGTACATGGAAATGATCAGGAACCTGAAGGAAACACCTGAGATATAAGTAATTAGACCCATACTATCCTTATGGCCGTGTACAATTACCGAGAGTCGAGGAGGAAAGCTGTGAATTGACGAGAATATTGATAATGTTTACAATCCCGGCTCAATTTCTTGGTTTTTTTTCGAAGAGAGTTCTTTCATATATTAAGAGTTACTATTTAGACAGCTCAGGTTTTGTGTAAAAAGCTTTTACATAAAGAGAATACTGTTTCTAATTAGAATTGGGTCTGAATTGGCGCGAGTTTCTTGAGTGAAACAGTTTAAACCCTGAAGGTTCCTGAATATAACTGTAGGAAAACCGTCTATCTCGGGTAAAACTTTTAAATACGCGGTAATAGTCCCGCGACATGATTAGAAATGTGTAAGAAGCACTTGAAATACCAGTACATAGAGCCATACTATCGTTGTGGCCATGTTCAATCACCGAGATTAGAGGTATAAAGCTTTGTTATGACCAGAATACTGTTACAGTTTACAAATCCGGCGAATTTACTTGGCGTTTTTGTGAAGAAAGTTCTTTCAAACATTAAAAAGTACTGGATAAAGAGCTCAGAATTTGTATATAAAGCCTTTAAATGAAGAGAATACTGTTCATATTCAAAATTTGGCTGAATAGGCAGGAGTTTTTTGAATGAAACAGTTTAAACCGTGATGATTCATGTGTATATTTCCAAGAAAACTGCGGCATTTTGGTTAAACTCTTAAAATACACAATGACAGTACATGGAAATGATCAGGAACCTGAAGGAAACACCTGAGAAATAAGTAATTAGACCCATACTATCCTTATGGCCGTGTACAATTACCGAGAGTTCAGGAGGAAAGCTGTGAATTGACGAGAATATTGATAATGTTTACAATCCCGGCTCAATTTCTTGGTTTTTTCTCGAAGAGAGTTCTTTCATATATTAAGAGTTACTATTTAGACAGCTCAGGTTTTGTGTAAAAAGCTTTTACATAAAGAGAATACTGTTTCTTTTTAGAATTGGGTCTGAATTGGCGCGAGTTTCTTGAGTGAAACAGTTTAAACCCTGAAGATTCCTGAATATAACTGTGGGAAAACCGTCTATCTCGGGTAAAACTTTTAAATACACGGTAATAGTTCTGCGACATGATTAGAAATGTGTAAGAAGCACTTGAAATACCAGTACATAGAGCCATACTATCGTTGTGGCCATGTTCAATCACCGAGATTAGAGGTATAAAGCTTTGTTATGACCAGAATACTGTTACAGTTTACAAATCCGGCGAATTTACTTGGCGTTTTTGTGAAGAAAGTTCTTTCAAACATTAAAAAGTGCTGGATAAAGAGCTCAGAATTTGTATATAAAGCCTTTAAATGAAGAGAATACTGTTCATATTCAAAATTTGGCTGAATAGGCAGGAGTTTTTTGAATGAAACAGTTTAAACCGTGATGATTCATGTGTATATTTCCAAGAAAACTGCGGCATTTTGGTTAAACTCTTAAAATACACAATGACAGTACATGGAAATGATCAGGAACCTGAAGGAAACACCTGAGAAATAAGTAATTAGACCCATACTATCCTTATGGCCGTGTACAATTACCGAGAGTTCAGGAGGAAAGCTGTGAATTGACGAGAATATTGATAATGTTTACAATCCCGGCTCAATTTCTTGGTTTTTTCTCGAAGAGAGTTCTTTCATATATTAAGAGTTACTATTTAGACAGCTCAGGTTTTGTGTAAAAAGCTTTTACATAAAGAGAATAGTGTTTCTATTTAGAATTGGGTCTGAATTGGCGCGAGTTTCTTGAGTGAAACAGTTTAAACCCTGAAGATTCCTGAATATAACTGTAGGAAAACCGTCTATCTCGGGTAAAACTTTTAAATACACGGTAATAGTCCTGCGAAATGATTAGAAATGTGTAAGAAGCACTTGAAAGACCAGTACATAGAGCCATACTATAGTTGTGGCCCTGTTCAATCACCGAGATTAGAGGTATAAAGCTGTGTTATGACCAGAATACTGTTACCGTTTACAAATCCGGCGAATTTACTTGGCGTTTTTGTGAAGAAAGTTCTTTCAAACGTTAAAAAGTGCTGGATAAAGAGCTCAGAATTTGTATATAAAGCCTTTAAATGAAGAGAATACTGTTCATATTCAAAATTTGGCTGAATAGGCAGGAGTTTTTTGAATGAAACAGTTTAAACCGTGATGATTCATGTGTATATTTCCAAGAAAACTGCGGCATTTTGGTTAAACTCTTAAAATACACAATGACAGTACATAGAAATGATCAGGAACCTGAAGGAAACACCTGAGATATAAGTAATTAGACCCATACTATCCTTATGGCCGTGTACAATTACCGAGAGTCGAGGAGGAAAGCTGTGAATTGACGAGAATATTGATAATGTTTACAATCCCGGCTCAATTTCTTGGTTTTTTTTCGAAGAGAGTTCTTTCATATATTAAGAGTTACTATTTAGACAGCTCAGGTTTTGTGTAAAAAGCTTTTACATAAAGAGAATAGTGTTTCTATTTAGAATTGGGTCTGAATTGGCGCGAGTTTCTTGAGTGAAACAGTTTAAACCCTGAAGATTCCTGAATATAACTGTGGGAAAACCGTCTATCTCGGGTAAAACTTTTAAATACACGGTAATAGTTCTGCGACATGATTAGAAATGTGTAAGAAGCACTTGAAATACCAGTACATAGAGCCATACTATCGTTGTGGCCATGTTCAATCACCGAGATTAGAGGTATAAAGCTTTGTTATGACCAGAATACTGTTACAGTTTACAAATCCGGCGAATTTACTTGGCGTTTTTGTGAAGAAAGTTCTTTCAAACGTTAAAAAGTGCTGGATAAAGAGCTCAGAATTTGTATATAAAGCCTTTAAATGAAGAGAATACTGTTCATATTCAAAATTTGGCTGAATAGGCAGGAGTTTTTTGAATGAAACAGTTTAAACCGTGATGATTCATGTGTATATTTCCAAGAAAACTGCGGCATTTTGGTTAAACTCTTAAAATACACAATGACAGTACATGGTAATGATCAGGAACCTGAAGGAAACACCTGAGAAATAAGTAATTAGACCCATACTATCCTTATGGCCGTGTACAATTACCGAGAGTCGAGGAGGAAAGCTGTGAATTGACGAGAATATTGATAATGTTTACAATCCCGGCTCAATTTCTTGGTTTTTTCTCGAAGAGAGTTCTTTCATATATTAAGAGTTACTATTTAGACAGCTCAGGTTTTGTGTAAAAAGCTTTTACATAAAGAGAATAGTGTTTCTATTTAGAATTGGGTCTGAATTGGCGCGATTTCTTGAGTGAAACAGTTTAAACCCTGAAGATTCCTGAATATAACTGTAGGAAAACCGTCTATCTCGGGTAAAACTTTTAAATACACGATAATAGTCCTGCGACATGATTAGAAATGTGTAAGAAGCACTTGAAATACCAGTACATAGAGCCATACTATCGTTGTGGCCATGTTCAATCACCGAGATTAGAGGTATAAAGCTTTGTTATGACCAGAATACTGTTACCGTTTACAAATCCGGCGAATTTCCTTGGCGTTTTTCTGAAGAAAGTTCTTTCAAACATTAAAAAGTGCTGGATAAAGAGCTCAGAATTTTTATATAAAGCCTTTAAATGAAGAGAATACTGTTCATATTCATAATTTCGCTGAATAGGCAGGAGTTTTTTGAATGAAACAGTTTAAACCGTGATGATTCATGTGTATATTTCCAAGAAAACTGCGGCATTTTGGTTAAACTCTTAAAATACACAATGACAGTACATGGAAATGATCAGGAACCTGAAGGAAACACCTGAAATATAAGTAATTAGACCCATACTATCCTTATGGCCGTGGACAATTACCGAGAGTCGAGGAGGAAAGCTGTGAATTGACGAGAATATTGATAATGTTTACAATCCCGGCTCAATTTCTTGGTTTTGTTTCGAAGAGAGTTCTTTCATATATTAAGAGTTACTATTTAGACAGCTCAGGTTTTGTGTAAAAAGCTTTTACATAAAGAGAATAGTGTTTCTATTTAGAATTGGGTCTGAATTGGCGCGAGTTTCTTGAGTGAAACAGTTTAAACCCTGAAGATTCCTGAATATAACTGTAGGAAAACCGTCTATCTCGGGTAAAACTTTTAAATACACGGTAATAGTCCTGCGACATGATTAGAAATGTGTAAGAAGCACTTGAAATACCAGTACATAGAGCCATACTATCGTTGTGGCCATGTTCAATCACCGAGATTAGAGGTATAAAGCTTTGTTATGACCAGAATACTGTTACCGTTTACAAATCCGGCGAATTTCCTTGGCGTTTTTCTGAAGAAAGTTCTTTCAAACATTAAAAAGTGCTGGATAAAGAGCTCAGAATTTGTATATAAAGCCTTTAAATGAAGAGAATACTGTTCATATTCATAATTTCGCTGAATAGGCAGGAGTTTTTTGAATGAAACAGTTTAAACCGTGATGATTCATGTGTATATTTCCAAGAAAACTGCGGCATTTTTCTTAAACTCTTAAAATACACAATGACAGTACATGGAAATGATCAGGAACCTGAAGGAAACACCTGAGAAATAAGTAATTAGACCCATACTATCCTTATGGCTGTGGACAATTACCGAGAGTCGAGGAGGAAAGCTGTGAATTGACGAGAATATTGATAATGTTTACAATCCCGGCTCAATTTCTTGGTTTTTTCTCGAAGAGAGTTCTTTCATATATTAAGAGTTACTATTTAGACAGCTCAGGTTTTGTGTAAAAAGCTTTTACATAAAGAGAATAGTGTTTCTATTTAGAATTGGGTCTGAATTGGCGCGATTTCTTGAGTGAAACAGTTTAAACCCTGAAGATTCCTGAATATAACTGTAGGAAAACCGTCTATCTCGGGTAAAACTTTTAAATACACGATAATAGTTCTGCGACATGATTAGAAATGTGTAAGAAGCACTTGAAATACCAGTACATAGAGCCATACTATCGTTGTGGCCATGTTCAATCACCGAGATTAGAGGTATAAAGCTTTGTTATGACCAGAATACTGTTACCGATTACAAATCCGGCGAATTTCCTTGGCGTTTTTCTGAAGAAAGTTCTTTCAAACATTAAAAAGTGCTGGATAAAGAGCTCAGAATTTGTATATAAAGCCTTTAAATGAAGAGAATACTGTTCATATTCATAATTTCGCTGAATAGGCAGGAGTTTTTTGAATGAAACAGTTTAAACCGTGATGATTCATGTGTATATTTCCAAGAAAACTGCGGCATTTTGGTTAAACTCTTAAAATACACAATGACAGTACATGGAAATGATCAGGAACCTGAAGGAAACACCTGAAATATAAGTAATTAGACCCATACTATCCTTATGGCTGTGGACAATTACCGAGAGTCGAGGAGGAAAGCTGTGAATTGACGAGAATATTGATAATGTTTACAATCCCGGCTCAATTTCTTGGTTTTGTTTCGAAGAGAGTTCTTTCATATATTAAGAGTTACTATTTAGACAGCTCAGGTTTTGTGTAAAAAGCTTTTACATAAAGAGAATAGTGTTTCTATTTAGAATTGGGTCTGAATTGGCGCGAGTTTCTTGAGTGAAACAGTTTAAACCCTGAAGAATCCTGAATATAACTGTAGGAAAACCGTCTATCTCGGGTAAAACTTTTAAATACACGGTAATAGTCCTGCGACATGATTAGAAATGTGTAAGAAGCACTTGAAATACCAGTACATAGAGCCATACTATCGTTGTGGCCATGTTCAATCACCGAGATTAGAGGTATAAAGCTTTGTTATGACCAGAATACTGTTACCGTTTACAAATCCGGCGAATTTCCTTGGCGTTTTTCTGAAGAAAGTTCTTTCAAACATTAAAAAGTGCTGGATAAAGAGCTCAGAATTTGTATATAAAGCCTTTAAATGAAGAGAATACTGTTCATATTCATAATTTGGCTGAATAGGCAGGAGTTTTTTGAATGAAACAGTTTAAACCGTGATGATTCATGGTATATTTCCAAGAAAACTGCGGCATTTTTCTTAAACTCTTAAAATACACAATGACAGTACATGGAAATGATCAGGAACCTGAAGGAAACACCTGAGATATAAGTAATTAGACCCATACTATCCTTATGGCCGTGTACAATTACCGAGAGTCGAGGAGGAAAGCTGTGAATTGACGAGAATATTGATAATGTTTACAATCCCGGCTCAATTTCTTGGTTTTTTCTCGAAGAGAGTTCTTTCATATATTAAGAGTTACTATTTAGACAGCTCAGGTTTTGTGTAAAAAGCTTTTACATAAAGAGAATAGTGTTTCTATTTAGAATTGGGTCTGAATTGGCGCGATTTCTTGAGTGAAACAGTTTAAACCCTGAAGATTCCTGAATATAACTGTAGGAAAACCGTCTATCTCGGGTAAAACTTTTAAATACACGATAATAGTCCTGCGACATGATTAGAAATGTGTAAGAAGCACTTGAAATACCAGTACATAGAGCCATACTATCGTTGTGGCCATGTTCAATCACCGAGATTAGAGGTATAAAGCTTTGTTATGACCAGAATACTGTTACCGTTTACAAATCCGGCGAATTTCCTTGGCGTTTTTCTGAAGAAAGTTCTTTCAAACATTAAAAAGTGCTGGATAAAGAGCTCAGAATTTGTATATAAAGACTTTAAATGAAGAGAATACTGTTCATATTCATAATTTGGCTGAATAGGCAGGAGTTTTTTGAATGAAACAGTTTAAACCGTGATGATTCATGTGTATATTTCCAAGAAAACTGCAGCATTTTGGTTAAACTCTTAAAATGCACAATGACAGTACATGGAAATGATCAGGAACCTGAAGGAAACACCTGAGATATAAGTAATTAGACCCATACTATCCTTATGGCCGTGTACAATTACCGAGAGTCGAGGAGGAAAGCTGTGAATTGACGAGAATATTGATAATGTTTACAATCCCGGCTCAATTTCTTGGTTTTTTTTCGAAGAGAGTTCTTTCATATATTAAGAGTTACTATTTAGACAGCTCAGGTTTTGTGTAAAAAGCTTTTACATAAAGAGAATAGTGTTTCTATTTAGAATTGGGTCTGAATTGGCGCGATTTTCTTGAGTGAAACAGTTTAAACCCTGAAGATTCCTGAATATAACTGTAGGAAAACCGTCTATCTCGGGTAAAACTTTTAAATACACGGTAATAGTCCTGCGAAATGATTAGAAATGTGTAAGAAGCACTTGAAATACCAGTACATAGAGCCATACTATCGTTGTGGCCATGTTCAATCACCGAGATTAGAGGTATAAAGCTTTGTTATGACCAGAATACTGTTACCGTTTACAAATCCGGCGAATTTCCTTGGCGTTTTTCTGAAGAAAGTTCTTTCAAACATTAAAAAGTGCTGGATAAAGAGCTCAGAATTTGTATATAAAGCCTTTAAATGAAGAGAATACTGTTCATATTCATAATTTCGCTGAATAGGCAGGAGTTTTTTGAATGAAACAGTTTAAACCGTGATGATTCATGTGTATATTTCCAAGAAAACTGCGGCATTTTGGTTAAACTCTTAAAATACACAATGACAGTACATGGAAATGATCAGGAACCTGAAGGAAACACCTGAGATATAAGTAATTAGACCCATACTATCCTTATGGCCGTGTACAATTACCGAGAGTCGAGGAGGAAAGCTGTGAATTGACGAGAATATTGATAATGTTTACAATCCCGGCTCAATTTCTTGGTTTTTTCTCGAAGAGAGTTCTTTCATATATTAAGAGTTACTATTTAGACAGCTCAGGTTTTGTGTAAAAAGCTTTTACATAAAGAGAATAGTGTTTCTATTTAGAATTGGGTCTGAATTGGCGCGATTTCTTGAGTGAAACAGTTTAAACCCTGAAGATTCCTGAATATAACTGTAGGAAAACCGTCTATCTCGGGTAAAACTTTTAAATACACGATAATAGTCCTGCGACATGATTAGAAATGTGTAAGAAGCACTTGAAATACCAGTACATAGAGCCATACTATCGTTGTGGCCATGTTCAATCACCGAGATTAGAGGTATAAAGCTTTGTTATGACCAGAATACTGTTACCGTTTACAAATCCGGCGAATTTCCTTGGCGTTTTTCTGAAGAAAGTTCTTTCAAACATTAAAAAGTGCTGGATAAAGAGCTCAGAATTTGTATATAAAGACTTTAAATGAAGAGAATACTGTTCATATTCATAATTTGGCTGAATAGGCAGGAGTTTTTTGAATGAAACAGTTTAAACCGTGATGATTCATGTGTATATTTCCAAGAAAACTGCAGCATTTTGGTTAAACTCTTAAAATGCACAATGACAGTACATGGAAATGATCAGGAACCTGAAGGAAACACCTGAGATATAAGTAATTAGACCCATACTATCCTTATGGCCGTGTACAATTACCGAGAGTCGAGGAGGAAAGCTGTGAATTGACGAGAATATTGATAATGTTTACAATCCCGGCTCAATTTCTTGGTTTTTTTTCGAAGAGAGTTCTTTCATATATTAAGAGTTACTATTTAGACAGCTCAGGTTTTGTGTAAAAAGCTTTTACATAAAGAGAATAGTGTTTCTATTTAGAATTGGGTCTGAATTGGCGCGATTTTCTTGAGTGAAACAGTTTAAACCCTGAAGATTCCTGAATATAACTGTAGGAAAACCGTCTATCTCGGGTAAAACTTTTAAATACACGGTAATAGTCCTGCGAAATGATTAGAAATGTGTAAGAAGCACTTGAAATACCAGTACATAGAGCCATACTATCGTTGTGGCCATGTTCAATCACCGAGATTAGAGGTATAAAGCTTTGTTATGACCAGAATACTGTTACCGTTTACAAATCCGGCGAATTTCCTTGGCGTTTTTCTGAAGAAAGTTCTTTCAAACATTAAAAAGTGCTGGATAAAGAGCTCAGAATTTGTATATAAAGCCTTTAAATGAAGAGAATACTGTTCATATTCATAATTTCGCTGAATAGGCAGGAGTTTTTTGAATGAAACAGTTTAAACCGTGATGATTCATGTGTATATTTCCAAGAAAACTGCGGCATTTTGGTTAAACTCTTAAAATACACAATGACAGTACATGGAAATGATCAGGAACCTGAAGGAAACACCTGAAATATAAGTAATTAGACCCATACTATCCTTATGGCTGTGGACAATTACCGAGAGTCGAGGAGGAAAGCTGTGAATTGACGAGAATATTGATAATGTTTACAATCCCGGCTCAATTTCTTCGTTTTGTTTCGAAGAGAGTTCTTTCATATATTAAGAGTTACTATTTAGACAGCTCAGGTTTTGTGTAAAAAGCTTTTACATAAAGAGAATAGTGTTTCTATTTAGAATTGGGTCTGAATTGGCGCGAGTTTCTTGAGTGAAACAGTTTAAACCCTGAAGAATCCTGAATATAACTGTAGGAAAACCGTCTATCTCGGGTAAAACTTTTAAATACACGGTAATAGTCCTGCGACATGATTAGAAATGTGTAAGAAGCACTTGAAATACCAGTACATAGAGCCATACTATCGTTGTGGCCATGTTCAATCACCGAGATTAGAGGTATAAAGCTTTGTTATGACCAGAATACTGTTACCGTTTACAAATCCGGCGAATTTCCTTGGCGTTTTTCTGAAGAAAGTTCTTTCAAACATTAAAAAGTGCTGGATAAAGAGCTCAGAATTTGTATATAAAGCCTTTAAATGAAGAGAATACTGTTCATATTCAAAATTTGGCTGAATAGGCAGGAGTTTTTTGAATGAAACAGTTTAAACCGTGATGATTCATGTGTATATTTCCAAGAAAACTGCGGCATTTTGGTTAAACTCTTAAAATACACAATGACAGTACATGGAAATGATCAGGAACCTGAAGGAAACACCTGAGAAATAAGTAATTAGACCCATACTATCCTTATGGCCGTGTACAATTACCGAGAGTTCAGGAGGAAAGCTGTGAATTGACGAGAATATTGATAATGTTTACAATCCCGGCTCAATTTCTTGGTTTTTTCTCGAAGAGAGTTCTTTCATATATTAAGAGTTACTATTTAGACAGCTCAGGTTTTGTGTAAAAAGCTTTTACATAAAGAGAATAGTGTTTCTATTTAGAATTGGGTCTGAATTGGCGCGAGTTTCTTGAGTGAAACAGTTTAAACCCTGAAGATTCCTGAATATAACTGTAGGAAAACCGTCTATCTCGGGTAAAACTTTTAAATACACGGTAATAGTCCTGCGAAATGATTAGAAATGTGTAAGAAGCACTTGAAAGACCAGTACATAGAGCCATACTATAGTTGTGGCCCTGTTCAATCACCGAGATTAGAGGTATAAAGCTGTGTTATGACCAGAATACTGTTACCGTTTACAAATCCGGCGAATTTACTTGGCGTTTTTGTGAAGAAAGTTCTTTCAAACGTTAAAAAGTGCTGGATAAAGAGCTCAGAATTTGTATATAAAGCCTTTAAATGAAGAGAATACTGTTCATATTCAAAATTTGGCTGAATAGGCAGGAGTTTTTTGAATGAAACAGTTTAAACCGTGATGATTCATGTGTATATTTCCAAGAAAACTGCGGCATTTTGGTTAAACTCTTAAAATACACAATGACAGTACATAGAAATGATCAGGAACCTGAAGGAAACACCTGAGATATAAGTAATTAGACCCATACTATCCTTATGGCCGTGTACAATTACCGAGAGTCGAGGAGGAAAGCTGTGAATTGACGAGAATATTGATAATGTTTACAATCCCGGCTCAATTTCTTGGTTTTTTTTCGAAGAGAGTTCTTTCATATATTAAGAGTTACTATTTAGACAGCTCAGGTTTTGTGTAAAAAGCTTTTACATAAAGAGAATAGTGTTTCTATTTAGAATTGGGTCTGAATTGGCGCGAGTTTCTTGAGTGAAACAGTTTAAACCCTGAAGATTCCTGAATATAACTGTGGGAAAACCGTCTATCTCGGGTAAAACTTTTAAATACACGGTAATAGTTCTGCGACATGATTAGAAATGTGTAAGAAGCACTTGAAATACCAGTACATAGAGCCATACTATCGTTGTGGCCATGTTCAATCACCGAGATTAGAGGTATAAAGCTTTGTTATGACCAGAATACTGTTACAGTTTACAAATCCGGCGAATTTACTTGGCGTTTTTGTGAAGAAAGTTCTTTCAAACGTTAAAAAGTGCTGGATAAAGAGCTCAGAATTTGTATATAAAGCCTTTAAATGAAGAGAATACTGTTCATATTCAAAATTTGGCTGAATAGGCAGGAGTTTTTTGAATGAAACAGTTTAAACCGTGATGATTCATGTGTATATTTCCAAGAAAACTGCGGCATTTTGGTTAAACTCTTAAAATACACAATGACAGTACATGGAAATGATCAGGAACCTGAAGGAAACACCTGAGAAATAAGTAATTAGACCCATACTATCCTTATGGCCGTGTACAATTACCGAGAGTCGAGGAGGAAAGCTGTGAATTGACGAGAATATTGATAATGTTTACAATCCCGGCTCAATTTCTTGGTTTTTTCTCGAAGAGAGTTCTTTCATATATTAAGAGTTACTATTTAGACAGCTCAGGTTTTGTGTAAAAAGCTTTTACATAAAGAGAATAGTGTTTCTATTTAGAATTGGGTCTGAATTGGCGCGATTTCTTGAGTGAAACAGTTTAAACCCTGAAGATTCCTGAATATAACTGTAGGAAAACCGTCTATCTCGGGTAAAACTTTTAAATACACGATAATAGTCCTGCGACATGATTAGAAATGTGTAAGAAGCACTTGAAATACCAGTACATAGAGCCATACTATCGTTGTGGCCATGTTCAATCACCGAGATTAGAGGTATAAAGCTTTGTTATGACCAGAATACTGTTACCGTTTACAAATCCGGCGAATTTCCTTGGCGTTTTTCTGAAGAAAGTTCTTTCAAACATTAAAAAGTGCTGGATAAAGAGCTCAGAATTTGTATATAAAGCCTTTAAATGAAGAGAATACTGTTCATATTCATAATTTCGCTGAATAGGCAGGAGTATTTTGAATGAAACAGTTTAAACCGTGATGATTCATGTGTATATTTCCAAGAAAACTGCGGCATTTTGGTTAAACTCTTAAAATACACAATGACAGTACATGGAAATGATCAGGAACCTGAAGGAAACACCTGAAATATAAGTAATTAGACCCATACTATCCTTATGGCTGTGGACAATTACCGAGAGTCGAGGAGGAAAGCTGTGAATTGACGAGAATATTGATAATGTTTACAATCCCGGCTCAATTTCTTGGTTTTGTTTCGAAGAGAGTTCTTTCATATATTAAGAGTTACTATTTAGACAGCTCAGGTTTTGTGTAAAAAGCTTTTACATAAAGAGAATAGTGTTTCTATTTAGAATTGGGTCTGAATTGGCGCGAGTTTCTTGAGTGAAACAGTTTAAACCCTGAAGAATCCTGAATATAACTGTAGGAAAACCGTCTATCTCGGGTAAAACTTTTAAATACACGGTAATAGTCCTGCGACATGATTAGAAATGTGTAAGAAGCACTTGAAATACCAGTACATAGAGCCATACTATCGTTGTGGCCATGTTCAATCACCGAGATTAGAGGTATAAAGCTTTGTTATGACCAGAATACTGTTACCGTTTACAAATCCGGCGAATTTCCTTGGCGTTTTTCTGAAGAAAGTTCTTTCAAACATTAAAAAGTGCTGGATAAAGAGCTCAGAATTTGTATATAAAGCCTTTAAATGAAGAGAATACTGTTCATATTCATAATTTGGCTGAATAGGCAGGAGTTTTTTGAATGAAACAGTTTAAACCGTGATGATTCATGGTATATTTCCAAGAAAACTGCGGCATTTTTCTTAAACTCTTAAAATACACAATGACAGTACATGGAAATGATCAGGAACCTGAAGGAAACACCTGAGATATAAGTAATTAGACCCATACTATCCTTATGGCCGTGTACAATTACCGAGAGTCGAGGAGGAAAGCTGTGAATTGACGAGAATATTGATAATGTTTACAATCCCGGCTCAATTTCTTGGTTTTTTCTCGAAGAGAGTTCTTTCATATATTAAGAGTTACTATTTAGACAGCTCAGGTTTTGTGTAAAAAGCTTTTACATAAAGAGAATAGTGTTTCTATTTAGAATTGGGTCTGAATTGGCGCGATTTCTTGAGTGAAACAGTTTAAACCCTGAAGATTCCTGAATATAACTGTAGGAAAACCGTCTATCTCGGGTAAAACTTTTAAATACACGATAATAGTCCTGCGACATGATTAGAAATGTGTAAGAAGCACTTGAAATACCAGTACATAGAGCCATACTATCTTGTGGCCATGTTCAATCAACGAGATTAGAGGTATAAAGCTTTGTTATGACCAGAATACTGTTACCGTTTACAAATCCGGCGAATTTCCTTGGCGTTTTTCTGAAGAAAGTTCTTTCAAACATTAAAAAGTGCTGGATAAAGAGCTCAGAATTTGTATATAAAGACTTTAAATGAAGAGAATACTGTTCATATTCATAATTTGGCTGAATAGGCAGGAGTTTTTTGAATGAAACAGTTTAAACCGTGATGATTCATGTGTATATTTCCAAGAAAACTGCAGCATTTTGGTTAAACTCTTAAAATGCACAATGACAGTACATGGAAATGATCAGGAACCTGAAGGAAACACCTGAGATATAAGTAATTAGACCCATACTATCCTTATGGCCGTGTACAATTACCGAGAGTCGAGGAGGAAAGCTGTGAATTGACGAGAATATTGATAATGTTTACAATCCCGGCTCAATTTCTTGGTTTTTTTTCGAAGAGAGTTCTTTCATATATTAAGAGTTACTATTTAGACAGCTCAGGTTTTGTGTAAAAAGCTTTTACATAAAGAGAATAGTGTTTCTATTTAGAATTGGGTCTGAATTGGCGCGATTTTCTTGAGTGAAACAGTTTAAACCCTGAAGATTCCTGAATATAACTGTAGGAAAACCGTCTATCTCGGGTAAAACTTTTAAATACACGGTAATAGTCCTGCGAAATGATTAGAAATGTGTAAGAAGCACTTGAAATACCAGTACATAGAGCCATACTATCGTTGTGGCCATGTTCAATCACCGAGATTAGAGGTATAAAGCTTTGTTATGACCAGAATACTGTTACCGTTTACAAATCCGGCGAATTTCCTTGGCGTTTTTCTGAAGAAAGTTCTTTCAAACATTAAAAAGTGCTGGATAAAGAGCTCAGAATTTGTATATAAAGCCTTTAAATGAAGAGAATACTGTTCATATTCATAATTTCGCTGAATAGGCAGGAGTTTTTTGAATGAAACAGTTTAAACCGTGAAGATTCATGTGTATATTTCCAAGAAAACTGCGGCATTTTGGTTAAACTCTTAAAATACACAATGACAGTACATGGAAATGATCAGGAACCTGAAGGAAACACCTGAGATATAAGTAATTAGACCCATACTATCCTTATGGCCGTGTACAATTACCGAGAGTCTAGGAGGAAAGCTGTGAATTGACGAGAATATTGATAATGTTTACAATCCCGGCTCAATTTCTTGGTTTTTTCTCGAAGAGAGTTCTTTCATATATTAAGAGTTACTATTTAGACAGCTCAGGTTTTGTGTAAAAAGCTTTTACATAAAGAGAATAGTGTTTCTATTTAGAATTGGGTCTGAATTGGCGCGATTTCTTGAGTGAAACAGTTTAAACCCTGAAGATTCCTGAATATAACTGTAGGAAAACCGTCTATCTCGGGTAAAACTTTTAAATACACGATAATAGTCCTGCGACATGATTAGAAATGTGTAAGAAGCACTTGAAATACCAGTACATAGAGCCATACTATCGTTGTGGCCATGTTCAATCACCGAGATTAGAGGTATAAAGCTTTGTTATGACCAGAATACTGTTACCGTTTACAAATCCGGCGAATTTCCTTGGCGTTTTTCTGAAGAAAGTTCTTTCAAACATTAAAAAGTGCTGGATAAAGAGCTCAGAATTTGTATATAAAGACTTTAAATGAAGAGAATACTGTTCATATTCATAATTTGGCTGAATAGGCAGGAGTTTTTTGAATGAAACAGTTTAAACCGTGATGATTCATGTGTATATTTCCAAGAAAACTGCAGCATTTTGGTTAAACTCTTAAAATGCACAATGACAGTACATGGAAATGATCAGGAACCTGAAGGAAACACCTGAGATATAAGTAATTAGACCCATACTATCCTTATGGCCGTGTACAATTACCGAGAGTCGAGGAGGAAAGCTGTGAATTGACGAGAATATTGATAATGTTTACAATCCCGACTCAATTTCTTGGTTTTTTTTCGAAGAGAGTTCTTTCATATATTAAGAGTTACTATTTAGACAGCTCAGGTTTTGTGTAAAAAGCTTTTACATAAAGAGAATAGTGTTTCTATTTAGAATTGGGTCTGAATTGGCGCGATTTTCTTGAGTGAAACAGTTTAAACCCTGAAGATTCCTGAATATAACTGTAGGAAAACCGTCTATCTCGGGTAAAACTTTTAAATACACGGTAATAGTCCTGCGAAATGATTAGAAATGTGTAAGAAGCACTTGAAATACCAGTACATAGAGCCATACTATCGTTGTGGCCATGTTCAATCACCGAGATTAGAGGTATAAAGCTTTGTTATGACCAGAATACTGTTACCGTTTACAAATCCGGCGAATTTCCTTGGCGTTTTTCTGAAGAAAGTTCTTTCAAACATTAAAAAGTGCTGGATAAAGAGCTCAGAATTTGTATATAAAGCCTTTAAATGAAGAGAATACTGTTCATATTCATAATTTCGCTGAATAGGCAGGAGTTTTTTGAATGAAACAGTTTAAACCGTGATGATTCATGTGTATATTTCCAAGAAAACTGCGGCATTTTGGTTAAACTCTTAAAATACACAATGACAGTACATGGAAATGATCAGGAACCTGAAGGAAACACCTGAAATATAAGTAATTAGACCCATACTATCCTTATGGCTGTGGACAATTACCGAGAGTCGAGGAGGAAAGCTGTGAATTGACGAGAATATTGATAATGTTTACAATCCCGGCTCAATTTCTTGGTTTTGTTTCGAAGAGAGTTCTTTCATATATTAAGAGTTACTATTTAGACAGCTCAGGTTTTGTGTAAAAAGCTTTTACATAAAGAGAATAGTGTTTCTATTTAGAATTGGGTCTGAATTGGCGCGAGTTTCTTGAGTGAAACAGTTTAAACCCTGAAGAATCCTGAATATAACTGTAGGAAAACCGTCTATCTCGGGTAAAACTTTTAAATACACGGTAATAGTCCTGCGACATGATTAGAAATGTGTAAGAAGCACTTGAAATACCAGTACATAGAGCCATACTATCGTTGTGGCCATGTTCAATCACCGAGATTAGAGGTATAAAGCTTTGTTATGACCAGAATACTGTTACCGTTTACAAATCCGGCGAATTTCCTTGGCGTTTTTCTGAAGAAAGTTCTTTCAAACATTAAAAAGTGCTGGATAAAGAGCTCAGAATTTGTATATAAAGCCTTTAAATGAAGAGAATACTGTTCATATTCATAATTTGGCTGAATAGGCAGGAGTTTTTTGAATGAAACAGTTTAAACCGTGATGATTCATGGTATATTTCCAAGAAAACTGCGGCATTTTTCTTAAACTCTTAAAATACACAATGACAGTACATGGAAATGATCAGGAACCTGAAGGAAACACCTGAGATATAAGTAATTAGACCCATACTATCCTTATGGCCGTGTACAATTACCGAGAGTCGAGGAGGAAAGCTGTGAATTGACGAGAATATTGATAATGTTTACAATCCCGGCTCAATTTCTTGGTTTTTTCTCGAAGAGAGTTCTTTCATATATTAAGAGTTACTATTTAGACAGCTCAGGTTTTGTGTAAAAAGCTTTTACATAAAGAGAATAGTGTTTCTATTTAGAATTGGGTCTGAATTGGCGCGATTTCTTGAGTGAAACAGTTTAAACCCTGAAGATTCCTGAATATAACTGTAGGAAAACCGTCTATCTCGGGTAAAACTTTTAAATACACGATAATAGTCCTGCGACATGATTAGAAATGTGTAAGAAGCACTTGAAATACCAGTACATAGAGCCATACTATCGTTGTGGCCATGTTCAATCACCGAGATTAGAGGTATAAAGCTTTGTTATGACCAGAATACTGTTACCGTTTACAAATCCGGCGAATTTCCTTGGCGTTTTTCTGAAGAAAGTTCTTTCAAACATTAAAAAGTGCTGGATAAAGAGCTCAGAATTTGTATATAAAGACTTTAAATGAAGAGAATACTGTTCATATTCATAATTTGGCTGAATAGGCAGGAGTTTTTTGAATGAAACAGTTTAAACCGTGATGATTCATGTGTATATTTCCAAGAAAACTGCAGCATTTTGGTTAAACTCTTAAAATGCACAATGACAGTACATGGAAATGATCAGGAACCTGAAGGAAACACCTGAGATATAAGTAATTAGACCCATACTATCCTTATGGCCGTGTACAATTACCGAGAGTCGAGGAGGAAAGCTGTGAATTGACGAGAATATTGATAATGTTTACAATCCCGGCTCAATTTCTTGGTTTTTTTTCGAAGAGAGTTCTTTCATATATTAAGAGTTACTATTTAGACAGCTCAGGTTTTGTGTAAAAAGCTTTTACATAAAGAGAATAGTGTTTCTATTTAGAATTGGGTCTGAATTGGCGCGATTTTCTTGAGTGAAACAGTTTAAACCCTGAAGATTCCTGAATATAACTGTAGGAAAACCGTCTATCTCGGGTAAAACTTTTAAATACACGGTAATAGTCCTGCGAAATGATTAGAAATGTGTAAGAAGCACTTGAAATACCAGTACATAGAGCCATACTATCGTTGTGGCCATGTTCAATCACCGAGATTAGAGGTATAAAGCTTTGTTATGACCAGAATACTGTTACCGTTTACAAATCCGGCGAATTTCCTTGGCGTTTTTCTGAAGAAAGTTCTTTCAAACATTAAAAAGTGCTGGATAAAGAGCTCAGAATTTGTATATAAAGCCTTTAAATGAAGAGAATACTGTTCATATTCATAATTTCGCTGAATAGGCAGGAGTTTTTTGAATGAAACAGTTTAAACCGTGATGATTCATGTGTATATTTCCAAGAAAACTGCGGCATTTTGGTTAAACTCTTAAAATACACAATGACAGTACATGGAAATGATCAGGAACCTGAAGGAAACACCTGAGATATAAGTAATTAGACCCATACTATCCTTATGGCTGTGGACAATTACCGAGAGTCGAGGAGGAAAGCTGTGAATTGACGAGAATATTGATAATGTTTACAATCCCGGCTCAATTTCTTGGTTTTGTTTCGAAGAGAGTTCTTTCATATATTAAGAGTTACTATTTAGACAGCTCAGGTTTTGTGTAAAAAGCTTTTACATAAAGAGAATAGTGTTTCTATTTAGAATTGGGTCTGAATTGGCGCGAGTTTCTTGAGTGAAACAGTTTAAACCCTGAAGATTCCTGAATATAACTGTAGGAAAACCGTCTATCTCGGGTAAAACTTTTAAATACACGGTAATAGTCCTGCGACATGATTAGAAATGTGTAAGAAGCACTTGAAATACCAGTACATAGAGCCATACTATCGTTGTGGCCATGTTCAATCACCGAGATTAGAGGTATAAAGCTTTGTTATGACCAGAATACTGTTACCGTTTACAAATCCGGCGAATTTACTTGGCGTTTTTCTGAAGAAAGTTCTTTCAAACATTAAAAAGTGCTGGATAAAGAGCTCAGAATTTTTATATAAAGCCTTTAAATGAAGAGAATACTGTTCATATTCAAAATTTGGCTGAATAGGCAGGAGTTTTTTGAATGAAACAGTTTAAACCGTGATGATTCATGGTATATTTCCAAGAAAACTGCGGCATTTTGGTTAAACTCTTAAAATACACAATGACAGTACATGGGAATGATCAGGAACCTGAAGGAAACACCTGAGATATAAGTAATTAGAACCATACTATCCTTATGGCCATGTACAATTACCGAGAGTCGAGGAGGAAAGCTGTGAATTGACGAGAATATTGATAATGTTTACAATCCCGGCTCAATTTCTTGGTTTTTTTTCGAAGAGAGTTCTTTCATATATTAAGAGTTACTATTTAGACAGCTCAGGTTTTGTGTAAAAAGCTTTTACATAAAGAGAATAGTGTTTCTATTTAGAATTGGGTCTTAATTGGCGCGAGTTTCTTGAGTGAAACAGTTTAAACCCTGAAGATTCCTGAATATAACTGTAGGAAAACCGTCTATCTCGGGTAAAACTTTTAAATACACGGTAATAGTCCTGGGACATGATTAGAAATGTGTAAGAAGCACTTGAAATACCAGTACATAGAGCCATACTATCGTTGTGGCCATGTTCAATCACCGAGGATAGAGGTATAAAGCTTTGTTATGACCAGAATACTGTTATCGTGTACAAATCCGGCGAATTTACTTGGCGTTTTTCTGAAGAAAGTTCTTTCAAACATTAAAAAGTGCTGGATAAAGAGCTCAGAATTTGTATATAAAGACTTTAAATGAAGAGAATACTGTTCATATTCATAATTTGGCTGAATAGGCAGGAGTTTTTTGAATGAAACAGTTTAAACCGTGATGATTCATGTGTATATTTCCAAGAAAACTGCAGCATTTTGGTTAAACTCTTAAAATACACAATGACAGTACATGGAAATGATCAGGAACCTGAAGGAAACACCTGAGATATAAGTAATTAGACCCATACTATCCTTATGGCCGTGTACAATTACCGAGAGTCGAGGAGGAAAGCTGTGAATTGACGAGAATATTGATAATGTTTACAATCCCGGCTCAATTTCTTGGTTTTTTCTCGAAGAGAGTTCTTTCATATATTAAGAGTTACTATTTAGACAGCTCAGGTTTTGTGTAAAAAGCTTTTACATAAAGAGAATAGTGTTTCTATTTAGAATTGGGTCTGAATTGGCGCGAGTTTCTTGAGTGAAACAGTTTAAACCCTGAAGATTCCTGAATATAACTGTAGGAAAACCGTCTATCTCGGGTAAAACTTTTAAATACACGGTAATAGTCCTGCGACATGATTAGAAATGTGTAAGAAGCACTTGAAATACCAGTACATAGAGCCATACTATCGTTGTGGCCATGTTCAATCACCGAGATTAGAGGTATAAAGCTTTGTTATGACCAGAATACTGTTACCGTTTACAAATCCGGCGAATTTCCTTGGCGTTTTTCTGAAGAAAGTTCTTTCAAACATTAAAAAGTGCTGGATAAAGAGCTCAGAATTTGTATATAAAGCCTTTAAATGAAGAGAATACTGTTCATAGTCAAAATTTGGCTGAATAGGCAGGAGTTTTTTGAATGAAACAGTTTAAACCGTGATGATTCATGGTATATTTCCAAGAAAACTGCGGCATTTTGGTTAAACTCTTAAAATACACAATGACAGTACATGGAAATGATCAGGAACCTGAAGGAAACACCTGAGATATAAGTAATTAGACCCATACTATCCTTATGGCCGTGTACAATTACCGAGAGTCGAGGAGGAAAGCTGTGAATTGACGAGAATATTGATAATGTTTACAATCCCGGCTCAATTTCTTGGTTTTTTTTCGAAGAGAGTTCTTTCATATATTAAGAGTTACTATTTAGACAGCTCAGGTTTTGTGTAAAAAGCTTTTACATAAAGAGAATAGTGTTTCTATTTAGAATTGGGTCTGAATTGGCGCGAGTTTCTTGAGTGAAACAGTTTAAACCCTGAAGATTCCTGAATATAACTGTAGGAAAACCGTCTATCTCGGGTAAAACTTTTAAATACACGGTAATAGTCCTGCGACATGATTAGAAATGTGTAAGAAGCACTTGAAATACCAGTACATAGAGCCATACTATCGTTGTGGCCATGTTCAATCACCGAGGTTAGAGGTATAAAGCTTTGTTATGACCAGAATACTGTTATCGTTTACAAATCCGGCGAATTTACTTGGCATTTTTCTGAAGAAAGTTCTTTCAAACATTAAAAAGTGCTGGATAAAGAGCTCAGAATTTGTATATAAAGCCTTTAAATGAAGAGAATACTGTTCATATTCATAATTTCGCTGAATAGGCAGGAGTTTTTTGAATGAAACAGTTTAAACCGTGATGATTCATGTGTATATTTCCAAGAAAACTGGGGCATTTTGGTTAAACTCTTAAAATACACAATGACAGTACATGGAAATGATCAGGAACCTGAAGGAAACACCTGAGATATAAGTAATTAGACCCATACTATCCTTATGGCTGTGGACAATTACCGAGAGTCGAGGAGGAAAGCTGTGAATTGACGAGAATATTGATAATGTTTACAATCCCGGCTCAATTTCTTGGTTTTTTCTTGAAGAGAGTTCTTTCATATATTAAGAGTTACTATTTAGACAGCTCAGGTTTTGTGTAAAAAGCTTTTACATAAAGAGAATAGTGTTTCTATTTAGAATTGGGTCTGAATTGGCGCGAGTTTCTTGAGTGAAACAGTTTAAACCCTGAAGATTCCTGAATATAACTGTAGGAAAACCGTCTATCTCGGGTAAAACTTTTAAATACACGGTAATAGTCCTGCGACATGATAAGAAATGTGTAAGAAGCACTTGAAATACCAGTACATAGAGCCATACTATCGTTGTGGCCATGTTCAATCACCGAGATTAGAGGTATAAAGCTTTGTTATGACCAGAATACTGTTACCGTTTACAAATCCGGCGAATTTACTTGGCGTTTTTCTGAAGAAAGTTCTTTCAAATATTAAAAAGTGCTGGATAAAGAGCTCAGAATTTTTATATAAAGCCTTTAAATGAAGAGAATACTGTTCATATTCAAAATTTGGCTGAATAGGCAGGAGTTTTTTGAATGAAACAGTTTAAACCGTGATGATTCATGGTATATTTCCAAGAAAACTGCGGCATTTTTCTTAAACTCTTAAAATACACAATGACAGTACATGGAAATGATCAGGAACCTGAAGGAAACACCTGAGATATAAGTAATTAGACCCATACTATCCTTATGGCCGTGTACAATTACCGAGAGTCGAGGAGGAAAGCTGTGAATTGACGAGAATATTGATAATGTTTACAATCCCGGCTCAATTTCTTGGTTTTTTTTCGAAGAGAGTTCTTTCATATATTAAGAGTTACTATTTAGACAGCTCAGGTTTTGTGTAAAAAGCTTTTACATAAAGAGAATAGTGTTTCTATTTAGAATTGGGTCTGAATTGGCGCGAGTTTCTTGAGTGAAACAGTTTAAACCCTGAAGATTCCTGAATATAACTGTAGGAAAACCGTCTATCTCGGGTAAAACTTTTAAATACACGGTAATAGTCCTGCGACATGATTAGAAATGTGTAAGAAGCACTTGAAATACCAGTACATAGAGCCATACTATCGTTGTGGCCATGTTCAATCACCGAGATTAGAGGTATAAAGCTTTGTTATGACCAGAATACTGTTACCGTTTACAAATCCGGCGAATTTCCTTGGCGTTTTTCTGAAGAAAGTTCTTTCAAACATTAAAAAGTGCTGGATAAAGAGCTCAGAATTTTTATATAAAGCCTTTAAATGAAGAGAATACTGTTCATATTCAAAATTTGGCTGAATAGGCAGGAGTTTTTGGAATGAAACAGTTTAAACCGTGATGATTCATGGTATATTTCCAAGAAAACTGCGGCATTTTGGTTAAACTCTTAAAATACACAATGACAGTACATGGGAATGATCAGGAACCTGAAGGAAACACCTGAGATATAAGTAATTAGAACCATACTATCCTTATGGCCATGTACAATTACCGAGAGTCGAGGAGGAAATCTGTGAATTGACGAGAATATTGATAATGTTTACAATCCCGGCTCAATTTCTTGGTTTTTTTTCGAAGAGAGTTCTTTCATATATTAAGAGTTACTATTTAGACAGCTCAGGTTTTGTGTAAAAAGCTTTTACATAAAGAGAATAGTGTTTCTATTTAGAATTGGGTCTTAATTGGCGCGAGTTTCTTGAGTGAAACAGTTTAAACCCTGAAGATTCCTGAATATAACTGTAGGAAAACCGTCTATCTCGGGTAAAAATTTAAATACACGGTAATAGTCCTGGGACATGATTAGAAATGTGTAAGAAGCACTTGAAATACCAGTACATAGAGCCATACTATCGTTGTGGCCATGTTCAATCACCGAGGATAGAGGTATAAAGCTTTGTTATGACCAGAATACTGTTATCGTGTACAAATCCGGCGAATTTACTTGGCGTTTTTCTGAAGAAAGTTCTTTCAAACATTAAAAAGTGCTGGATAAAGAGCTCAGAATTTGTATATAAAGACTTTAAATGAAGAGAATACTGTTCATATTCATAATTTGGCTGAATAGGCAGGAGTTTTTTGAATGAAACAGTTTAAACCGTGATGATTCATGTGTATATTTCCAAGAAAACTGCAGCATTTTGGTTAAACTCTTAAAATACACAATGACAGTACATGGAAATGATCAGGAACCTGAAGGAAACACCTGAGATATAAGTAATTAGACCCATACTATCCTTATGGCCGTGTACAATTACCGAGAGTCGAGGAGGAAAGCTGTGAATTGACGAGAATATTGATAATGTTTACAATCCCGGCTCAATTTCTTGGTTTTTTTTCGAAGAGAGTTCTTTCATATATTAAGAGTTACTATTTAGACAGCTCAGGTTTTGTGTAAAAAGCTTTTACATAAAGAGAATAGTGTTTCTATTTAGAATTGGGTCTGAATTGGCGCGAGTTTCTTGAGTGAAACAGTTTAAACCCTGAAGATTCCTGAATATAACTGTAGGAAAACCGTCTATCTCGGGTAAAACTTTTAAATACACGGTAATAGTCCTGCGAAATGATTAGAAATGTGTAAGAAGCACTTGAAATACCAGTACATAGAGCCATACTATCGTTGTGGCCATGTTCAATCACCGAGGTTAGAGGTATAAAGCTTTGTTATGACCAGAATACTGTTACCGTTTACAAATCCGGCGAATTTCCTTGGCGTTTTTCTGAAGAAAGTTCTTTCAAACATTAAAAAGTGCTGGATAAAGAGCTCAGAATTTGTATATAAAGCCTTTAAATGAAGAGAATACTGTTCATAGTCAAAATTTGGCTGAATAGGCAGGAGTTTTTTGAATGAAACAGTTTAAACCGTGATGATTCATGGTATATTTCCAAGAAAACTGCGGCATTTTGGTTAAACTCTTAAAATACACAATGACAGTACATGGAAATGATCAGGAACCTGAAGGAAACACCTGAGATATAAGTAATTAGACCCATACTATCCTTATGGCCGTGTACAATTACCGAGAGTCGAGGAGGAAAGCTGTGAATTGACGAGAATATTGATAATGTTTACAATCCCGGCTCAATTTCTTGGTTTTTTCTCGAAGAGAGTTCTTTCATATATTAAGAGTTACTATTTAGACAGCTCAGGTTTTGTGTAAAAAGCTTTTACATAAAGAGAATAGTGTTTCTATTTAGAATTGGGTCTGAATTGGCGCGAGTTTCTTGAGTGAAACAGTTTAAACCCTGAAGATTCCTGAATATAACTGTAGGAAAACCGTCTATCTCGGGTAAAACTTTTAAATACACGGTAATAGTCCTGCGACATGATTAGGAATGTGTAAGAAGCACTTGAAATACCAGTACATAGAGCCATACTATCGTTGTGGCCATGTTCAATCACCGAGATTAGAGGTATAAAGCTTTGTTATGACCAGAATACTGTTACCGTTTACAAATCCGGCGAATTTCCTTGGCGTTTTTCTGAAGAAAGTTCTTTCAAACATTAAAAAGTGCTGGTTAAAGAGCTCAGAATTTGTATATAAAGCCTTTAAATGAAGAGAATACTGTTCATATTCATAATTTCGCTGAATAGGCAGGAGTTTTTTGAATGAAACAGTTTAAACCGTGATGATTCATGGTATATTTCCAAGAAAACTGCGGCATTTTGGTTAAACTCTTAAAATACACAATGACAGTACATGGAAATGATCAGGAACCTGAAGGAAACACCTGAGATATAAGTAATTAGACCCATACTATCCTTATGGCCGTGTACAATTACCGAGAGTCGAGGAGGAAAGCTGTGAATTGACGAGAATATTGATAATGGTTACAATCACGGCTCAATTTCTTGGTTTTTCTCGAAGAGAGTTCTTTCATATATTAAGAGTTACTATTTAGACAGCTCAGGTTTTGTGTAAAAAGCTTTTACATAAAGAGAATAGTGTTTCTATTTAGAATTGGGTCTGAATTGGCGCGATTTCTTGAGTGAAACAGTTTAAACCCTGAAGATTCCTGAATATAACTGTAGGAAAACCGTCTATCTCGGGTAAAACTTTTAAATACACGGTAATAGTCCCGCGACATGATTAGAAATGTGTAAGAAGCACTTGAAATACCAGTACATAGAGCCATACTATCGTTGTGGCCATGTTCAATCACCGAGATTAGAGGTATAAAGCTTTGTTATGACCAGAATACTGTTACCGTTTACAAATCCGGCGAATTTACTTGGCGGTTTTCTGAAGAAAGTTCTTTCAAACATTAAAAAGTACTGGATAAAGAGCTCAGAATTTGTATATAAAGCCTTTAAATGAAGAGAATACTGTTCATAGTCAAAATTTGGCTGAATAGGCAGGAGTTTTTTGAATGAAACAGTTTAAACCGTGATGATTCATGGTATATTTCCAAGAAAACTGCGGCATTTTGGTTAAACTCTTAAAATACACAATGACAGTACATGGGAATGATCAGGAACCTGAAGGAAACCCCTGAGATATAAGTAATTAGACCCATACTATCCTTATGGCCGTGTACAATTACCGAGAGTCGAGGAGGAAAGCTGTGAATTGACGAGAATATTGATAATGTTTACAATCCCGGCTCAATTTCTTGGTTTTTTCTCGAAGAGAGTTCTTTCATATATTAAGAGTTACTATTTAGACAGCTCAGGTTTTGTGTAAAAAGCTTTTACATAAAGAGAATAGTGTTTCTATTTAGAATTGGGTCTGAATTGGCGCGATTTCTTGAGTGAAACAGTTTAAACCCTGAAGATTCCTGAATATAACTGTAGGAAAACCGTCTATCTCGGGTAAAACTTTTAAATACACGGTAATAGTCCCGCGACATGATTAGAAATGTGTAAGAAGCACTTGAAATACCAGTACATAGAGCCATACTATCGTTGTGGCCATGTTCAATCACCGAGATTAGAGGTATAAAGCTTTGTTATGACCAGAATACTGTTACCGTTTACAAATCCGGCGAATTTACTTTGCCTTTTTCTGAAGAAAGTTCTTTCAAACATTAAAAAGTGCTGGATAAAGAGCTCAGAATTTGTATATAAAGCCTTTAAATGAAGAGAATACTGTTCATATTCAAAATTTGGCTGAATAGGCAGGAGTTTTTTGAATGAAACAGTTTAAACCGTGATGATTCATGGTATATTTCCAAGAAAACTGCGGCATTTTGGTTAAACTCTTAAAATACACAATGACAGTACATGGAAATGATCAGGAACCTGAAGGAAACACCTGAGATATAAGTAATTAGACCCATACTATCCTTATGGCTGTGGACAATTACCGAGAGTCGAGGAGGAAAGCTGTGAATTGAAGAGAATATTGATAATGTTTACAATCCCGGCTCAATTTCTTGGTTTTTTCTCGAAGAGAGTTCTTTCATATATTAAGAGTTACTATTTAGACAGCTCAGGTTTTGTGTAAAAAGCTTTTACATAAAGAGAATAGTGTTTCTATTTAGAATTGGGTCTGAATTGGCGCGAGTTTCTTGAGTGAAACAGTTTAAACCCTGAAGATTCCTGAATATAACTGTAGGAAAACCGTCTATCTCGGGTAAAACTTTTAAATACATGGTAATAGTCCTGCGACATGATTAGAAATGTGTAAGAATCACTTGAAATACCAGTACATAGAGCCATACTATCGTTGTGGCCATGTTCAATCACCGAGATTAGAGGTATAAAGCTTTGTTATGACCAGAATACTGTTACCGTTTACATATCCGGCGAATTTACTTGGCGTTTTACTGAAGAAAGTTCTTTCAAACATTAAAAAGTGCTGGATAAAGAGCTCAGAATTTGTATATAAAGCCTTTAAATGAAGAGAATACTGTTCATAGTCAAAATTTGGCTGAATAGGCAGGAGTTTTTTGAATGAAACAGTTTAAACCGTGATGATTCATGGTATATTTCCAAGAAAACTGCGGCATTTTTCTTAAACTCTTAAAATACACAATGACAGTACATGGAAATGATCAGGAACCTGAAGGAAACACCTGAGATATAAGTAATTAGACCCATACTTTCCTTATGGCCGTGTACAATTACCGAGAGTCGAGGAGGAAAGCTGTGAATTGACGAGAATATTGATAATGTTTACAATCCCGGCTCAATTTCTTGGTTTTTTCTCGAAGAGAGTTCTTTCATATATTAAGAGTTACTATTTAGACAGCTCAGGTTTTGTGTAAAAAGCTTTTACATAAAGAGAATAGTGTTTCTATTTAGAATTGGGTCTGAATTGGCGCGAGTTTCTTGAGTGAAACAGTTTAAACCCTGAAGATTCCTGAATATAACTGTAGGAAAACCGTCTATCTCGGGTAAAACTTTTAAATACACGGTAATAGTCCTGCGACATGATTAGAAATGTGTAAGAAGCACTTGAAATACCAGTACATAGAGCCATACTATCGTTGTGGCCATGTTCAATCACCGAGATTAGAGGTATAAAGCTTTGTTATGACCAGAATACTGTTACCGTTTACAAATCCGGCGAATTTCCTTGGCGTTTTTCTGAAGAAAGTTCTTTCAAACATTAAAAAGTGCTGGATAAAGAGCTCAGAATTTGTATATAAAGCCTTTAAATGAAGAGAATACTGTTCATATTCATAATTTCGCTGAATAGGCAGGAGTTTTTTGAATGAAACAGTTTAAACCGTGATGATTCATGTGTATATTTCCAAGAAAACTGCGGCATTTTGGTTAAACTCTTAAAATACACAATGACAGTACATGGAAATGATCAGGAACCTGAAGGAAACACCTGAGATATAAGTAATTAGACCCATACTATCCTTATGGCTGTGGACAATTACCGAGAGTCGAGGAGGAAAGCTGTGAATTGACGAGAATATTGATAATGTTTACAATCCCGGCTAAATTTCTTGGTTTTTTCTCAAACAGAGTTCTTTCATATATTAAGAGTTACTATTTAGACAGCTCAGGTTTTGTGTAAAAAGCTTTTACATAAAGAGAATAGTGTTTCTATTTAGAATTGGGTCTGAATTGGCGAGAGTTTCTTGAGTGAAACAGTTTAAACCCTGAAGATTCCTGAATATAACTGTAGGAAAACCGTCTATCTCGGGTAAAACTTTTAAATACAAGGTAATAGTCCTGCGACATGATTAGAAATGTGTAAGAAGCACTTGAAATACCAGTACATAGAGCCATACTATCGTTGTGGCCATGTTCAATCACCGAGATTAGAGGTATAAAGCTTTGTTATGACCAGAATACTGTTACTGTTTACAAATCCGGCGAATTTACTTGGCGTTTTTCTGAAGAAAGTTCTTTCAAACATTAAAAAGTGCTGGATAAAGAGCTCAGAATTTGTATATAAAGCCTTTAAATGAAGAGAATACTGTTCATAGTCAAAATTTGGCTGAATAGGCAGGAGTTTTTTGAATGAAACAGTTTAAACCGTGATGATTCATGGTATATTTCCAAGAAAACTGCGGCATTTTTCTTAAACTCTTAAAATACACAATGACAGTACATGGAAATGATCAGGAACCTGAAGGAAACACCTGAGATATAAGTAATTAGACCCATACTTTCCTTATGGCCGTGTACAATTACCGAGAGTCGAGTAGGAAAGCTGTGAATTGACGAGAATATTGATAATGTTTACAATCCCGGCTCAATTTCTTGGTTTTTTCTCGAAGAGAGTTCTTTCATATATTAAGAGTTACTATTTAGACAGCTCAGGTTTTGTGTAAAAAGCTTTTACATAAAGAGAATAGTGTTTCTATTTAGAATTGGGTCTGAATTGGCGCGAGTTTCTTGAGTGAAACAGTTTAAACCCTGAAGATTCCTGAATATAACTGTAGGAAAACCGTCTATCTCGGGTAAAACTTTTAAATACACGGTAATAGTCCTGCGACATGATTAGAAATGTGTAAGAAGCACTTGAAATACCAGTACATAGAGCCATACTATCGTTGTGGCCATGTTCAATCACTGAGATTAGAGGTATAAAGCTTTGTTATGACCAGAATACTGTTACCGTTTACAAATCCGGCGAATTTCCTTGGCGTTTTTCTGAAGAAAGTTCTTTCAAACATTAAAAAGTGCTGGATAAATAGCTCAGAATTTGTATATAAAGCCTTTAAATGAAGAGAATACTGTTCATATTCATAATTTCGCTGAATAGGCAGCAGTTTTTTGAATGAAACAGTTTAAACCGTGATGATTCATGTGTATATTTCCAAGAAAACTGCGGCATTTTGGTTAAACTCTTAAAATACACAATGACAGTACATGGAAATGATCAGGAACCTGAAGGAAACACCTGAGATATAAGTAATTAGACCCATACTATCCTTATGGCTGTGGACAATTACCGAGAGTCGAGGAGGAAAGCTGTGAATTGACGAGAATATTGATAATGTTTACAATGCCGGCTCAATTTCTTGGTTTTTTCTCGAAGAGAGTTCTTTCATATATTAAGAGTTACTATTTAGACAGCTCAGGTTTTGTGTAAAAAGCTTTTACATAAAGAGAATAGTGTTTCTATTTAGAATTGGGTCTGAATTGGCGCGAGTTTCTTGAGTGAAACAGTTTAAACCCTGAAGATTCCTGAATATAACTGTAGGAAAACCGTCTATCTCGGGTAAAACTTTTAAATACACGGTAATAGTCCTGCGACATGATTAGAAATGTGTAAGAAGCACTTGAAATACCAGTACATACAGCCATACTATCGTTGTGGCCATGTTCAATCACCGAGATTAGAGGTATAAAGCTTTGTTATGACCAGAATACTGTTACCGTTTACAAATCCGGCGAATTTACTTGGCGTTTTTCTGAAGAAAGTTCTTTCAAACATTAAAAAGTGCTGGATAAAGAGCTCAGAATTTGTATATAAAGCCTTTAAATGAAGAGAATACTGTTCATATTCATAATTTCGCTGAATAGGCAGGAGTTTTTTGAATGAAACAGTTTAAACCGTGATGATTCATGTGTATATTTCCAAGAAAACTGCGGCATTTTGGTTAAACTCTTAAAATACACAATGACAGTACATGGAAATGATCAGGAACCTGAAGGAAACACCTGAGATATAAGTAATTAGACCCATACTATCCTTATGGCCGTGTACAATTACCGAGAGTTCAGGAGGAAAGCTGTGAATTGACGAGAATATTGATAATGTTTACAATCCCGGCTCAATTTCTTGGTTTTTTCTCGAAGAGAGTTCTTTCATATATTAAGAGTTACTATTTAGACAGCTCAGGTTTTGTGTAAAAAGCTTTTACATAAAGAGAATAGTGTTTCTTTTTAGAATTGGGTCTGAATTGGCGCGAGTTTCTTGAGTGAAACAGTTTAAACCCTGAAGATTCCTGAATATAACTGTAGGAAAACCGTCTATCTCGGGTAAAACTTTTAAATTCACGGTAATAGTCCTGCGAAATGATTAGAAATGTGTAAGAAGCACTTGAAAGACCAGTACATAGAGCCATACTATCGTTGTGGCCCTGTTCAATCACCGAGATTAGAGGTATAAAGCTGTGTTATGACCAGAATACTGTTACCGTTTACAAATCCGGCGAATTTACTTGGCGTTTTTGTGAAGAAAGTTCTTTCAAACATTAAAAAGTGCTGGATAAAGAGCTCAGAATTTGTATATAAAGCCTTTAAATGAAGAGAATACTGTTCATATTCAAAATTTGGCTGAATAGGCAGGAGTTTTTTGAATGAAACAGTTTAAACCGTGATGATTCATGTGTATATTTCCAAGAAAACTGCGGCATTTTGGTTAAACTCTTAAAATACACAATGACAGTACATGGAAATGATCAGGAACCTGAAGGAAACACCTGAGAAATAAGTAATTAGACCCATACTATCCTTATGGCCGTGTACAATTACCGAGAGTTCAGGAGGAAAGCTGTGAATTGACGAGAATATTGATAATGTTTACAATCCCGGCTCAATTTCTTGGTTTTTTCTCGAAGAGAGTTCTTTCATATATTAAGAGTTACTATTTAGACAGCTCAGGTTTTGTGTAAAAAGCTTTTACATAAAGAGAATAGTGTTTCTATTTAGAATTGGGTCTGAATTGGCGCGAGTTTCTTGAGTGAAACAGTTTAAACCCTGAAGATTCCTGAATATAACTGTAGGAAAACCGTCTATCTCGGGTAAAACTTTTAAATACACGGTAATAGTCCTGCGAAATGATTAGAAATGTGTAAGAAGCACTTGAAAGACCAGTACATAGAGCCATACTATCGTTGTGGCCCTGTTCAATCACCGAGATTAGAGGTATAAAGCTGTGTTATGACCGGAATACTGTTACCGTTTACAAATCCGGCGAATTTACTTGGCGTTTTTGTGAAGAAAGTTCTTTCAAACGTTAAAAAGTGCTGGATAAAGAGCTCAGAATTTGTATATAAAGCCTTTAAATGAAGAGAACACTGTTCATATTCAAAATTTGGCTGAATAGGCAGGAGTTTTTTGAATGAAACAGTTTAAACCGTGATGATTCATGTGTATATTTCCAAGAAAACTGCGGCATTTTGGTTAAACTCTTAAAATACACAATGACAGTACATGGAAATGATCAGGAACCTGAAGGAAACACCTGAGATATAAGTAATTAGACCCATACTATCCTTATGGCCGTGTACAATTACCGAGAGTCGAGGAGGAAAGCTGTGAATTGACGAGAATATTGATAATGTTTACAATCCCGGCTCAATTTCTTGGTTTTTTCTCAAAGAGAGTTCTTTCATATATTAAGAGTTACTATTTAGACAGCTCAGGTTTTGTGTAAAAAGCTTTTACATAAAGAGAATAGTGTTTCTATTTAGAATTGGGTCTGAATTGGCGCGAGTTTCTTGAGTGAAACAGTTTAAACCCTGAAGATTCCTGAATATAACTGTAGGAAAACCGTCTATCTCCGGTAAAACTTTTAAATACACGGTAATAGTCCTGCGACATGATTAGAAATGTGTAAGAAGCACTTGAAATACCAGTACATAGAGCCATACTATCGTTGTGGCCATGTTCAATCAGCGAGATTAGAGGTATAAAGCTTTGTTATGACCAGAATACTGTTACCGTTTACAAATCCGGCGAATTTACTTGGCGTTTTTCTGAAGAAAGTTCTTTCAAACATTAAAAAGTGCTGGATAAAGAGCTCAGAATTTGTATATAAAGCCTTTAAATGAAGAGAATACTGTTCATATTCAAAATTTGGCTGAATAGGCAGGAGTTTTTTGAATGAAACAGTTTAAACCGTGATGATTCATGTGTATATTTCCAAGAAAACTGCGGCATTTTGGTTAAACTCTTAAAATACACAATGACAGTACATGGAAATGATCAGGAACCTGAAGGAAACACCTGAGATATAAGTAATTAGACCCATACTATCCTTATGGCCGTGTACAATTACCGAGAGTCGAGGAGGAAAGCTGTGAATTGACGAGAATATTGATAATGTTTACAATCCCGGCTCAATTTCTTGGTTTTTTTTCGAAGAGAGTTCTTTCATATATTAAGAGTTACTATTTAGACAGCTCAGGTTTTGTGTAAAAAGCTTTTACATAAAGAGAATACTGTTTCTAATTAGAATTGGGTCTGAATTGGCGCGAGTTTCTTGAGTGAAACAGTTTAAACCCTGAAGGTTCCTGAATATAACTGTAGGAAAACCGTCTATCTCGGGTAAAACTTTTAAATACGCGGTAATAGTCCCGCGACATGATTAGAAATGTGTAAGAAGCACTTGAAATACCAGTACATAGAGCCATACTATCGTTGTGGCCATGTTCAATCACCGAGATTAGAGGTATAAAGCTTTGTTATGACCAGAATACTGTTACAGTTTACAAATCCGGCGAATTTACTTGGCGTTTTTGTGAAGAAAGTTCTTTCAAACATTAAAAAGTACTGGATAAAGAGCTCAGAATTTGTATATAAAGCCTTTAAATGAAGAGAATACTGTTCATATTCAAAATTTGGCTGAATAGGCAGGAGTTTTTTGAATGAAACAGTTTAAACCGTGATGATTCATGTGTATATTTCCAAGAAAACTGCGGCATTTTGGTTAAACTCTTAAAATACACAATGACAGTACATGGAAATGATCAGGAACCTGAAGGAAACACCTGAGATATAAGTAATTAGACCCATACTATCCTTATGGCCGTGTACAATTACCGAGAGTCGAGGAGGAAAGCTGTGAATTGACGAGAATATTGATAATGTTTACAATCCCGGCTCAATTTCTTGGTTTTTTCTCAAAGAGAGTTCTTTCATATATTAAGAGTTACTATTTAGACAGCTCAGGTTTTGTGTAAAAAGCTTTTACATAAAGAGAATAGTGTTTCTATTTAGAATTGGGTCTGAATTGGCGCGAGTTTCTTGAGTGAAACAGTTTAAACCCTGAAGATTCCTGAATATAACTGTAGGAAAACCGTCTATCTCCGGTAAAACTTTTAAATACACGGTAATAGTCCTGCGACATGATTAGAAATGTGTAAGAAGCACTTGAAATACCAGTACATAGAGCCATACTATCGTTGTGGCCATGTTCAATCAGCGAGATTAGAGGTATAAAGCTTTGTTATGACCAGAATACTGTTACCGTTTACAAATCCGGCGAATTTACTTGGCGTTTTTCTGAAGAAAGTTCTTTCAAACATTAAAAAGTGCTGGATAAAGAGCTCAGAATTTGTATATAAAGCCTTTAAATGAAGAGAATACTGTTCATATTCAAAATTTGGCTGAATAGGCAGGAGTTTTTTGAATGAAACAGTTTAAACCGTGATGATTCATGTGTATATTTCCAAGAAAACTGCGGCATTTTGGTTAAACTCTTAAAATACACAATGACAGTACATGGAAATGATCAGGAACCTGAAGGAAACACCTGAGATATAAGTAATTAGACCCATACTATCCTTATGGCCGTGTACAATTACCGAGAGTCGAGGAGGAAAGCTGTGAATTGACGAGAATATTGATAATGTTTACAATCCCGGCTCAATTTCTTGGTTTTTTTTCGAAGAGAGTTCTTTCATATATTAAGAGTTACTATTTAGACAGCTCAGGTTTTGTGTAAAAAGCTTTTACATAAAGAGAATACTGTTTCTAATTAGAATTGGGTCTGAATTGGCGCGAGTTTCTTGAGTGAAACAGTTTAAACCCTGAAGGTTCCTGAATATAACTGTAGGAAAACCGTCTATCTCGGGTAAAACTTTTAAATACGCGGTAATAGTCCCGCGACATGATTAGAAATGTGTAAGAAGCACTTGAAAGACCAGTACATAGAGCCATACTATCGTTGTGGCCATGTTCAATCACCGAGATTAGAGGTATAAAGCTTTGTTATGACCAGAATACTGTTACAGTTTACAAATCCGGCGAATTTACTTGGCGTTTTTGTGAAGAAAGTTCTTTCAAACATTAAAAAGTGCTGGATAAAGAGCTCAGAATTTGTATATAAAGCCTTTAAATGAAGAGAATACTGTTCATATTCAAAATTTGGCTGAATAGGCAGGAGTTTTTTGAATGAAACAGTTTAAACCGTGATGATTCATGTGTATATTTCCAAGAAAACTGCGGCATTTTGGTTAAACTCTTAAAATACACAATGACAGTACATGGAAATGATCAGGAACCTGAAGGAAACACCTGAGATATAAGTAATTAGACCCATACTATCCTTATGGCCGTGTACAATTACCGAGAGTCGAGGAGGAAAGCTGTGAATTGACGAGAATATTGATAATGTTTACAATCCCGGCTCAATTTCTTGGTTTTTTTTCGAAGAGAGTTCTTTCATATATTAAGAGTTACTATTTAGACAGCTCAGGTTTTGTGTAAAAAGCTTTTACATAAAGAGAATACTGTTTCTTTTTAGAATTGGGTCTGAATTGGCGCGAGTTTCTTGAGTGAAACAGTTTAAACCCTGAAGATTCCTGAATATAACTGTAGGAAAACCGTCTATCTCGGGTAAAACTTTTAAATACGCGGTAATAGTCCCGCGACATGATTAGAAATGTGTAAGAAGCACTTGAAATACCAGTACATAGAGCCATACTATCGTTGTGGCCATGTTCAATCACCGAGATTAGAGGTATAAAGCTTTGTTATGACCAGAATACTGTTACAGTTTACAAATCCGGCGAATTTACTTGGCGTTTTTGTGAAGAAAGTTCTTTCAAACATTAAAAAGTACTGGATAAAGAGCTCAGAATTTGTATATAAAGCCTTTAAATGAAGAGAATACTGTTCATATTCAAAATTTGGCTGAATAGGCAGGAGTTTTTTGAATGAAACAGTTTAAACCGTGACGATTCATGTGTATATTTCCAAGAAAACTGCGGCATTTTGGTTAAACTCTTAAAATACACAATGACAGTACATGGAAATGATCAGGAACCTGAAGGAAACACCTGAGATATAAGTAATTAGACCCATACTATCCTTATGGCCGTGTACAATTACCGAGAGTCGAGGAGGAAAGCTGTGAATTGACGAGAATATTGATAATGTTTACAATCCCGGCTCAATTTCTTGGTTTTTTCTCAAAGAGAGTTCTTTCATATATTAAGAGTTACTATTTAGACAGCTCAGGTTTTGTGTAAAAAGCTTTTACATAAAGAGAATAGTGTTTCTATTTAGAATTGGGTCTGAATTGGCGCGAGTTTCTTGAGTGAAACAGTTTAAACCCTGAAGATTCCTGAATATAACTGTAGGAAAACCGTCTATCTCCGGTAAAACTTTTAAATACACGGTAATAGTCCTGCGACATGATTAGAAATGTGTAAGAAGCACTTGAAATACCAGTACATAGAGCCATACTATCGTTGTGGCCATGTTCAATCACCGAGATTAGAGGTATAAAGCTTTGTTATGACCAGAATACTGTTACCGTTTACAAATCCGGCGAATTTACTTGGCGTTTTTCTGAAGAAAGTTCTTTCAAACATTAAAAAGTGCTGGATAAAGAGCTCAGAATTTGTATATAAAGCCTTTAAATGAAGAGAATACTGTTCATATTCAAAATTTGGCTGAATAGGCAGGAGTTTTTTGAATGAAACAGTTTAAACCGTGATGATTCATGTGTATATTTCCAAGAAAACTGCGGCATTTTGGTTAAACTCTTAAAATACACAATGACAGTACATGGAAATGATCAGGAACCTGAAGGAAACACCTGAGATATAAGTAATTAGACCCATACTATCCTTATGGCCGTGTACAATTACCGAGAGTCGAGGAGGAAAGCTGTGAATTGACGAGAATATTGATAATGTTTACAATCCCGGCTCAATTTCTTGGTTTTTTTTCGAAGAGAGTTCTTTCATATATTAAGAGTTACTATTTAGACAGCTCAGGTTTTGTGTAAAAAGCTTTTACATAAAGAGAATACTGTTTCTAATTAGAATTGGGTCTGAATTGGCGCGAGTTTCTTGAGTGAAACAGTTTAAACCCTGAAGGTTCCTGAATATAACTGTAGGAAAACCGTCTATCTCGGGTAAAACTTTTAAATACGCGGTAATAGTCCCGCGACATGATTAGAAATGTGTAAGAAGCACTTGAAATACCAGTACATAGAGCCATACTATCGTTGTGGCCATGTTCAATCACCGAGATTAGAGGTATAAAGCTTTGTTATGACCAGAATACTGTTACAGTTTACAAATCCGGCGAATTTACTTGGCGTTTTTGTGAAGAAAGTTCTTTCAAACATTAAAAAGTGCTGGATAAAGAGCTCAGAATTTGTATATAAAGCCTTTAAATGAAGAGAATACTGTTCATATTCAAAATTTGGCTGAATAGGCAGGAGTTTTTTGAATGAAACAGTTTAAACCGTGATGATTCATGTGTATATTTCCAAGAAAACTGCGGCATTTTGGTTAAACTCTTAAAATACACAATGACAGTACATGGAAATGATCAGGAACCTGAAGGAAACACCTGAGATATAAGTAATTAGACCCATACTATCCTTATGGCCGTGTACAATTACCGAGAGTCGAGGAGGAAAGCTGTGAATTGACGAGAATATTGATAATGTTTACAATCCCGGCTCAATTTCTTGGTTTTTTTTCGAAGAGAGTTCTTTCATATATTAAGAGTTACTATTTAGACAGCTCAGGTTTTGTGTAAAAAGCTTTTACATAAAGAGAATACTGTTTCTTTTTAGAATTGGGTCTGAATTGGCGCGAGTTTCTTGAGTGAAACAGTTTAAACCCTGAAGATTCCTGAATATAACTGTAGGAAAACCGTCTATCTCGGGTAAAACTTTTAAATACGCGGTAATAGTCCCGCGACATGATTAGAAATGTGTAAGAAGCACTTGAAATACCAGTACATAGAGCCATACTATCGTTGTGGCCATGTTCAATCACCGAGATTAGAGGTATAAAGCTTTGTTATGACCAGAATACTGTTACAGTTTACAAATCCGGCGAATTTACTTGGCGTTTTTGTGAAGAAAGTTCTTTCAAACATTAAAAAGTACTGGATAAAGAGCTCAGAATTTGTATATAAAGCCTTTAAATGAAGAGAATACTGTTCATATTCAAAATTTGGCTGAATAGGCAGGAGTTTTTTGAATGAAACAGTTTAAACCGTGATGATTCATGTGTATATTTCCAAGAAAACTGCGGCATTTTGGTTAAACTCTTAAAATACACAATGACAGTACATGGAAATGATCAGGAACCTGAAGGAAACACCTGAGATATAAGTAATTAGACCCATACTATCCTTATGGCCGTGTACAATTACCGAGAGTCGAGGAGGAAAGCTGTGAATTGACGAGAATATTGATAATGTTTACAATCCCGGCTCAATTTCTTGGTTTTTTCTCAAAGAGAGTTCTTTCATATATTAAGAGTTACTATTTAGACAGCTCAGGTTTTGTGTAAAAAGCTTTTACATAAAGAGAATAGTGTTTCTATTTAGAATTGGGTCTGAATTGGCGCGAGTTTCTTGAGTGAAACAGTTTAAACCCTGAAGATTCCTGAATATAACTGTAGGAAAACCGTCTATCTCCGGTAAAACTTTTAAATACACGGTAATAGTCCTGCGACATGATTAGAAATGTGTAAGAAGCACTTGAAATACCAGTACATAGAGCCATACTATCGTTGTGGCCATGTTCAATCAGCGAGATTAGAGGTATAAAGCTTTGTTATGACCAGAATACTGTTACCGTTTACAAATCCGGCGAATTTACTTGGCGTTTTTCTGAAGAAAGTTCTTTCAAACATTAAAAAGTGCTGGATAAAGAGCTCAGAATTTGTATATAAAGCCTTTAAATGAAGAGAATACTGTTCATATTCAAAATTTGGCTGAATAGGCAGGAGTTTTTTGAATGAAACAGTTTAAACCGTGATGATTCATGTGTATATTTCCAAGAAAACTGCGGCATTTTGGTTAAACTCTTAAAATACACAATGACAGTACATGGAAATGATCAGGAACCTGAAGGAAACACCTGAGATATAAGTAATTAGACCCATACTATCCTTATGGCCGTGTACAATTACCGAGAGTCGAGGAGGAAAGCTGTGAATTGACGAGAATATTGATAATGTTTACAATCCCGGCTCAATTTCTTGGTTTTTTTTCGAAGAGAGTTCTTTCATATATTAAGAGTTACTATTTAGACAGCTCAGGTTTTGTGTAAAAAGCTTTTACATAAAGAGAATACTGTTTCTAATTAGAATTGGGTCTGAATTGGCGCGAGTTTCTTGAGTGAAACAGTTTAAACCCTGAAGGTTCCTGAATATAACTGTAGGAAAACCGTCTATCTCGGGTAAAACTTTTAAATACGCGGTAATAGTCCCGCGACATGATTAGAAATGTGTAAGAAGCACTTGAAATACCAGTACATAGAGCCATACTATCGTTGTGGCCATGTTCAATCACCGAGATTAGAGGTATAAAGCTTTGTTATGACCAGAATACTGTTACAGTTTACAAATCCGGCGAATTTACTTGGCGTTTTTGTGAAGAAAGTTCTTTCAAACATTAAAAAGTGCTGGATAAAGAGCTCAGAATTTGTATATAAAGCCTTTAAATGAAGAGAATACTGTTCATATTCAAAATTTGGCTGAATAGGCAGGAGTTTTTTGAATGAAACAGTTTAAACCGTGATGATTCATGTGTATATTTCCAAGAAAACTGCGGCATTTTGGTTAAACTCTTAAAATACACAATGACAGTACATGGAAATGATCAGGAACCTGAAGGAAACACCTGAGATATAAGTAATTAGACCCATACTATCCTTATGGCCGTGTACAATTACCGAGAGTCGAGGAGGAAAGCTGTGAATTGACGAGAATATTGATAATGTTTACAATCCCGGCTCAATTTCTTGGTTTTTTTTCGAAGAGAGTTCTTTCATATATTAAGAGTTACTATTTAGACAGCTCAGGTTTTGTGTAAAAAGCTTTTACATAAAGAGAATACTGTTTCTTTTTAGAATTGGGTCTGAATTGGCGCGAGTTTCTTGAGTGAAACAGTTTAAACCCTGAAGATTCCTGAATATAACTGTAGGAAAACCGTCTATCTCGGGTAAAACTTTTAAATACGCGGTAATAGTCCCGCGACATGATTAGAAATGTGTAAGAAGCACTTGAAATACCAGTACATAGAGCCATACTATCGTTGTGGCCATGTTCAATCACCGAGATTAGAGGTATAAAGCTTTGTTATGACCAGAATACTGTTACAGTTTACAAATCCGGCGAATTTACTTGGCGTTTTTGTGAAGAAAGTTCTTTCAAACATTAAAAAGTACTGGATAAAGAGCTCAGAATTTGTATATAAAGCCTTTAAATGAAGAGAATACTGTTCATATTCAAAATTTGGCTGAATAGGCAGGAGTTTTTTGAATGAAACAGTTTAAACCGTGACGATTCATGTGTATATTTCCAAGAAAACTGCGGCATTTTGGTTAAACTCTTAAAATACACAATGACAGTACATGGAAATGATCAGGAACCTGAAGGAAACACCTGAGATATAAGTAATTAGACCCATACTATCCTTATGGCCGTGTACAATTACCGAGAGTCGAGGAGGAAAGCTGTGAATTGACGAGAATATTGATAATGTTTACAATCCCGGCTCAATTTCTTGGTTTTTTCTCAAAGAGAGTTCTTTCATATATTAAGAGTTACTATTTAGACAGCTCAGGTTTTGTGTAAAAAGCTTTTACATAAAGAGAATAGTGTTTCTATTTAGAATTGGGTCTGAATTGGCGCGAGTTTCTTGAGTGAAACAGTTTAAACCCTGAAGATTCCTGAATATAACTGTAGGAAAACCGTCTATCTCCGGTAAAACTTTTAAATACACGGTAATAGTCCTGCGACATGATTAGAAATGTGTAAGAAGCACTTGAAATACCAGTACATAGAGCCATACTATCGTTGTGGCCATGTTCAATCAGCGAGATTAGAGGTATAAAGCTTTGTTATGACCAGAATACTGTTACCGTTTACAAATCCGGCGAATTTACTTGGCGTTTTTCTGAAGAAAGTTCTTTCAAACATTAAAAAGTGCTGGATAAAGAGCTCAGAATTTGTATATAAAGCCTTTAAATGAAGAGAATACTGTTCATATTCAAAATTTGGCTGAATAGGCAGGAGTTTTTTGAATGAAACAGTTTAAACCGTGATGATTCATGTGTATATTTCCAAGAAAACTGCGGCATTTTGGTTAAACTCTTAAAATACACAATGACAGTACATGGAAATGATCAGGAACCTGAAGGAAACAACTGAGATATAAGTAATTAGACCCATACTATCCTTATGGCCGTGTACAATTACCGAGAGTCGAGGAGGAAAGCTGTGAATTGACGAGAATATTGATAATGTTTACAATCCCGGCTCAATTTCTTGGTTTTTTTTCGAAGAGAGTTCTTTCATATATTAAGAGTTACTATTTAGACAGCTCAGGTTTTGTGTAAAAAGCTTTTACATAAAGAGAATACTGTTTCTAATTAGAATTGGGTCTGAATTGGCGCGAGTTTCTTGAGTGAAACAGTTTAAACCCTGAAGGTTCCTGAATATAACTGTAGGAAAACCGTCTATCTCGGGTAAAACTTTTAAATACGCGGTAATAGTCCCGCGACATGATTAGAAATGTGTAAGAAGCACTTGAAATACCAGTACATAGAGCCATACTATCGTTGTGGCCATGTTCAATCACCGAGATTAGAGGTATAAAGCTTTGTTATGACCAGAATACTGTTACAGTTTACAAATCCGGCGAATTTACTTGGCGTTTTTGTGAAGAAAGTTCTTTCAAACATTAAAAAGTGCTGGATAAAGAGCTCAGAATTTGTATATAAAGCCTTTAAATGAAGAGAATACTGTTCATATTCAAAATTTGGCTGAATAGGCAGGAGTTTTTTGAATGAAACAGTTTAAACCGTGATGATTCATGTGTATATTTCCAAGAAAACTGCGGCATTTTGGTTAAACTCTTAAAATACACAATGACAGTACATGGAAATGATCAGGAACCTGAAGGAAACACCTGAGATATAAGTAATTAGACCCATACTATCCTTATGGCCGTGTACAATTACCGAGAGTCGAGGAGGAAAGCTGTGAATTGACGAGAATATTGATAATGTTTACAATCCCGGCTCAATTTCTTGGTTTTTTTTCGAAGAGAGTTCTTTCATATATTAAGAGTTACTATTTAGACAGCTCAGGTTTTGTGTAAAAAGCTTTTACATAAAGAGAATACTGTTTCTAATTAGAATTGGGTCTGAATTGGCGCGAGTTTCTTGAGTGAAACAGTTTAAACCCTGAAGGTTCCTGAATATAACTGTAGGAAAACCGTCTATCTCGGGTAAAACTTTTAAATACGCGGTAATAGTCCCGCGACATGATTAGAAATGTGTAAGAAGCACTTGAAATACCAGTACATAGAGCCATACTATCGTTGTGGCCATGTTCAATCACCGAGATTAGAGGTATAAAGCTTTGTTATGACCAGAATACTGTTACAGTTTACAAATCCGGCGAATTTACTTGGCGTTTTTGTGAAGAAAGTTCTTTCAAACATTAAAAAGTACTGGATAAAGAGCTCAGAATTTGTATATAAAGCCTTTAAATGAAGAGAATACTGTTCATATTCAAAATTTGGCTGAATAGGCAGGAGTTTTTTGAATGAAACAGTTTAAACCGTGATGATTCATGTGTATATTTCCAAGAAAACTGCGGCATTTTGGTTAAACTCTTAAAATACACAATGACAGTACATGGAAATGATCAGGAACCTGAAGGAAACACCTGAGAAATAAGTAATTAGACCCATACTATCCTTATGGCCGTGTACAATTACCGAGAGTTCAGGAGGAAAGCTGTGAATTGACGAGAATATTGATAATGTTTACAATCCCGGCTCAATTTCTTGGTTTTTTCTCGAAGAGAGTTCTTTCATATATTAAGAGTTACTATTTAGACAGCTCAGGTTTTGTGTAAAAAGCTTTTACATAAAGAGAATACTGTTTCTTTTTAGAATTGGGTCTGAATTGGCGCGAGTTTCTTGAGTGAAACAGTTTAAACCCTGAAGATTCCTGAATATAACTGTGGGAAAACCGTCTATCTCAGGTAAAACTTTTAAATACACGGTAATAGTTCTGCGACATGATTAGAAATGTGTAAGAAGCACTTGAAATACCAGTACATAGAGCCATACTATCGTTGTGGCCATGTTCAATCACCGAGATTAGAGGTATAAAGCTTTGTTATGACCAGAATACTGTTACAGTTTACAAATCCGGCGAATTTACTTGGCGTTTTTGTGAAGAAAGTTCTTTCAAACATTAAAAAGTGCTGGATAAAGAGCTCAGAATTTGTATATAAAGCCTTTAAATGAAGAGAATACTGTTCATATTCAAAATTTGGCTGAATAGGCAGGAGTTTTTTGAATGAAACAGTTTAAACCGTGATGATTCATGTGTATATTTCCAAGAAAACTGCGGCATTTTGGTTAAACTCTTAAAATACACAATGACAGTACATGGAAATGATCAGGAACCTGAAGGAAACACCTGAGAAATAAGTAATTAGACCCATACTATCCTTATGGCCGTGTACAATTACCGAGAGTTCAGGAGGAAAGCTGTGAATTGACGAGAATATTGATAATGTTTACAATCCCGGCTCAATTTCTTGGTTTTTTCTCGAAGAGAGTTCTTTCATATATTAAGAGTTACTATTTAGACAGCTCAGGTTTTGTGTAAAAAGCTTTTACATAAAGAGAATAGTGTTTCTATTTAGAATTGGGTCTGAATTGGCGCGAGTTTCTTGAGTGAAACAGTTTAAACCCTGAAGATTCCTGAATATAACTGTAGGAAAACCGTCTATCTCGGGTAAAACTTTTAAATACACGGTAATAGTCCTGCGAAATGATTAGAAATGTGTAAGAAGCACTTGAAAGACCAGTACATAGAGCCATACTATCGTTGTGGCCCTGTTCAATCACCGAGATTAGAGGTATAAAGCTGTGTTATGACCAGAATACTGTTACCGTTTACAAATCCGGCGAATTTACTTGGCGTTTTTGTGAAGAAAGTTCTTTCAAACGTTAAAAAGTGCTGGATAAAGAGCTCAGAATTTGTATATAAAGCCTTTAAATGAAGAGAATACTGTTCATATTCAAAATTTGGCTGAATAGGCAGGAGTTTTTTGAATGAAACAGTTTAAACCGTGATGATTCATGTGTATATTTCCAAGAAAACTGCGGCATTTTGGTTAAACTCTTAAAATACACAATGACAGTACATGGAAATGATCAGGAACCTGAAGGAAACACCTGAGATATAAGTAATTAGACCCATACTATCCTTATGGCCGTGTACAATTACCGAGAGTCGAGGAGGAAAGCTGTGAATTGACGAGAATATTGATAATGTTTACAATCCCGGCTCAATTTCTTGGTTTTTTTTCGAAGAGAGTTCTTTCATATATTAAGAGTTACTATTTAGACAGCTCAGGTTTTGTGTAAAAAGCTTTTACATAAAGAGAATACTGTTTCTAATTAGAATTGGGTCTGAATTGGCGCGAGTTTCTTGAGTGAAACAGTTTAAACCCTGAAGGTTCCTGAATATAACTGTAGGAAAACCGTCTATCTCGGGTAAAACTTTTAAATACGCGGTAATAGTCCCGCGACATGATTAGAAATGTGTAAGAAGCACTTGAAATACCAGTACATAGAGCCATACTATCGTTGTGGCCATGTTCAATCACCGAGATTAGAGGTATAAAGCTTTGTTATGACCAGAATACTGTTACAGTTTACAAATCCGGCGAATTTACTTGGCGTTTTTGTGAAGAAAGTTCTTTCAAACATTAAAAAGTACTGGATAAAGAGCTCAGAATTTGTATATAAAGCCTTTAAATGAAGAGAATACTGTTCATATTCAAAATTTGGCTGAATAGGCAGGAGTTTTTTGAATGAAACAGTTTAAACCGTGATGATTCATGTGTATATTTCCAAGAAAACTGCGGCATTTTGGTTAAACTCTTAAAATACACAATGACAGTACATGGAAATGATCAGGAACCTGAAGGAAACACCTGAGATATAAGTAATTAGACCCATACTATCCTTATGGCCGTGTACAATTACCGAGAGTCGAGGAGGAAAGCTGTGAATTGACGAGAATATTGATAATGTTTACAATCCCGGCTCAATTTCTTGGTTTTTTCTCAAAGAGAGTTCTTTCATATATTAAGAGTTACTATTTAGACAGCTCAGGTTTTGTGTAAAAAGCTTTTACATAAAGAGAATAGTGTTTCTATTTAGAATTGGGTCTGAATTGGCGCGAGTTTCTTGAGTGAAACAGTTTAAACCCTGAAGATTCCTGAATATAACTGTAGGAAAACCGTCTATCTCCGGTAAAACTTTTAAATACACGGTAATAGTCCTGCGACATGATTAGAAATGTGTAAGAAGCACTTGAAATACCAGTACATAGAGCCATACTATCGTTGTGGCCATGTTCAATCAGCGAGATTAGAGGTATAAAGCTTTGTTATGACCAGAATACTGTTACCGTTTACAAATCCGGCGAATTTACTTGGCGTTTTTCTGAAGAAAGTTCTTTCAAACATTAAAAAGTGCTGGATAAAGAGCTCAGAATTTGTATATAAAGCCTTTAAATGAAGAGAATACTGTTCATATTCAAAATTTGGCTGAATAGGCAGGAGTTTTTTGAATGAAACAGTGTAAACCGTGATGATTCATGTGTATATTTCCAAGAAAACTGCGGCATTTTGGTTAAACTCTTAAAATACACAATGACAGTACATGGAAATGATCAGGAACCTGAAGGAAACACCTGAGAAATAAGTAATTAGACCCATACTATCCTTATGGCCGTGTACAATTACCGAGAGTTCAGGAGGAAAGCTGTGAATTGACGAGAATATTGATAATGTTTACAATCCCGGCTCAATTTCTTGGTTTTTTCTCGAAGAGAGTTCTTTCATATATTAAGAGTTACTATTTAGACAGCTCAGGTTTTGTGTAAAAAGCTTTTACATAAAGAGAATACTGTTTCTTTTTAGAATTGGGTCTGAATTGGCGCGAGTTTCTTGAGTGAAACAGTTTAAACCCTGAAGATTCCTGAATATAACTGTGGGAAAACCGTCTATCTCGGGTAAAACTTTTAAATACACGATAATAGTTCTGCGACATGATTAGAAATGTGTAAGAAGCACTTGAAATACCAGTACATAGAGCCATACTATCGTTGTGGCCATGTTCAATCACCGAGATTAGAGGTATAAAGCTTTGTTATGACCAGAATACTGTTACAGTTTACAAATCCGGCGAATTTACTTGGCGTTTTTGTGAAGAAAGTTCTTTCAAACATTAAAAAGTGCTGGATAAAGAGCTCAGAATTTGTATATAAAGCCTTTAAATGAAGAGAATACTGTTCATATTCAAAATTTGGCTGAATAGGCAGGAGTTTTTTGAATGAAACAGTTTAAACCGTGATGATTCATGTGTATATTTCCAAGAAAACTGCGGCATTTTGGTTAAACTCTTAAAATACACAATGACAGTACATGGAAATGATCAGGAACCTGAAGGAAACACCTGAGAAATAAGTAATTAGACCCATACTATCCTTATGGCCGTGTACAATTACCGAGAGTTCAGGAGGAAAGCTGTGAATTGACGAGAATATTGATAATGTTTACAATCCCGGCTCAATTTCTTGGTTTTTTCTCGAAGAGAGTTCTTTCATATATTAAGAGTTACTATTTAGACAGCTCAGGTTTTGTGTAAAAAGCTTTTACATAAAGAGAATAGTGTTTCTATTTAGAATTGGGTCTGAATTGGCGCGAGTTTCTTGAGTGAAACAGTTTAAACCCTGAAGATTCCTGAATATAACTGTAGGAAAACCGTCTATCTCGGGTAAAACTTTTAAATACACGGTAATAGTCCTGCGAAATGATTAGAAATGTGTAAGAAGCACTTGAAAGACCAGTACATAGAGCCATACTATCGTTGTGGCCCTGTTCAATCACCGAGATTAGAGGTATAAAGCTGTGTTATGACCAGAATACTGTTACCGTTTACAAATCCGGCGAATTTACTTGGCGTTTTTGTGAAGAAAGTTCTTTCAAACGTTAAAAAGTGCTGGATAAAGAGCTCAGAATTTGTATATAAAGCCTTTAAATGAAGAGAATACTGTTCATATTCAAAATTTGGCTGAATAGGCAGGAGTTTTTTGAATGAAACAGTTTAAACCGTGATGATTCATGTGTATATTTCCAAGAAAACTGCGGCATTTTGGTTAAACTCTTAAAATACACAATGACAGTACATAGAAATGATCAGGAACCTGAAGGAAACACCTGAGATATAAGTAATTAGACCCATACTATCCTTATGGCCGTGTACAATTACCGAGAGTCGAGGAGGAAAGCTGTGAATTGACGAGAATATTGATAATGTTTACAATCCCGGCTCAATTTCTTGGTTTTTTTTCGAAGAGAGTTCTTTCATATATTAAGAGTTACTATTTAGACAGCTCAGGTTTTGTGTAAAAAGCTTTTACATAAAGAGAATAGTGTTTCTATTTAGAATTGGGTCTGAATTGGCGCGAGTTTCTTGAGTGAAACAGTTTAAACCCTGAAGATTCCTGAATATAACTGTGGGAAAACCGTCTATCTCGAGTAAAACTTTTAAATACACGGTAATAGTTCTGTGACATGATTAGAAATGTGTAAGAAGCACTTGAAATACCAGTACATAGAGCCATACTATCGTTGTGGCCATGTTCAATCACCGAGATTAGAGGTATAAAGCTTTGTTATGACCAGAATACTGTTACAGTTTACAAATCCGGCGAATTTACTTGGCGTTTTTGTGAAGAAAGTTCTTTCAAACATTAAAAAGTGCTGGATAAAGAGCTCAGAATTTGTATATAAAGCCTTTAAATGAAGAGAATACTGTTCATATTCAAAATTTGGCTGAATAGGCAGGAGTTTTTTGAATGAAACAGTTTAAACCGTGATGATTCATGTGTATATTTCCAAGAAAACTGCGGCATTTTGGTTAAACTCTTAAAATACACAATGACAGTACATGGAAATGATCAGGAACCTGAAGGAAACACCTGAGAAATAAGTAATTAGACCCATACTATCCTTATGGCCGTGTACAATTACCGAGAGTTCAGGAGGAAAGCTGTGAATTGACGAGAATATTGATAATGTTTACAATCCCGGCTCAATTTCTTGGTTTTTTCTCGAAGAGAGTTCTTTCATATATTAAGAGTTACTATTTAGACAGCTCAGGTTTTGTGTAAAAAGCTTTTACATAAAGAGAATAGTGTTTCTATTTAGAATTGGGTCTGAATTGGCGCGAGTTTCTTGAGTGAAACAGTTTAAAGCCTGAATATTCCTGAATATAACTGTAGGAAAACCGTCTATCTCGGGTAAAACTTTTAAATACACGGTAATAGTCCTGCGAAATGATTAGAAATGTGTAAGAAGCACTTGAAAGACCAGTACATAGAGCCATACTATCGTTGTGGCCCTGTTCAATCACCGAGATTAGAGGTATAAAGCTGTGTTATGACCAGAATACTGTTACCGTTTACAAATCCGGCGAATTTACTTGGCGTTTTTGTGAAGAAAGTTCTTTCAAACGTTAAAAAGTGCTGGATAAAGAGCTCAGAATTTGTATATAAAGCCTTTAAATGAAGAGAATACTGTTCATATTCAAAATTTGGCTGAATAGGCAGGAGTTTTTTGAATGAAACAGTTTAAACCGTGATGATTCATGTGTATATTTCCAAGAAAACTGCGGCATTTTGGTTAAACTCTTAAAATACACAATGACAGTACATGGAAATGATCAGGAACCTGAAGGAAACACCTGAGATATAAGTAATTAGACCCATACTATCCTTATGGCCGTGTACAATTACCGAGAGTCGAGGAGGAAAGCTGTGAATTGACGAGAATATTGATAATGTTTACAATCCCGGCTCAATTTCTTGGTTTTTTTTCGAAGAGAGTTCTTTCATATATTAAGAGTTACTATTTAGACAGCTCAGGTTTTGTGTAAAAAGCTTTTACATAAAGAGAATAGTGTTTCTATTTAGAATTGGGTCTGAATTGGCGCGAGTTTCTTGAGTGAAACAGTTTAAACCCTGAAGATTCCTGAATATAACTGTGGGAAAACCGTCTATCTCGGGTAAAACTTTTAAATACACGGTAATAGTTCTGCGACATGATTAGAAATGTGTAAGAAGCACTTGAAATACCAGTACATAGAGCCATACTATCGTTGTGGCCATGTTCAATCACCGAGATTAGAGGTATAAAGCTTTGTTATGACCAGAATACTGTTACAGTTTACAAATCCGGCGAATTTACTTGGCGTTTTTGTGAAGAAAGTTCTTTCAAACATTAAAAAGTGCTGGATAAAGAGCTCAGAATTTGTATATAAAGCCTTTAAATGAAGAGAATACTGTTCATATTCAAAATTTGGCTGAATAGGCAGGAGTTTTTTGAATGAAACAGTTTAAACCGTGATGATTCATGTGTATATTTCCAAGAAAACTGCGGCATTTTGGTTAAACTCTTAAAATACACAATGACAGTACATGGAAATGATCAGGAACCTGAAGGAAACACCTGAGATATAAGTAATTAGACCCATACTATCCTTATGGCCGTGTACAATTACCGAGAGTCGAGGAGGAAAGCTGTGAATTGACGAGAATATTGATAATGTTTACAATCCCGGCTCAATTTCTTGGTTTTTTTTCGAAGAGAGTTCTTTCATATATTAAGAGTTACTATTTAGACAGCTCAGGTTTTGTGTAAAAAGCTTTTACATAAAGAGAATACTGTTTCTAATTAGAATTGGGTCTGAATTGGCGCGAGTTTCTTGAGTGAAACAGTTTAAACCCTGAAGGTTCCTGAATATAACTGTAGGAAAACCGTCTATCTCGGGTAAAACTTTTAAATACGCGGTAATAGTCCCGCGACATGATTAGAAATGTGTAAGAAGCACTTGAAATACCAGTACATAGAGCCATACTATCGTTGTGGCCATGTTCAATCACCGAGATTAGAGGTATAAAGCTTTGTTATGACCAGAATACTGTTACAGTTTACAAATCCGGCGAATTTACTTGGCGTTTTTGTGAAGAAAGTTCTTTCAAACATTAAAAAGTGCTGGATAAAGAGCTCAGAATTTGTATATAAAGCCTTTAAATGAAGAGAATACTGTTCATATTCAAAATTTGGCTGAATAGGCAGGAGTTTTTTGAATGAAACAGTTTAAACCGTGATGATTCATGTGTATATTTCCAAGAAAACTGCGGCATTTTGGTTAAACTCTTAAAATACACAATGACAGTACATGGAAATGATCAGGAACCTGAAGGAAACACCTGAGATATAAGTAATTAGACCCATACTATCCTTATGGCCGTGTACAATTACCGAGAGTCGAGGAGGAAAGCTGTGAATTGACGAGAATATTGATAATGTTTACAATCCCGGCTCAATTTCTTGGTTTTTTTTCGAAGAGAGTTCTTTCATATATTAAGAGTTACTATTTAGACAGCTCAGGTTTTGTGTAAAAAGCTTTTACATAAAGAGAATACTGTTTCTAATTAGAATTGGGTCTGAATTGGCGCGAGTTTCTTGAGTGAAACAGTTTAAACCCTGAAGATTCCTGAATATAACTGTAGGAAAACCGTCTATCTCGGGTAAAACTTTTAAATACACGGTAATAGTCCTGCGAAATGATTAGAAATGTGTAAGAAGCACTTGAAAGACCAGTACATAGAGCCATACTATCGTTGTGGCCCTGTTCAATCACCGAGATTAGAGGTATAAAGCTGTGTTATGACCAGAATACTGTTACCGTTTACAAATCCGGCGAATTTACTTGGCGTTTTTGTGAAGAAAGTTCTTTCAAACGTTAAAAAGTGCTGGATAAAGAGCTCAGAATTTGTATATAAAGCCTTTAAATGAAGAGAATACTGTTCATATTCAAAATTTGGCTGAATAGGCAGGAGTTTTTTGAATGAAACAGTTTAAACCGTGATGATTCATGTGTATATTTCCAAGAAAACTGCGGCATTTTGGTTAAACTCTTAAAATACACAATGACAGTACATGGAAATGATCAGGAACCTGAAGGAAACACCTGAGATATAAGTAATTAGACCCATACTATCCTTATGGCCGTGTACAATTACCGAGAGTCGAGGAGGAAAGCTGTGAATTGACGAGAATATTGATAATGTTTACAATCCCGGCTCAATTTCTTGGTTTTTTTTCGAAGAGAGTTCTTTCATATATTAAGAGTTACTATTTAGACAGCTCAGGTTTTGTGTAAAAAGCTTTTACATAAAGAGAATACTGTTTCTAATTAGAATTGGGTCTAAATTGGCGCGAGTTTCTTGAATGAAAGAGTTTAAACCCTGAAGGTTCCTGAATATAACTGTAGGAAAACCGTCTATCTCGGGTAAAACTTTTAAATACGCGGTAATAGTCCCGCGACATGATTAGAAATGTGTAAGAAGCACTTGAAATACCAGTACATAGAGCCATACTATCGTTGTGGCCATGTTCAATCACCGAGATTAGAGGTATAAAGCTTTGTTATGACCAGAATACTGTTACAGTTTACAAATCCGGCGAATTTACTTGGCGTTTTTGTGAAGAAAGTTCTTTCAAACATTAAAAAGTACTGGATAAAGAGCTCAGAATTTGTATATAAAGCCTTTAAATGAAGAGAATACTGTTCATATTCAAAATTTGGCTGAATAGGCAGGAGTTTTTTGAATGAAACAGTTTAAACCGTGATGATTCATGTGTATATTTCCAAGAAAACTGCGGCATTTTGGTTAAAGTCTTAAAATACACATTGACAGTACATGGAAATGATCAGGAACCTGAAGGAAACACCTGAGATATAAGTAATTAGACCCATACTATCCTTATGGCCGTGTACAATTACCGAGAGTCGAGGAGGAAAGCTGTGAATTGACGAGAATATTGATAATGTTTACAATCCCGGCTCAATTTCTTGGTTTTTTCTCAAAGAGAGTTCTTTCATATATTAAGAGTTACTATTTAGACAGCTCAGGTTTTGTGTAAAAAGCTTTTACATAAAGAGAATAGTGTTTCTATTTAGAATTGGGTCTGAATTGGCGCGAGTTTCTTGAGTGAAACAGTTTAAACCCTGAAGATTCCTGAATATAACTGTAGGAAAACCGTCTATCTCCGGTAAAACTTTTAAATACACGGTAATAGTCCTGCGACATGATTAGAAATGTGTAAGAAGCACTTGAAATACCAGTACATAGAGCCATACTATCGTTGTGGCCATGTTCAATCAGCGAGATTAGAGGTATAAAGCTTTCTTATGACCAGAATACTGTTACCGTTTACAAATCCGGCGAATTTACTTGGCGTTTTTCTGAAGAAAGTTCTTTCAAACATTAAAAAGTGCTGGATAAAGAGCTCAGAATTTGTATATAAAGCCTTTAAATGAAGAGAATACTGTTCATATTCAAAATTTGGCTGAATAGGCAGGAGTTTTTTGAATGAAACAGTTTAAACCGTGATGATTCATGTGTATATTTCCAAGAAAACTGCGGCATTTTGGTTAAACTCTTAAAATACACAATGACAGTACATGGAAATGATCAGGAACCTGAAGGAAACACCTGAGAAATAAGTAATTAGACCCATACTATCCTTATGGCCGTGTACAATTACCGAGAGTTCAGGAGGAAAGCTGTGAATTGACGAGAATATTGATAATGTTTACAATCCCGGCTCAATTTCTTGGTTTTTTCTCGAAGAGAGTTCTTTCATATATTAAGAGTTACTATTTAGACAGCTCAGGTTTTGTGTAAAAAGCTTTTACATAAAGAGAATACTGTTTCTTTTTAGAATTGGGTCTGAATTGGCGCGAGTTTCTTGAGTGAAACAGTTTAAACCCTGAAGATTCCTGAATATAACTGTGGGAAAACCGTCTATCTCGGGTAAAACTTTTAAATACACGATAATAGTTCTGCGACATGATTAGAAATGTGTAAGAAGCACTTGAAATACCAGTACATAGAGCCATACTATCGTTGTGGCCATGTTCAATCACCGAGATTAGAGGTATAAAGCTTTGTTATGACCAGAATACTGTTACAGTTTACAAATCCGGCGAATTTACTTGGCGTTTTTGTGAAGAAAGTTCTTTCAAACATTAAAAAGTGCTGGATAAAGAGCTCAGAATTTGTATATAAAGCCTTTAAATGAAGAGAATACTGTTCATATTCAAAATTTGGCTGAATAGGCAGGAGTTTTTTGAATGAAACAGTTTAAACCGTGATGATTCATGTGTATATTTCCAAGAAAACTGCGGCATTTTGGTTAAACTCTTAAAATACACAATGACAGTACATGGAAATGATCAGGAACCTGAAGGAAACACCTGAGAAATAAGTAATTAGACCCATACTATCCTTATGGCCGTGTACAATTACCGAGAGTTCAGGAGGAAAGCTGTGAATTGACGAGAATATTGATAATGTTTACAATCCCGGCTCAATTTCTTGGTTTTTTCTCGAAGAGAGTTCTTTCATATATTAAGAGTTACTATTTAGACAGCTCAGGTTTTGTGTAAAAAGCTTTTACATAAAGAGAATAGTGTTTCTATTTAGAATTGGGTCTGAATTGGCGCGAGTTTCTTGAGTGAAACAGTTTAAACCCTGAAGATTCCTGAATATAACTGTAGGAAAACCGTCTATCTCGGGTAAAACTTTTAAATACACGGTAATAGTCCTGCGAAATGATTAGAAATGTGTAAGAAGCACTTGAAAGACCAGTACATAGAGCCATACTATCGTTGTGGCCCTGTTCAATCACCGAGATTAGAGGTATAAAGCTGTGTTATGACCAGAATACTGTTACCGTTTACAAATCCGGCGAATTTACTTGGCGTTTTTGTGAAGAAAGTTCTTTCAAACGTTAAAAAGTGCTGGATAAAGAGCTCAGAATTTGTATATAAAGCCTTTAAATGAAGAGAATACTGTTCATATTCAAAATTTGGCTGAATAGGCAGGAGTTTTTTGAATGAAACAGTTTAAACCGTGATGATTCATGTGTATATTTCCAAGAAAACTGCGGCATTTTGGTTAAACTCTTAAAATACACAATGACAGTACATAGAAATGATCAGGAACCTGAAGGAAACACCTGAGATATAAGTAATTAGACCCATACTATCCTTATGGCCGTGTACAATTACCGAGAGTCGAGGAGGAAAGCTGTGAATTGACGAGAATATTGATAATGTTTACAATCCCGGCTCAATTTCTTGGTTTTTTTTCGAAGAGAGTTCTTTCATATATTAAGAGTTACTATTTAGACAGCTCAGGTTTTGTGTAAAAAGCTTTTACATAAAGAGAATAGTGTTTCTATTTAGAATTGGGTCTGAATTGGCGCGAGTTTCTTGAGTGAAACAGTTTAAACCCTGAAGATTCCTGAATATAACTGTGGGAAAACCGTCTATCTCGAGTAAAACTTTTAAATACACGGTAATAGTTCTGTGACATGATTAGAAATGTGTAAGAAGCACTTGAAATACCAGTACATAGAGCCATACTATCGTTGTGGCCATGTTCAATCACCGAGATTAGAGGTATAAAGCTTTGTTATGACCAGAATACTGTTACAGTTTACAAATCCGGCGAATTTACTTGGCGTTTTTGTGAAGAAAGTTCTTTCAAACATTAAAAAGTGCTGGATAAAGAGCTCAGAATTTGTATATAAAGCCTTTAAATGAAGAGAATACTGTTCATATTCAAAATTTGGCTGAATAGGCAGGAGTTTTTTGAATGAAACAGTTTAAACCGTGATGATTCATGTGTATATTTCCAAGAAAACTGCGGCATTTTGGTTAAACTCTTAAAATACACAATGACAGTACATGGAAATGATCAGGAACCTGAAGGAAACACCTGAGAAATAAGTAATTAGACCCATACTATCCTTATGGCCGTGTACAATTACCGAGAGTTCAGGAGGAAAGCTGTGAATTGACGAGAATATTGATAATGTTTACAATCCCGGCTCAATTTCTTGGTTTTTTTTCGAAGAGAGTTCTTTCATATATTAAGAGTTACTATTTAGACAGCTCAGGTTTTGTGTAAAAAGCTTTTACATAAAGAGAATACTGTTTCTAATTAGAATTGGGTCTGAATTGGCGCGAGTTTCTTGAGTGAAACAGTTTAAACCCTGAAGGTTCCTGAATATAACTGTAGGAAAACCGTCTATCTCGGGTAAAACTTTTAAATACGCGGTAATAGTCCCGCGACATGATTAGAAATGTGTAAGAAGCACTTGAAATACCAGTACATAGAGCCATACTATCGTTGTGGCCATGTTCAATCACCGAGATTAGAGGTATAAAGCTTTGTTATGACCAGAATACTGTTACAGTTTACAAATCCGGCGAATTTACTTGGCGTTTTTGTGAAGAAAGTTCTTTCAAACATTAAAAAGTGCTGGATAAAGAGCTCAGAATTTGTATATAAAGCCTTTAAATGAAGAGAATACTGTTCATATTCAAAATTTGGCTGAATAGGCAGGAGTTTTTTGAATGAAACAGTTTAAACCGTGATGATTCATGTGTATATTTCCAAGAAAACTGCGGCATTTTGGTTAAACTCTTAAAATACACAATGACAGTACATGGAAATGATCAGGAACCTGAAGGAAACACCTGAGATATAAGTAATTAGACCCATACTATCCTTATGGCCGTGTACAATTACCGAGAGTCGAGGAGGAAAGCTGTGAATTGACGAGAATATTGATAATGTTTACAATCCCGGCTCAATTTCTTGGTTTTTTTTCGAAGAGAGTTCTTTCATATATTAAGAGTTACTATTTAGACAGCTCAGGTTTTGTGTAAAAAGCTTTTACATAAAGAGAATACTGTTTCTAATTAGAATTGGGTCTGAATTGGCGCGAGTTTCTTGAGTGAAACAGTTTAAACCCTGAAGGTTCCTGAATATAACTGTAGGAAAACCGTCTATCTCGGGTAAAACTTTTAAATACGCGGTAATAGTCCCGCGACATGATTAGAAATGTGTAAGAAGCACTTGAAATACCAGTACATAGAGCCATACTATCGTTGTGGCCATGTTCAATCACCGAGATTAGAGGTATAAAGCTTTGTTATGACCAGAATACTGTTACAGTTTACAAATCCGGCGAATTTACTTGGCGTTTTTGTGAAGAAAGTTCTTTCAAACATTAAAAAGTGCTGGATAAAGAGCTCAGAATTTGTATATAAAGCCTTTAAATGAAGAGAATACTGTTCATATTCAAAATTTGGCTGAATAGGCAGGAGTTTTTTGAATGAAACAGTTTAAACCGTGATGATTCATGTGTATATTTCCAAGAAAACTGCGGCATTTTGGTTAAACTCTTAAAATACACAATGACAGTACATGGAAATGATCAGGAACCTGAAGGAAACACCTGAGATATAAGTAATTAGACCCATACTATCCTTATGGCCGTGTACAATTACCGAGAGTCGAGGAGGAAAGCTGTGAATTGACGAGAATATTGATAATGTTTACAATCCCGGCTCAATTTCTTGGTTTTTTTTCGAAGAGAGTTCTTTCATATATTAAGAGTTACTATTTAGACAGCTCAGGTTTTGTGTAAAAAGCTTTTACATAAAGAGAATAGTGTTTCTTTTTAGAATTGGGTCTGAATTGGCGCGAGTTTCTTGAGTGAAACAGTTTAAACCCTGAAGATTCCTGAATATAACTGTAGGAAAACCGTCTATCTCGGGTAAAACTTTTAAATTCACGGTAATAGTCCTGCGAAATGATTAGAAATGTGTAAGAAGCACTTGAAAGACCAGTACATAGAGCCATACTATCGTTGTGGCCCTGTTCAATCACCGAGATTAGAGGTATAAAGCTGTGTTATGACCAGAATACTGTTACCGTTTACAAATCCGGCGAATTTACTTGGCGTTTTTGTGAAGAAAGTTCTTTCAAACATTAAAAAGTGCTGGATAAAGAGCTCAGAATTTGTATATAAAGCCTTTAAATGAAGAGAATACTGTTCATATTCAAAATTTGGCTGAATAGGCAGGAGTTTTTTGAATGAAACAGTTTAAACCGTGATGATTCATGTGTATATTTCCAAGAAAACTGCGGCATTTTGGTTAAACTCTTAAAATACACAATGACAGTACATGGAAATGATCAGGAACCTGAAGGAAACACCTGAGAAATAAGTAATTAGACCCATACTATCCTTATGGCCGTGTACAATTACCGAGAGTTCAGGAGGAAAGCTGTGAATTGACGAGAATATTGATAATGTTTACAATCCCGGCTCAATTTCTTGGTTTTTTCTCGAAGAGAGTTCTTTCATATATTAAGAGTTACTATTTAGACAGCTCAGGTTTTGTGTAAAAAGCTTTTACATAAAGAGAATAGTGTTTCTATTTAGAATTGGGTCTGAATTGGCGCGAGTTTCTTGAGTGAAACAGTTTAAACCCTGAAGATTCCTGAATATAACTGTAGGAAAACCGTCTATCTCGGGTAAAACTTTTAAATACACGGTAATAGTCCTGCGAAATGATTAGAAATGTGTAAGAAGCACTTGAAAGACCAGTACATAGAGCCATACTATCGTTGTGGCCCTGTTCAATCACCGAGATTAGAGGTATAAAGCTGTGTTATGACCGGAATACTGTTACCGTTTACAAATCCGGCGAATTTACTTGGCGTTTTTGTGAAGAAAGTTCTTTCAAACGTTAAAAAGTGCTGGATAAAGAGCTCAGAATTTGTATATAAAGCCTTTAAATGAAGAGAACACTGTTCATATTCAAAATTTGGCTGAATAGGCAGGAGTTTTTTGAATGAAACAGTTTAAACCGTGATGATTCATGTGTATATTTCCAAGAAAACTGCGGCATTTTGGTTAAACTCTTAAAATACACAATGACAGTACATGGAAATGATCAGGAACCTGAAGGAAACACCTGAGATATAAGTAATTAGACCCATACTATCCTTATGGCCGTGTACAATTACCGAGAGTCGAGGAGGAAAGCTGTGAATTGACGAGAATATTGATAATGTTTACAATCCCGGCTCAATTTCTTGGTTTTTTCTCAAAGAGAGTTCTTTCATATATTAAGAGTTACTATTTAGACAGCTCAGGTTTTGTGTAAAAAGCTTTTACATAAAGAGAATAGTGTTTCTATTTAGAATTGGGTCTGAATTGGCGCGAGTTTCTTGAGTGAAACAGTTTAAACCCTGAAGATTCCTGAATATAACTGTAGGAAAACCGTCTATCTCCGGTAAAACTTTTAAATACACGGTAATAGTCCTGCGACATGATTAGAAATGTGTAAGAAGCACTTGAAATACCAGTACATAGAGCCATACTATCGTTGTGGCCATGTTCAATCAGCGAGATTAGAGGTATAAAGCTTTGTTATGACCAGAATACTGTTACCGTTTACAAATCCGGCGAATTTACTTGGCGTTTTTCTGAAGAAAGTTCTTTCAAACATTAAAAAGTGCTGGATAAAGAGCTCAGAATTTGTATATAAAGCCTTTAAATGAAGAGAATACTGTTCATATTCAAAATTTGGCTGAATAGGCAGGAGTTTTTTGAATGAAACAGTTTAAACCGTGATGATTCATGTGTATATTTCCAAGAAAACTGCGGCATTTTGGTTAAACTCTTAAAATACACAATGACAGTACATGGAAATGATCAGGAACCTGAAGGAAACACCTGAGATATAAGTAATTAGACCCATACTATCCTTATGGCCGTGTACAATTACCGAGAGTCGAGGAGGAAAGCTGTGAATTGACGAGAATATTGATAATGTTTACAATCCCGGCTCAATTTCTTGGTTTTTTTTCGAAGAGAGTTCTTTCATATATTAAGAGTTACTATTTAGACAGCTCAGGTTTTGTGTAAAAAGCTTTTACATAAAGAGAATACTGTTTCTAATTAGAATTGGGTCTGAATTGGCGCGAGTTTCTTGAGTGAAACAGTTTAAACCCTGAAGGTTCCTGAATATAACTGTAGGAAAACCGTCTATCTCGGGTAAAACTTTTAAATACGCGGTAATAGTCCCGCGACATGATTAGAAATGTGTAAGAAGCACTTGAAATACCAGTACATAGAGCCATACTATCGTTGTGGCCATGTTCAATCACCGAGATTAGAGGTATAAAGCTTTGTTATGACCAGAATACTGTTACAGTTTACAAATCCGGCGAATTTACTTGGCGTTTTTGTGAAGAAAGTTCTTTCAAACATTAAAAAGTACTGGATAAAGAGCTCAGAATTTGTATATAAAGCCTTTAAATGAAGAGAATACTGTTCATATTCAAAATTTGGCTGAATAGGCAGGAGTTTTTTGAATGAAACAGTTTAAACCGTGATGATTCATGTGTATATTTCCAAGAAAACTGCGGCATTTTGGTTAAACTCTTAAAATACACAATGACAGTACATGGAAATGATCAGGAACCTGAAGGAAACACCTGAGATATAAGTAATTAGACCCATACTATCCTTATGGCCGTGTACAATTACCGAGAGTCGAGGAGGAAAGCTGTGAATTGACGAGAATATTGATAATGTTTACAATCCCGGCTCAATTTCTTGGTTTTTTCTCAAAGAGAGTTCTTTCATATATTAAGAGTTACTATTTAGACAGCTCAGGTTTTGTGTAAAAAGCTTTTACATAAAGAGAATAGTGTTTCTATTTAGAATTGGGTCTGAATTGGCGCGAGTTTCTTGAGTGAAACAGTTTAAACCCTGAAGATTCCTGAATATAACTGTAGGAAAACCGTCTATCTCCGGTAAAACTTTTAAATACACGGTAATAGTCCTGCGACATGATTAGAAATGTGTAAGAAGCACTTGAAATACCAGTACATAGAGCCATACTATCGTTGTGGCCATGTTCAATCAGCGAGATTAGAGGTATAAAGCTTTGTTATGACCAGAATACTGTTACCGTTTACAAATCCGGCGAATTTACTTGGCGTTTTTCTGAAGAAAGTTCTTTCAAACATTAAAAAGTGCTGGATAAAGAGCTCAGAATTTGTATATAAAGCCTTTAAATGAAGAGAATACTGTTCATATTCAAAATTTGGCTGAATAGGCAGGAGTTTTTTGAATGAAACAGTTTAAACCGTGATGATTCATGTGTATATTTCCAAGAAAACTGCGGCATTTTGGTTAAACTCTTAAAATACACAATGACAGTACATGGAAATGATCAGGAACCTGAAGGAAACACCTGAGATATAAGTAATTAGACCCATACTATCCTTATGGCCGTGTACAATTACCGAGAGTCGAGGAGGAAAGCTGTGAATTGACGAGAATATTGATAATGTTTACAATCCCGGCTCAATTTCTTGGTTTTTTTTCGAAGAGAGTTCTTTCATATATTAAGAGTTACTATTTAGACAGCTCAGGTTTTGTGTAAAAAGCTTTTACATAAAGAGAATACTGTTTCTAATTAGAATTGGGTCTGAATTGGCGCGAGTTTCTTGAGTGAAACAGTTTAAACCCTGAAGGTTCCTGAATATAACTGTAGGAAAACCGTCTATCTCGGGTAAAACTTTTAAATACGCGGTAATAGTCCCGCGACATGATTAGAAATGTGTAAGAAGCACTTGAAAGACCAGTACATAGAGCCATACTATCGTTGTGGCCATGTTCAATCACCGAGATTAGAGGTATAAAGCTTTGTTATGACCAGAATACTGTTACAGTTTACAAATCCGGCGAATTTACTTGGCGTTTTTGTGAAGAAAGTTCTTTCAAACATTAAAAAGTGCTGGATAAAGAGCTCAGAATTTGTATATAAAGCCTTTAAATGAAGAGAATACTGTTCATATTCAAAATTTGGCTGAATAGGCAGGAGTTTTTTGAATGAAACAGTTTAAACCGTGATGATTCATGTGTATATTTCCAAGAAAACTGCGGCATTTTGGTTAAACTCTTAAAATACACAATGACAGTACATGGAAATGATCAGGAACCTGAAGGAAACACCTGAGATATAAGTAATTAGACCCATACTATCCTTATGGCCGTGTACAATTACCGAGAGTCGAGGAGGAAAGCTGTGAATTGACGAGAATATTGATAATGTTTACAATCCCGGCTCAATTTCTTGGTTTTTTTTCGAAGAGAGTTCTTTCATATATTAAGAGTTACTATTTAGACAGCTCAGGTTTTGTGTAAAAAGCTTTTACATAAAGAGAATACTGTTTCTTTTTAGAATTGGGTCTGAATTGGCGCGAGTTTCTTGAGTGAAACAGTTTAAACCCTGAAGATTCCTGAATATAACTGTAGGAAAACCGTCTATCTCGGGTAAAACTTTTAAATACGCGGTAATAGTCCCGCGACATGATTAGAAATGTGTAAGAAGCACTTGAAATACCAGTACATAGAGCCATACTATCGTTGTGGCCATGTTCAATCACCGAGATTAGAGGTATAAAGCTTTGTTATGACCAGAATACTGTTACAGTTTACAAATCCGGCGAATTTACTTGGCGTTTTTGTGAAGAAAGTTCTTTCAAACATTAAAAAGTACTGGATAAAGAGCTCAGAATTTGTATATAAAGCCTTTAAATGAAGAGAATACTGTTCATATTCAAAATTTGGCTGAATAGGCAGGAGTTTTTTGAATGAAACAGTTTAAACCGTGACGATTCATGTGTATATTTCCAAGAAAACTGCGGCATTTTGGTTAAACTCTTAAAATACACAATGACAGTACATGGAAATGATCAGGAACCTGAAGGAAACACCTGAGATATAAGTAATTAGACCCATACTATCCTTATGGCCGTGTACAATTACCGAGAGTCGAGGAGGAAAGCTGTGAATTGACGAGAATATTGATAATGTTTACAATCCCGGCTCAATTTCTTGGTTTTTTCTCAAAGAGAGTTCTTTCATATATTAAGAGTTACTATTTAGACAGCTCAGGTTTTGTGTAAAAAGCTTTTACATAAAGAGAATAGTGTTTCTATTTAGAATTGGGTCTGAATTGGCGCGAGTTTCTTGAGTGAAACAGTTTAAACCCTGAAGATTCCTGAATATAACTGTAGGAAAACCGTCTATCTCCGGTAAAACTTTTAAATACACGGTAATAGTCCTGCGACATGATTAGAAATGTGTAAGAAGCACTTGAAATACCAGTACATAGAGCCATACTATCGTTGTGGCCATGTTCAATCACCGAGATTAGAGGTATAAAGCTTTGTTATGACCAGAATACTGTTACCGTTTACAAATCCGGCGAATTTACTTGGCGTTTTTCTGAAGAAAGTTCTTTCAAACATTAAAAAGTGCTGGATAAAGAGCTCAGAATTTGTATATAAAGCCTTTAAATGAAGAGAATACTGTTCATATTCAAAATTTGGCTGAATAGGCAGGAGTTTTTTGAATGAAACAGTTTAAACCGTGATGATTCATGTGTATATTTCCAAGAAAACTGCGGCATTTTGGTTAAACTCTTAAAATACACAATGACAGTACATGGAAATGATCAGGAACCTGAAGGAAACACCTGAGATATAAGTAATTAGACCCATACTATCCTTATGGCCGTGTACAATTACCGAGAGTCGAGGAGGAAAGCTGTGAATTGACGAGAATATTGATAATGTTTACAATCCCGGCTCAATTTCTTGGTTTTTTTTCGAAGAGAGTTCTTTCATATATTAAGAGTTACTATTTAGACAGCTCAGGTTTTGTGTAAAAAGCTTTTACATAAAGAGAATACTGTTTCTAATTAGAATTGGGTCTGAATTGGCGCGAGTTTCTTGAGTGAAACAGTTTAAACCCTGAAGGTTCCTGAATATAACTGTAGGAAAACCGTCTATCTCGGGTAAAACTTTTAAATACGCGGTAATAGTCCCGCGACATGATTAGAAATGTGTAAGAAGCACTTGAAATACCAGTACATAGAGCCATACTATCGTTGTGGCCATGTTCAATCACCGAGATTAGAGGTATAAAGCTTTGTTATGACCAGAATACTGTTACAGTTTACAAATCCGGCGAATTTACTTGGCGTTTTTGTGAAGAAAGTTCTTTCAAACATTAAAAAGTGCTGGATAAAGAGCTCAGAATTTGTATATAAAGCCTTTAAATGAAGAGAATACTGTTCATATTCAAAATTTGGCTGAATAGGCAGGAGTTTTTTGAATGAAACAGTTTAAACCGTGATGATTCATGTGTATATTTCCAAGAAAACTGCGGCATTTTGGTTAAACTCTTAAAATACACAATGACAGTACATGGAAATGATCAGGAACCTGAAGGAAACACCTGAGATATAAGTAATTAGACCCATACTATCCTTATGGCCGTGTACAATTACCGAGAGTCGAGGAGGAAAGCTGTGAATTGACGAGAATATTGATAATGTTTACAATCCCGGCTCAATTTCTTGGTTTTTTTTCGAAGAGAGTTCTTTCATATATTAAGAGTTACTATTTAGACAGCTCAGGTTTTGTGTAAAAAGCTTTTACATAAAGAGAATACTGTTTCTTTTTAGAATTGGGTCTGAATTGGCGCGAGTTTCTTGAGTGAAACAGTTTAAACCCTGAAGATTCCTGAATATAACTGTAGGAAAACCGTCTATCTCGGGTAAAACTTTTAAATACGCGGTAATAGTCCCGCGACATGATTAGAAATGTGTAAGAAGCACTTGAAATACCAGTACATAGAGCCATACTATCGTTGTGGCCATGTTCAATCACCGAGATTAGAGGTATAAAGCTTTGTTATGACCAGAATACTGTTACAGTTTACAAATCCGGCGAATTTACTTGGCGTTTTTGTGAAGAAAGTTCTTTCAAACATTAAAAAGTACTGGATAAAGAGCTCAGAATTTGTATATAAAGCCTTTAAATGAAGAGAATACTGTTCATATTCAAAATTTGGCTGAATAGGCAGGAGTTTTTTGAATGAAACAGTTTAAACCGTGATGATTCATGTGTATATTTCCAAGAAAACTGCGGCATTTTGGTTAAACTCTTAAAATACACAATGACAGTACATGGAAATGATCAGGAACCTGAAGGAAACACCTGAGATATAAGTAATTAGACCCATACTATCCTTATGGCCGTGTACAATTACCGAGAGTCGAGGAGGAAAGCTGTGAATTGACGAGAATATTGATAATGTTTACAATCCCGGCTCAATTTCTTGGTTTTTTCTCAAAGAGAGTTCTTTCATATATTAAGAGTTACTATTTAGACAGCTCAGGTTTTGTGTAAAAAGCTTTTACATAAAGAGAATAGTGTTTCTATTTAGAATTGGGTCTGAATTGGCGCGAGTTTCTTGAGTGAAACAGTTTAAACCCTGAAGATTCCTGAATATAACTGTAGGAAAACCGTCTATCTCCGGTAAAACTTTTAAATACACGGTAATAGTCCTGCGACATGATTAGAAATGTGTAAGAAGCACTTGAAATACCAGTACATAGAGCCATACTATCGTTGTGGCCATGTTCAATCAGCGAGATTAGAGGTATAAAGCTTTGTTATGACCAGAATACTGTTACCGTTTACAAATCCGGCGAATTTACTTGGCGTTTTTCTGAAGAAAGTTCTTTCAAACATTAAAAAGTGCTGGATAAAGAGCTCAGAATTTGTATATAAAGCCTTTAAATGAAGAGAATACTGTTCATATTCAAAATTTGGCTGAATAGGCAGGAGTTTTTTGAATGAAACAGTTTAAACCGTGATGATTCATGTGTATATTTCCAAGAAAACTGCGGCATTTTGGTTAAACTCTTAAAATACACAATGACAGTACATGGAAATGATCAGGAACCTGAAGGAAACACCTGAGATATAAGTAATTAGACCCATACTATCCTTATGGCCGTGTACAATTACCGAGAGTCGAGGAGGAAAGCTGTGAATTGACGAGAATATTGATAATGTTTACAATCCCGGCTCAATTTCTTGGTTTTTTTTCGAAGAGAGTTCTTTCATATATTAAGAGTTACTATTTAGACAGCTCAGGTTTTGTGTAAAAAGCTTTTACATAAAGAGAATACTGTTTCTAATTAGAATTGGGTCTGAATTGGCGCGAGTTTCTTGAGTGAAACAGTTTAAACCCTGAAGGTTCCTGAATATAACTGTAGGAAAACCGTCTATCTCGGGTAAAACTTTTAAATACGCGGTAATAGTCCCGCGACATGATTAGAAATGTGTAAGAAGCACTTGAAATACCAGTACATAGAGCCATACTATCGTTGTGGCCATGTTCAATCACCGAGATTAGAGGTATAAAGCTTTGTTATGACCAGAATACTGTTACAGTTTACAAATCCGGCGAATTTACTTGGCGTTTTTGTGAAGAAAGTTCTTTCAAACATTAAAAAGTGCTGGATAAAGAGCTCAGAATTTGTATATAAAGCCTTTAAATGAAGAGAATACTGTTCATATTCAAAATTTGGCTGAATAGGCAGGAGTTTTTTGAATGAAACAGTTTAAACCGTGATGATTCATGTGTATATTTCCAAGAAAACTGCGGCATTTTGGTTAAACTCTTAAAATACACAATGACAGTACATGGAAATGATCAGGAACCTGAAGGAAACACCTGAGATATAAGTAATTAGACCCATACTATCCTTATGGCCGTGTACAATTACCGAGAGTCGAGGAGGAAAGCTGTGAATTGACGAGAATATTGATAATGTTTACAATCCCGGCTCAATTTCTTGGTTTTTTTTCGAAGAGAGTTCTTTCATATATTAAGAGTTACTATTTAGACAGCTCAGGTTTTGTGTAAAAAGCTTTTACATAAAGAGAATACTGTTTCTTTTTAGAATTGGGTCTGAATTGGCGCGAGTTTCTTGAGTGAAACAGTTTAAACCCTGAAGATTCCTGAATATAACTGTAGGAAAACCGTCTATCTCGGGTAAAACTTTTAAATACGCGGTAATAGTCCCGCGACATGATTAGAAATGTGTAAGAAGCACTTGAAATACCAGTACATAGAGCCATACTATCGTTGTGGCCATGTTCAATCACCGAGATTAGAGGTATAAAGCTTTGTTATGACCAGAATACTGTTACAGTTTACAAATCCGGCGAATTTACTTGGCGTTTTTGTGAAGAAAGTTCTTTCAAACATTAAAAAGTACTGGATAAAGAGCTCAGAATTTGTATATAAAGCCTTTAAATGAAGAGAATACTGTTCATATTCAAAATTTGGCTGAATAGGCAGGAGTTTTTTGAATGAAACAGTTTAAACCGTGACGATTCATGTGTATATTTCCAAGAAAACTGCGGCATTTTGGTTAAACTCTTAAAATACACAATGACAGTACATGGAAATGATCAGGAACCTGAAGGAAACACCTGAGATATAAGTAATTAGACCCATACTATCCTTATGGCCGTGTACAATTACCGAGAGTCGAGGAGGAAAGCTGTGAATTGACGAGAATATTGATAATGTTTACAATCCCGGCTCAATTTCTTGGTTTTTTCTCAAAGAGAGTTCTTTCATATATTAAGAGTTACTATTTAGACAGCTCAGGTTTTGTGTAAAAAGCTTTTACATAAAGAGAATAGTGTTTCTATTTAGAATTGGGTCTGAATTGGCGCGAGTTTCTTGAGTGAAACAGTTTAAACCCTGAAGATTCCTGAATATAACTGTAGGAAAACCGTCTATCTCCGGTAAAACTTTTAAATACACGGTAATAGTCCTGCGACATGATTAGAAATGTGTAAGAAGCACTTGAAATACCAGTACATAGAGCCATACTATCGTTGTGGCCATGTTCAATCAGCGAGATTAGAGGTATAAAGCTTTGTTATGACCAGAATACTGTTACCGTTTACAAATCCGGCGAATTTACTTGGCGTTTTTCTGAAGAAAGTTCTTTCAAACATTAAAAAGTGCTGGATAAAGAGCTCAGAATTTGTATATAAAGCCTTTAAATGAAGAGAATACTGTTCATATTCAAAATTTGGCTGAATAGGCAGGAGTTTTTTGAATGAAACAGTTTAAACCGTGATGATTCATGTGTATATTTCCAAGAAAACTGCGGCATTTTGGTTAAACTCTTAAAATACACAATGACAGTACATGGAAATGATCAGGAACCTGAAGGAAACAACTGAGATATAAGTAATTAGACCCATACTATCCTTATGGCCGTGTACAATTACCGAGAGTCGAGGAGGAAAGCTGTGAATTGACGAGAATATTGATAATGTTTACAATCCCGGCTCAATTTCTTGGTTTTTTTTCGAAGAGAGTTCTTTCATATATTAAGAGTTACTATTTAGACAGCTCAGGTTTTGTGTAAAAAGCTTTTACATAAAGAGAATACTGTTTCTAATTAGAATTGGGTCTGAATTGGCGCGAGTTTCTTGAGTGAAACAGTTTAAACCCTGAAGGTTCCTGAATATAACTGTAGGAAAACCGTCTATCTCGGGTAAAACTTTTAAATACGCGGTAATAGTCCCGCGACATGATTAGAAATGTGTAAGAAGCACTTGAAATACCAGTACATAGAGCCATACTATCGTTGTGGCCATGTTCAATCACCGAGATTAGAGGTATAAAGCTTTGTTATGACCAGAATACTGTTACAGTTTACAAATCCGGCGAATTTACTTGGCGTTTTTGTGAAGAAAGTTCTTTCAAACATTAAAAAGTGCTGGATAAAGAGCTCAGAATTTGTATATAAAGCCTTTAAATGAAGAGAATACTGTTCATATTCAAAATTTGGCTGAATAGGCAGGAGTTTTTTGAATGAAACAGTTTAAACCGTGATGATTCATGTGTATATTTCCAAGAAAACTGCGGCATTTTGGTTAAACTCTTAAAATACACAATGACAGTACATGGAAATGATCAGGAACCTGAAGGAAACACCTGAGATATAAGTAATTAGACCCATACTATCCTTATGGCCGTGTACAATTACCGAGAGTCGAGGAGGAAAGCTGTGAATTGACGAGAATATTGATAATGTTTACAATCCCGGCTCAATTTCTTGGTTTTTTTTCGAAGAGAGTTCTTTCATATATTAAGAGTTACTATTTAGACAGCTCAGGTTTTGTGTAAAAAGCTTTTACATAAAGAGAATACTGTTTCTAATTAGAATTGGGTCTGAATTGGCGCGAGTTTCTTGAGTGAAACAGTTTAAACCCTGAAGGTTCCTGAATATAACTGTAGGAAAACCGTCTATCTCGGGTAAAACTTTTAAATACGCGGTAATAGTCCCGCGACATGATTAGAAATGTGTAAGAAGCACTTGAAATACCAGTACATAGAGCCATACTATCGTTGTGGCCATGTTCAATCACCGAGATTAGAGGTATAAAGCTTTGTTATGACCAGAATACTGTTACAGTTTACAAATCCGGCGAATTTACTTGGCGTTTTTGTGAAGAAAGTTCTTTCAAACATTAAAAAGTACTGGATAAAGAGCTCAGAATTTGTATATAAAGCCTTTAAATGAAGAGAATACTGTTCATATTCAAAATTTGGCTGAATAGGCAGGAGTTTTTTGAATGAAACAGTTTAAACCGTGATGATTCATGTGTATATTTCCAAGAAAACTGCGGCATTTTGGTTAAACTCTTAAAATACACAATGACAGTACATGGAAATGATCAGGAACCTGAAGGAAACACCTGAGAAATAAGTAATTAGACCCATACTATCCTTATGGCCGTGTACAATTACCGAGAGTTCAGGAGGAAAGCTGTGAATTGACGAGAATATTGATAATGTTTACAATCCCGGCTCAATTTCTTGGTTTTTTCTCGAAGAGAGTTCTTTCATATATTAAGAGTTACTATTTAGACAGCTCAGGTTTTGTGTAAAAAGCTTTTACATAAAGAGAATACTGTTTCTTTTTAGAATTGGGTCTGAATTGGCGCGAGTTTCTTGAGTGAAACAGTTTAAACCCTGAAGATTCCTGAATATAACTGTGGGAAAACCGTCTATCTCAGGTAAAACTTTTAAATACACGGTAATAGTTCTGCGACATGATTAGAAATGTGTAAGAAGCACTTGAAATACCAGTACATAGAGCCATACTATCGTTGTGGCCATGTTCAATCACCGAGATTAGAGGTATAAAGCTTTGTTATGACCAGAATACTGTTACAGTTTACAAATCCGGCGAATTTACTTGGCGTTTTTGTGAAGAAAGTTCTTTCAAACATTAAAAAGTGCTGGATAAAGAGCTCAGAATTTGTATATAAAGCCTTTAAATGAAGAGAATACTGTTCATATTCAAAATTTGGCTGAATAGGCAGGAGTTTTTTGAATGAAACAGTTTAAACCGTGATGATTCATGTGTATATTTCCAAGAAAACTGCGGCATTTTGGTTAAACTCTTAAAATACACAATGACAGTACATGGAAATGATCAGGAACCTGAAGGAAACACCTGAGAAATAAGTAATTAGACCCATACTATCCTTATGGCCGTGTACAATTACCGAGAGTTCAGGAGGAAAGCTGTGAATTGACGAGAATATTGATAATGTTTACAATCCCGGCTCAATTTCTTGGTTTTTTCTCGAAGAGAGTTCTTTCATATATTAAGAGTTACTATTTAGACAGCTCAGGTTTTGTGTAAAAAGCTTTTACATAAAGAGAATAGTGTTTCTATTTAGAATTGGGTCTGAATTGGCGCGAGTTTCTTGAGTGAAACAGTTTAAACCCTGAAGATTCCTGAATATAACTGTAGGAAAACCGTCTATCTCGGGTAAAACTTTTAAATACACGGTAATAGTCCTGCGAAATGATTAGAAATGTGTAAGAAGCACTTGAAAGACCAGTACATAGAGCCATACTATCGTTGTGGCCCTGTTCAATCACCGAGATTAGAGGTATAAAGCTGTGTTATGACCAGAATACTGTTACCGTTTACAAATCCGGCGAATTTACTTGGCGTTTTTGTGAAGAAAGTTCTTTCAAACGTTAAAAAGTGCTGGATAAAGAGCTCAGAATTTGTATATAAAGCCTTTAAATGAAGAGAATACTGTTCATATTCAAAATTTGGCTGAATAGGCAGGAGTTTTTTGAATGAAACAGTTTAAACCGTGATGATTCATGTGTATATTTCCAAGAAAACTGCGGCATTTTGGTTAAACTCTTAAAATACACAATGACAGTACATGGAAATGATCAGGAACCTGAAGGAAACACCTGAGATATAAGTAATTAGACCCATACTATCCTTATGGCCGTGTACAATTACCGAGAGTCGAGGAGGAAAGCTGTGAATTGACGAGAATATTGATAATGTTTACAATCCCGGCTCAATTTCTTGGTTTTTTTTCGAAGAGAGTTCTTTCATATATTAAGAGTTACTATTTAGACAGCTCAGGTTTTGTGTAAAAAGCTTTTACATAAAGAGAATACTGTTTCTAATTAGAATTGGGTCTGAATTGGCGCGAGTTTCTTGAGTGAAACAGTTTAAACCCTGAAGGTTCCTGAATATAACTGTAGGAAAACCGTCTATCTCGGGTAAAACTTTTAAATACGCGGTAATAGTCCCGCGACATGATTAGAAATGTGTAAGAAGCACTTGAAATACCAGTACATAGAGCCATACTATCGTTGTGGCCATGTTCAATCACCGAGATTAGAGGTATAAAGCTTTGTTATGACCAGAATACTGTTACAGTTTACAAATCCGGCGAATTTACTTGGCGTTTTTGTGAAGAAAGTTCTTTCAAACATTAAAAAGTACTGGATAAAGAGCTCAGAATTTGTATATAAAGCCTTTAAATGAAGAGAATACTGTTCATATTCAAAATTTGGCTGAATAGGCAGGAGTTTTTTGAATGAAACAGTTTAAACCGTGATGATTCATGTGTATATTTCCAAGAAAACTGCGGCATTTTGGTTAAACTCTTAAAATACACAATGACAGTACATGGAAATGATCAGGAACCTGAAGGAAACACCTGAGATATAAGTAATTAGACCCATACTATCCTTATGGCCGTGTACAATTACCGAGAGTCGAGGAGGAAAGCTGTGAATTGACGAGAATATTGATAATGTTTACAATCCCGGCTCAATTTCTTGGTTTTTTCTCAAAGAGAGTTCTTTCATATATTAAGAGTTACTATTTAGACAGCTCAGGTTTTGTGTAAAAAGCTTTTACATAAAGAGAATAGTGTTTCTATTTAGAATTGGGTCTGAATTGGCGCGAGTTTCTTGAGTGAAACAGTTTAAACCCTGAAGATTCCTGAATATAACTGTAGGAAAACCGTCTATCTCCGGTAAAACTTTTAAATACACGGTAATAGTCCTGCGACATGATTAGAAATGTGTAAGAAGCACTTGAAATACCAGTACATAGAGCCATACTATCGTTGTGGCCATGTTCAATCAGCGAGATTAGAGGTATAAAGCTTTGTTATGACCAGAATACTGTTACCGTTTACAAATCCGGCGAATTTACTTGGCGTTTTTCTGAAGAAAGTTCTTTCAAACATTAAAAAGTGCTGGATAAAGAGCTCAGAATTTGTATATAAAGCCTTTAAATGAAGAGAATACTGTTCATATTCAAAATTTGGCTGAATAGGCAGGAGTTTTTTGAATGAAACAGTGTAAACCGTGATGATTCATGTGTATATTTCCAAGAAAACTGCGGCATTTTGGTTAAACTCTTAAAATACACAATGACAGTACATGGAAATGATCAGGAACCTGAAGGAAACACCTGAGAAATAAGTAATTAGACCCATACTATCCTTATGGCCGTGTACAATTACCGAGAGTTCAGGAGGAAAGCTGTGAATTGACGAGAATATTGATAATGTTTACAATCCCGGCTCAATTTCTTGGTTTTTTCTCGAAGAGAGTTCTTTCATATATTAAGAGTTACTATTTAGACAGCTCAGGTTTTGTGTAAAAAGCTTTTACATAAAGAGAATACTGTTTCTTTTTAGAATTGGGTCTGAATTGGCGCGAGTTTCTTGAGTGAAACAGTTTAAACCCTGAAGATTCCTGAATATAACTGTGGGAAAACCGTCTATCTCGGGTAAAACTTTTAAATACACGATAATAGTTCTGCGACATGATTAGAAATGTGTAAGAAGCACTTGAAATACCAGTACATAGAGCCATACTATCGTTGTGGCCATGTTCAATCACCGAGATTAGAGGTATAAAGCTTTGTTATGACCAGAATACTGTTACAGTTTACAAATCCGGCGAATTTACTTGGCGTTTTTGTGAAGAAAGTTCTTTCAAACATTAAAAAGTGCTGGATAAAGAGCTCAGAATTTGTATATAAAGCCTTTAAATGAAGAGAATACTGTTCATATTCAAAATTTGGCTGAATAGGCAGGAGTTTTTTGAATGAAACAGTTTAAACCGTGATGATTCATGTGTATATTTCCAAGAAAACTGCGGCATTTTGGTTAAACTCTTAAAATACACAATGACAGTACATGGAAATGATCAGGAACCTGAAGGAAACACCTGAGAAATAAGTAATTAGACCCATACTATCCTTATGGCCGTGTACAATTACCGAGAGTTCAGGAGGAAAGCTGTGAATTGACGAGAATATTGATAATGTTTACAATCCCGGCTCAATTTCTTGGTTTTTTCTCGAAGAGAGTTCTTTCATATATTAAGAGTTACTATTTAGACAGCTCAGGTTTTGTGTAAAAAGCTTTTACATAAAGAGAATAGTGTTTCTATTTAGAATTGGGTCTGAATTGGCGCGAGTTTCTTGAGTGAAACAGTTTAAACCCTGAAGATTCCTGAATATAACTGTAGGAAAACCGTCTATCTCGGGTAAAACTTTTAAATACACGGTAATAGTCCTGCGAAATGATTAGAAATGTGTAAGAAGCACTTGAAAGACCAGTACATAGAGCCATACTATCGTTGTGGCCCTGTTCAATCACCGAGATTAGAGGTATAAAGCTGTGTTATGACCAGAATACTGTTACCGTTTACAAATCCGGCGAATTTACTTGGCGTTTTTGTGAAGAAAGTTCTTTCAAACGTTAAAAAGTGCTGGATAAAGAGCTCAGAATTTGTATATAAAGCCTTTAAATGAAGAGAATACTGTTCATATTCAAAATTTGGCTGAATAGGCAGGAGTTTTTTGAATGAAACAGTTTAAACCGTGATGATTCATGTGTATATTTCCAAGAAAACTGCGGCATTTTGGTTAAACTCTTAAAATACACAATGACAGTACATAGAAATGATCAGGAACCTGAAGGAAACACCTGAGATATAAGTAATTAGACCCATACTATCCTTATGGCCGTGTACAATTACCGAGAGTCGAGGAGGAAAGCTGTGAATTGACGAGAATATTGATAATGTTTACAATCCCGGCTCAATTTCTTGGTTTTTTTTCGAAGAGAGTTCTTTCATATATTAAGAGTTACTATTTAGACAGCTCAGGTTTTGTGTAAAAAGCTTTTACATAAAGAGAATAGTGTTTCTATTTAGAATTGGGTCTGAATTGGCGCGAGTTTCTTGAGTGAAACAGTTTAAACCCTGAAGATTCCTGAATATAACTGTGGGAAAACCGTCTATCTCGAGTAAAACTTTTAAATACACGGTAATAGTTCTGTGACATGATTAGAAATGTGTAAGAAGCACTTGAAATACCAGTACATAGAGCCATACTATCGTTGTGGCCATGTTCAATCACCGAGATTAGAGGTATAAAGCTTTGTTATGACCAGAATACTGTTACAGTTTACAAATCCGGCGAATTTACTTGGCGTTTTTGTGAAGAAAGTTCTTTCAAACATTAAAAAGTGCTGGATAAAGAGCTCAGAATTTGTATATAAAGCCTTTAAATGAAGAGAATACTGTTCATATTCAAAATTTGGCTGAATAGGCAGGAGTTTTTTGAATGAAACAGTTTAAACCGTGATGATTCATGTGTATATTTCCAAGAAAACTGCGGCATTTTGGTTAAACTCTTAAAATACACAATGACAGTACATGGAAATGATCAGGAACCTGAAGGAAACACCTGAGAAATAAGTAATTAGACCCATACTATCCTTATGGCCGTGTACAATTACCGAGAGTTCAGGAGGAAAGCTGTGAATTGACGAGAATATTGATAATGTTTACAATCCCGGCTCAATTTCTTGGTTTTTTCTCGAAGAGAGTTCTTTCATATATTAAGAGTTACTATTTAGACAGCTCAGGTTTTGTGTAAAAAGCTTTTACATAAAGAGAATAGTGTTTCTATTTAGAATTGGGTCTGAATTGGCGCGAGTTTCTTGAGTGAAACAGTTTAAAGCCTGAATATTCCTGAATATAACTGTAGGAAAACCGTCTATCTCGGGTAAAACTTTTAAATACACGGTAATAGTCCTGCGAAATGATTAGAAATGTGTAAGAAGCACTTGAAAGACCAGTACATAGAGCCATACTATCGTTGTGGCCCTGTTCAATCACCGAGATTAGAGGTATAAAGCTGTGTTATGACCAGAATACTGTTACCGTTTACAAATCCGGCGAATTTACTTGGCGTTTTTGTGAAGAAAGTTCTTTCAAACGTTAAAAAGTGCTGGATAAAGAGCTCAGAATTTGTATATAAAGCCTTTAAATGAAGAGAATACTGTTCATATTCAAAATTTGGCTGAATAGGCAGGAGTTTTTTGAATGAAACAGTTTAAACCGTGATGATTCATGTGTATATTTCCAAGAAAACTGCGGCATTTTGGTTAAACTCTTAAAATACACAATGACAGTACATGGAAATGATCAGGAACCTGAAGGAAACACCTGAGATATAAGTAATTAGACCCATACTATCCTTATGGCCGTGTACAATTACCGAGAGTCGAGGAGGAAAGCTGTGAATTGACGAGAATATTGATAATGTTTACAATCCCGGCTCAATTTCTTGGTTTTTTTTCGAAGAGAGTTCTTTCATATATTAAGAGTTACTATTTAGACAGCTCAGGTTTTGTGTAAAAAGCTTTTACATAAAGAGAATAGTGTTTCTATTTAGAATTGGGTCTGAATTGGCGCGAGTTTCTTGAGTGAAACAGTTTAAACCCTGAAGATTCCTGAATATAACTGTGGGAAAACCGTCTATCTCGGGTAAAACTTTTAAATACACGGTAATAGTTCTGCGACATGATTAGAAATGTGTAAGAAGCACTTGAAATACCAGTACATAGAGCCATACTATCGTTGTGGCCATGTTCAATCACCGAGATTAGAGGTATAAAGCTTTGTTATGACCAGAATACTGTTACAGTTTACAAATCCGGCGAATTTACTTGGCGTTTTTGTGAAGAAAGTTCTTTCAAACATTAAAAAGTGCTGGATAAAGAGCTCAGAATTTGTATATAAAGCCTTTAAATGAAGAGAATACTGTTCATATTCAAAATTTGGCTGAATAGGCAGGAGTTTTTTGAATGAAACAGTTTAAACCGTGATGATTCATGTGTATATTTCCAAGAAAACTGCGGCATTTTGGTTAAACTCTTAAAATACACAATGACAGTACATGGAAATGATCAGGAACCTGAAGGAAACACCTGAGATATAAGTAATTAGACCCATACTATCCTTATGGCCGTGTACAATTACCGAGAGTCGAGGAGGAAAGCTGTGAATTGACGAGAATATTGATAATGTTTACAATCCCGGCTCAATTTCTTGGTTTTTTTTCGAAGAGAGTTCTTTCATATATTAAGAGTTACTATTTAGACAGCTCAGGTTTTGTGTAAAAAGCTTTTACATAAAGAGAATACTGTTTCTAATTAGAATTGGGTCTGAATTGGCGCGAGTTTCTTGAGTGAAACAGTTTAAACCCTGAAGGTTCCTGAATATAACTGTAGGAAAACCGTCTATCTCGGGTAAAACTTTTAAATACGCGGTAATAGTCCCGCGACATGATTAGAAATGTGTAAGAAGCACTTGAAATACCAGTACATAGAGCCATACTATCGTTGTGGCCATGTTCAATCACCGAGATTAGAGGTATAAAGCTTTGTTATGACCAGAATACTGTTACAGTTTACAAATCCGGCGAATTTACTTGGCGTTTTTGTGAAGAAAGTTCTTTCAAACATTAAAAAGTGCTGGATAAAGAGCTCAGAATTTGTATATAAAGCCTTTAAATGAAGAGAATACTGTTCATATTCAAAATTTGGCTGAATAGGCAGGAGTTTTTTGAATGAAACAGTTTAAACCGTGATGATTCATGTGTATATTTCCAAGAAAACTGCGGCATTTTGGTTAAACTCTTAAAATACACAATGACAGTACATGGAAATGATCAGGAACCTGAAGGAAACACCTGAGATATAAGTAATTAGACCCATACTATCCTTATGGCCGTGTACAATTACCGAGAGTCGAGGAGGAAAGCTGTGAATTGACGAGAATATTGATAATGTTTACAATCCCGGCTCAATTTCTTGGTTTTTTTTCGAAGAGAGTTCTTTCATATATTAAGAGTTACTATTTAGACAGCTCAGGTTTTGTGTAAAAAGCTTTTACATAAAGAGAATACTGTTTCTAATTAGAATTGGGTCTGAATTGGCGCGAGTTTCTTGAGTGAAACAGTTTAAACCCTGAAGATTCCTGAATATAACTGTAGGAAAACCGTCTATCTCGGGTAAAACTTTTAAATACACGGTAATAGTCCTGCGAAATGATTAGAAATGTGTAAGAAGCACTTGAAAGACCAGTACATAGAGCCATACTATCGTTGTGGCCCTGTTCAATCACCGAGATTAGAGGTATAAAGCTGTGTTATGACCAGAATACTGTTACCGTTTACAAATCCGGCGAATTTACTTGGCGTTTTTGTGAAGAAAGTTCTTTCAAACGTTAAAAAGTGCTGGATAAAGAGCTCAGAATTTGTATATAAAGCCTTTAAATGAAGAGAATACTGTTCATATTCAAAATTTGGCTGAATAGGCAGGAGTTTTTTGAATGAAACAGTTTAAACCGTGATGATTCATGTGTATATTTCCAAGAAAACTGCGGCATTTTGGTTAAACTCTTAAAATACACAATGACAGTACATGGAAATGATCAGGAACCTGAAGGAAACACCTGAGATATAAGTAATTAGACCCATACTATCCTTATGGCCGTGTACAATTACCGAGAGTCGAGGAGGAAAGCTGTGAATTGACGAGAATATTGATAATGTTTACAATCCCGGCTCAATTTCTTGGTTTTTTTTCGAAGAGAGTTCTTTCATATATTAAGAGTTACTATTTAGACAGCTCAGGTTTTGTGTAAAAAGCTTTTACATAAAGAGAATACTGTTTCTAATTAGAATTGGGTCTAAATTGGCGCGAGTTTCTTGAATGAAAGAGTTTAAACCCTGAAGGTTCCTGAATATAACTGTAGGAAAACCGTCTATCTCGGGTAAAACTTTTAAATACGCGGTAATAGTCCCGCGACATGATTAGAAATGTGTAAGAAGCACTTGAAATACCAGTACATAGAGCCATACTATCGTTGTGGCCATGTTCAATCACCGAGATTAGAGGTATAAAGCTTTGTTATGACCAGAATACTGTTACAGTTTACAAATCCGGCGAATTTACTTGGCGTTTTTGTGAAGAAAGTTCTTTCAAACATTAAAAAGTACTGGATAAAGAGCTCAGAATTTGTATATAAAGCCTTTAAATGAAGAGAATACTGTTCATATTCAAAATTTGGCTGAATAGGCAGGAGTTTTTTGAATGAAACAGTTTAAACCGTGATGATTCATGTGTATATTTCCAAGAAAACTGCGGCATTTTGGTTAAAGTCTTAAAATACACATTGACAGTACATGGAAATGATCAGGAACCTGAAGGAAACACCTGAGATATAAGTAATTAGACCCATACTATCCTTATGGCCGTGTACAATTACCGAGAGTCGAGGAGGAAAGCTGTGAATTGACGAGAATATTGATAATGTTTACAATCCCGGCTCAATTTCTTGGTTTTTTCTCAAAGAGAGTTCTTTCATATATTAAGAGTTACTATTTAGACAGCTCAGGTTTTGTGTAAAAAGCTTTTACATAAAGAGAATAGTGTTTCTATTTAGAATTGGGTCTGAATTGGCGCGAGTTTCTTGAGTGAAACAGTTTAAACCCTGAAGATTCCTGAATATAACTGTAGGAAAACCGTCTATCTCCGGTAAAACTTTTAAATACACGGTAATAGTCCTGCGACATGATTAGAAATGTGTAAGAAGCACTTGAAATACCAGTACATAGAGCCATACTATCGTTGTGGCCATGTTCAATCAGCGAGATTAGAGGTATAAAGCTTTCTTATGACCAGAATACTGTTACCGTTTACAAATCCGGCGAATTTACTTGGCGTTTTTCTGAAGAAAGTTCTTTCAAACATTAAAAAGTGCTGGATAAAGAGCTCAGAATTTGTATATAAAGCCTTTAAATGAAGAGAATACTGTTCATATTCAAAATTTGGCTGAATAGGCAGGAGTTTTTTGAATGAAACAGTTTAAACCGTGATGATTCATGTGTATATTTCCAAGAAAACTGCGGCATTTTGGTTAAACTCTTAAAATACACAATGACAGTACATGGAAATGATCAGGAACCTGAAGGAAACACCTGAGAAATAAGTAATTAGACCCATACTATCCTTATGGCCGTGTACAATTACCGAGAGTTCAGGAGGAAAGCTGTGAATTGACGAGAATATTGATAATGTTTACAATCCCGGCTCAATTTCTTGGTTTTTTCTCGAAGAGAGTTCTTTCATATATTAAGAGTTACTATTTAGACAGCTCAGGTTTTGTGTAAAAAGCTTTTACATAAAGAGAATACTGTTTCTTTTTAGAATTGGGTCTGAATTGGCGCGAGTTTCTTGAGTGAAACAGTTTAAACCCTGAAGATTCCTGAATATAACTGTGGGAAAACCGTCTATCTCGGGTAAAACTTTTAAATACACGATAATAGTTCTGCGACATGATTAGAAATGTGTAAGAAGCACTTGAAATACCAGTACATAGAGCCATACTATCGTTGTGGCCATGTTCAATCACCGAGATTAGAGGTATAAAGCTTTGTTATGACCAGAATACTGTTACAGTTTACAAATCCGGCGAATTTACTTGGCGTTTTTGTGAAGAAAGTTCTTTCAAACATTAAAAAGTGCTGGATAAAGAGCTCAGAATTTGTATATAAAGCCTTTAAATGAAGAGAATACTGTTCATATTCAAAATTTGGCTGAATAGGCAGGAGTTTTTTGAATGAAACAGTTTAAACCGTGATGATTCATGTGTATATTTCCAAGAAAACTGCGGCATTTTGGTTAAACTCTTAAAATACACAATGACAGTACATGGAAATGATCAGGAACCTGAAGGAAACACCTGAGAAATAAGTAATTAGACCCATACTATCCTTATGGCCGTGTACAATTACCGAGAGTTCAGGAGGAAAGCTGTGAATTGACGAGAATATTGATAATGTTTACAATCCCGGCTCAATTTCTTGGTTTTTTCTCGAAGAGAGTTCTTTCATATATTAAGAGTTACTATTTAGACAGCTCAGGTTTTGTGTAAAAAGCTTTTACATAAAGAGAATAGTGTTTCTATTTAGAATTGGGTCTGAATTGGCGCGAGTTTCTTGAGTGAAACAGTTTAAACCCTGAAGATTCCTGAATATAACTGTAGGAAAACCGTCTATCTCGGGTAAAACTTTTAAATACACGGTAATAGTCCTGCGAAATGATTAGAAATGTGTAAGAAGCACTTGAAAGACCAGTACATAGAGCCATACTATCGTTGTGGCCCTGTTCAATCACCGAGATTAGAGGTATAAAGCTGTGTTATGACCAGAATACTGTTACCGTTTACAAATCCGGCGAATTTACTTGGCGTTTTTGTGAAGAAAGTTCTTTCAAACGTTAAAAAGTGCTGGATAAAGAGCTCAGAATTTGTATATAAAGCCTTTAAATGAAGAGAATACTGTTCATATTCAAAATTTGGCTGAATAGGCAGGAGTTTTTTGAATGAAACAGTTTAAACCGTGATGATTCATGTGTATATTTCCAAGAAAACTGCGGCATTTTGGTTAAACTCTTAAAATACACAATGACAGTACATAGAAATGATCAGGAACCTGAAGGAAACACCTGAGATATAAGTAATTAGACCCATACTATCCTTATGGCCGTGTACAATTACCGAGAGTCGAGGAGGAAAGCTGTGAATTGACGAGAATATTGATAATGTTTACAATCCCGGCTCAATTTCTTGGTTTTTTTTCGAAGAGAGTTCTTTCATATATTAAGAGTTACTATTTAGACAGCTCAGGTTTTGTGTAAAAAGCTTTTACATAAAGAGAATAGTGTTTCTATTTAGAATTGGGTCTGAATTGGCGCGAGTTTCTTGAGTGAAACAGTTTAAACCCTGAAGATTCCTGAATATAACTGTGGGAAAACCGTCTATCTCGAGTAAAACTTTTAAATACACGGTAATAGTTCTGTGACATGATTAGAAATGTGTAAGAAGCACTTGAAATACCAGTACATAGAGCCATACTATCGTTGTGGCCATGTTCAATCACCGAGATTAGAGGTATAAAGCTTTGTTATGACCAGAATACTGTTACAGTTTACAAATCCGGCGAATTTACTTGGCGTTTTTGTGAAGAAAGTTCTTTCAAACATTAAAAAGTGCTGGATAAAGAGCTCAGAATTTGTATATAAAGCCTTTAAATGAAGAGAATACTGTTCATATTCAAAATTTGGCTGAATAGGCAGGAGTTTTTTGAATGAAACAGTTTAAACCGTGATGATTCATGTGTATATTTCCAAGAAAACTGCGGCATTTTGGTTAAACTCTTAAAATACACAATGACAGTACATGGAAATGATCAGGAACCTGAAGGAAACACCTGAGAAATAAGTAATTAGACCCATACTATCCTTATGGCCGTGTACAATTACCGAGAGTTCAGGAGGAAAGCTGTGAATTGACGAGAATATTGATAATGTTTACAATCCCGGCTCAATTTCTTGGTTTTTTTTCGAAGAGAGTTCTTTCATATATTAAGAGTTACTATTTAGACAGCTCAGGTTTTGTGTAAAAAGCTTTTACATAAAGAGAATACTGTTTCTAATTAGAATTGGGTCTGAATTGGCGCGAGTTTCTTGAGTGAAACAGTTTAAACCCTGAAGGTTCCTGAATATAACTGTAGGAAAACCGTCTATCTCGGGTAAAACTTTTAAATACGCGGTAATAGTCCCGCGACATGATTAGAAATGTGTAAGAAGCACTTGAAATACCAGTACATAGAGCCATACTATCGTTGTGGCCATGTTCAATCACCGAGATTAGAGGTATAAAGCTTTGTTATGACCAGAATACTGTTACAGTTTACAAATCCGGCGAATTTACTTGGCGTTTTTGTGAAGAAAGTTCTTTCAAACATTAAAAAGTGCTGGATAAAGAGCTCAGAATTTGTATATAAAGCCTTTAAATGAAGAGAATACTGTTCATATTCAAAATTTGGCTGAATAGGCAGGAGTTTTTTGAATGAAACAGTTTAAACCGTGATGATTCATGTGTATATTTCCAAGAAAACTGCGGCATTTTGGTTAAACTCTTAAAATACACAATGACAGTACATGGAAATGATCAGGAACCTGAAGGAAACACCTGAGATATAAGTAATTAGACCCATACTATCCTTATGGCCGTGTACAATTACCGAGAGTCGAGGAGGAAAGCTGTGAATTGACGAGAATATTGATAATGTTTACAATCCCGGCTCAATTTCTTGGTTTTTTTTCGAAGAGAGTTCTTTCATATATTAAGAGTTACTATTTAGACAGCTCAGGTTTTGTGTAAAAAGCTTTTACATAAAGAGAATACTGTTTCTAATTAGAATTGGGTCTGAATTGGCGCGAGTTTCTTGAGTGAAACAGTTTAAACCCTGAAGGTTCCTGAATATAACTGTAGGAAAACCGTCTATCTCGGGTAAAACTTTTAAATACGCGGTAATAGTCCCGCGACATGATTAGAAATGTGTAAGAAGCACTTGAAATACCAGTACATAGAGCCATACTATCGTTGTGGCCATGTTCAATCACCGAGATTAGAGGTATAAAGCTTTGTTATGACCAGAATACTGTTACAGTTTACAAATCCGGCGAATTTACTTGGCGTTTTTGTGAAGAAAGTTCTTTCAAACATTAAAAAGTGCTGGATAAAGAGCTCAGAATTTGTATATAAAGCCTTTAAATGAAGAGAATACTGTTCATATTCAAAATTTGGCTGAATAGGCAGGAGTTTTTTGAATGAAACAGTTTAAACCGTGATGATTCATGTGTATATTTCCAAGAAAACTGCGGCATTTTGGTTAAACTCTTAAAATACACAATGACAGTACATGGAAATGATCAGGAACCTGAAGGAAACACCTGAGATATAAGTAATTAGACCCATACTATCCTTATGGCCGTGTACAATTACCGAGAGTCGAGGAGGAAAGCTGTGAATTGACGAGAATATTGATAATGTTTACAATCCCGGCTCAATTTCTTGGTTTTTTTTCGAAGAGAGTTCTTTCATATATTAAGAGTTACTATTTAGACAGCTCAGGTTTTGTGTAAAAAGCTTTTACATAAAGAGAATACTGTTTCTAATTAGAATTGGGTCTGAATTGGCGCGAGTTTCTTGAGTGAAACAGTTTAAACCCTGAAGGTTCCAGAATATAACTGTAGGAAAACCGTCTATCTCGGGTAAAACTTTTAAATACGCGGTAATAGTCCCGCGACATGATTAGAAATGTGTAAGAAGCACTTGAAATACCAGTACATAGAGCCATACTATCGTTGTGGCCATGTTCAATCACCGAGATTAGAGGTATAAAGCTTTGTTATGACCAGAATACTGTTACAGTTTACAAATCCGGCGAATTTACTTGGCGTTTTTGTGAAGAAAGTTCTTTCAAACATTAAAAAGTGCTGGATAAAGAGCTCAGAATTTGTATATAAAGCCTTTAAATGAAGAGAATACTGTTCATATTCAAAATTTGGCTGAATAGGCAGGAGTTTTTTGAATGAAACAGTTTAAACCGTGATGATTCATGTGTATATTTCCAAGAAAACTGCGGCATTTTGGTTAAACTCTTAAAATACACAATGACAGTACATGGAAATGATCAGGAACCTGAAGGAAACACCTGAGATATAAGTAATTAGACCCATACTATCCTTATGGCCGTGTACAATTACCGAGAGTCGAGGAGGAAAGCTGTGAATTGACGAGAATATTGATAATGTTTACAATCCCGGCTCAATTTCTTGGTTTTTTCTCGAAGAGAGTTCTTTCATATATTAAGAGTTACTATTTAGACAGCTCAGGTTTTGTGTAAAAAGCTTTTACATAAAGAGAATAGTGTTTCTATTTAGAATTGGGTCTGAATTGGCACGAGTTTCTTGAGTGAAACAGTTTAAACCCTGAAGATTCCTGAATATAACTGTAGGAAAACCGTCTATCTGGGGTAAAACTTTTAAATACACGGTAATAGTCCTGCGAAATGATTAGAAATGTGTAAGAAGCACTTGAAAGACCAGTACATAGAGCCATACTATAGTTGTGTCCCTGTTCAATCACCGAGATTAGAGGTATAAAGCTGTGTTATGACCAGAATACTGGTACAGTTTACAAATCCGGCGAATTTACTTGGCGTTTTTGTGAAGAAAGTTCTTTCAAACGTTAAAAAGTGCTGGATAAAGAGCTCAGAATTTGTATATAAAGCCTTTAAATGAAGAGAATACTGTTCATATTCAAAATTTGGCTGAATAGGCAGGAGTTTTTTGAAAGAAACAGTTTAAACCGTGATGATTCATGTGTATATTTCCAAGAAAACTGCGGCATTTTGGTTAAACTCTTAAAATACACAATGACAGTACATGGAAATGATCAGGAACCTGAAGGAAACACCTGAGATATAAGTAATTAGACCCATACTATCCTTATGGCCGTGTACAATTACCGAGAGTGAGGAGGAAAGCTGTGAATTGACGAGAATATTGATAATGTTTACAATCCCGGCTCAATTTCTTGGTTTTTTCTCGAAGAGAGTTCTTTCATATATTAAGAGTTACTATTTAGACAGCTCAGGTTTTGTGTAAAAAGCTTTTACATAAAGAGAATAGTGTTTCTATTTAGAATTGGGTCTGAATTGGCGCGAGTTTCTTGAGTGAAACAGTTTAAACCCTGAAGATTCCTGAATATAACTGTAGGAAAACCGTCTATCTCGGGTAAAACTTTTAAATACACGGTAATAGTCCTGCGAAATGATTAGAAATGTGTAAGAAGCACTTGAAAGACCAGTACATAGAGCCATACTATAGTTGTGTCCCTGTTCAATCACCGAGATTAGAGGTATAAAGCTGTGTTATGACCAGAATACTGTTACAGTTTACAAATCCGGCGAATTTACTTGGCGTTTTTGTGAAGAAAGTTCTTTCAAACATTAAAAAGTGCTGGATAAAGAGCTCAGAATTTGTATATAAAGCCTTTAAATGAAGAGAATACTGTTCATATTCAAAATTTGGCTGAATAGGCAGGAGTTTTTTGAATGAAACAGTTTAAACCGTGATGATTCATGTGTATATTTCCAAGAAAACTGCGGCATTTTGGTTAAACTCTTAAAATACACAATGACAGTACATGGAAATGATCAGGAACCTGAAGGAAACACCTGAGATATAAGTAATTAGACCCATACTATCCTTATGGCCGTGTACAATTACCGAGAGTCGAGGAGGAAAGCTGTGAATTGACGAGAATATTGATAATGTTTACAATCCCGGCTCAATTTCTTGGTTTTTTCTCGAAGAGAGTTCTTTCATATATTAAGAGTTACTATTTAGACAGCTCAGGTTTTGTGTAAAAAGCTTTTACATAAAGAGAATAGTGTTTCTATTTAGAATTGGGTCTGAATTGGCGCGAGTTTCTTGAGTGAAACAGTTTAAACCCTGAAGATTCCTGAATATAACTGTAGGAAAACCGTCTATCTCGGGTAAAACTTTTAAATACACGGTAATAGTCCTGCGAAATGATTAGAAATGTGTAAGAAGCACTTGAAAGACCAGTACATAGAGCCATACTATAGTTGTGTCCCTGTTCAATCACCGAGATTAGAGGTATAAAGCTGTGTTATGACCAGAATACTGGTACCGTTTACAAATCCGGCGAATTTACTTGGCGTTTTTGTGAAGAAAGTTCTTTCAAACGTTAAAAAGTGCTGGATAAAGAGCTCAGAATTTGTATATAAAGCCTTTAAATGAAGAGAATACTGTTCATATTCAAAATTTGGCTGAATAGGCAGGAGTTTTTTGAATGAAACAGTTTAAACCGTGATGATTCATGTGTATATTTCCAAGAAAACTGCGGCATTTTGGTTAAACTCTTAAAATACACAATGACAGTACATGGAAATGATCAGGAACCTGAAGGAAACACCTGAGATATAAGTAATTAGACCCATACTATCCTTATGGCCGTGTACAATTACCGAGAGTGAGGAGGAAAGCTGTGAATTGACGAGAATATTGATAATGTTTACAATCCCGGCTCAATTTCTTGGTTTTTTCTCGAAGAGAGTTCTTTCATATATTAAGAGTTACTATTTAGACAGCTCAGGTTTTGTGTAAAAAGCTTTTACATAAAGAGAATAGTGTTTCTATTTAGAATTGGGTCTGAATTGGCGCGAGTTTCTTGAGTGAAACAGTTTAAACCCTGAAGATTCCTGAATATAACTGTAGGAAAACCGTCTATCTCGGGTAAAACTTTTAAATACACGGTAATAGTCCTGCGAAATGATTAGAAATGTGTAAGAAGCACTTGAAAGACCAGTACATAGAGCCATACTATCGTTGTGGCCCTGTTCAATCACCGAGATTAGAGGTATAAAGCTGTGTTATGACCAGAATACTGTTACAGTTTACAAATCCGGCGAATTTACTTGGCGTTTTTGTGAAGAAAGTTCTTTCAAACATTAAAAAGTGCTGGATAAAGAGCTCAGAATTTGTATATAAAGCCTTTAAATGAAGAGAATACTGTTCATATTCAAAATTTGGCTGAATAGGCAGGAGTTTTTTGAATGAAACAGTTTAAACCGTGATGATTCATGTGTATATTTCCAAGAAAACTGCGGCATTTTGGTTAAACTCTTAAAATACACAATGACAGTACATGGAAATGATCAGGAACCTGAAGGAAACACCTGAGATATAAGTAATTAGACCCATACTATCCTTATGGCCGTGTACAATTACCGAGAGTCGAGGAGGAAAGCTGTGAATTGACGAGAATATTGATAATGTTTACAATCCCGGCTCAATTTCTTGGTTTTTTTTCGAAGAGAGTTCTTTCATATATTAAGAGTTACTATTTAGACAGCTCAGGTTTTGTGTAAAAAGCTTTTACATAAAGAGAATACTGTTTCTTTTTAGAATTGGGTCTGAATTGGCGCGAGTTTCTTGAGTGAAACAGTTTAAACCCTGAAGATTCCTGAATATAACTGTGGGAAAACCGTCTATCTCGGGTAAAACTTTTAAATACACGGTAATAGTTCTGCGACATGATTAGAAATGTGTAAGAAGCACTTGAAATACCAGTACATAGAGCCATACTATCGTTGTGGCCATGTTCAATCACCGAGATTAGAGGTATAAAGCTTTGTTATGACCAGAATACTGTTACAGTTTACAAATCCGGCGAATTTACTTGGCGTTTTTGTGAAGAAAGTTCTTTCAAACATTAAAAAGTGCTGGATAAAGAGCTCAGAATTTGTATATAAAGCCTTTAAATGAAGAGAATACTGTTCATATTCAAAATTTGGCTGAATAGGTAGGAGTTTTTTGAATGAAACAGTTTAAACCGTGATGATTCATGTGTATATTTCCAAGAAAACTGCGGCATTTTGGTTAAACTCTTAAAATACACAATGACAGTACATGGAAATGATCAGGAACCTGAAGGAAACACCTGAGATATAAGTAATTAGACCCATACTATCCTTATGGCCGTGTACAATTACCGAGAGTCGAGGAGGAAAGCTGTGAATTGACGAGAATATTGATAATGTTTACAATCCCGGCTCAATTTCTTGGTTTTTTTTCGAAGAGAGTTCTTTCATATATTAAGAGTTACTATTTAGACAGCTCAGGTTTTGTGTAAAAAGCTTTTACATAAAGAGAATACTGTTTCTTTTTAGAATTGGGTCTGAATTGGCGCGAGTTTCTTGAGTGAAACAGTTTAAACCCTGAAGATTCCTGAATATAACTGTGGGAAAACCGTCTATCTCGGGTAAAACTTTTAAATACACGGTAATAGTCCTGCGAAATGATTAGAAATGTGTAAGAAGCACTTGAAAGACCAGTACATAGAGCCATACTATCGTTGTGGCCCTGTTCAATCACCGAGATTAGAGGTATAAAGCTGTGTTATGACCAGAATACTGTTACCGTTTACAAATCCGGCGAATTTACTTGGCGTTTTTCTGAAGAAAGTTCTTTCAAACGTTAAAAAGTGCTGGATAAAGAGCTCAGAATTTGTATATAAAGCCTTTAAATGAAGAGAATACTGTTCATATTCAAAATTTGGCTGAATAGGCAGGAGTTTTTTGAATGAAACAGTTTAAACCGTGATGATTCATGTGTATATTTCCAAGAAAACTGCGGCATTTTGGTTAAACTCTTAAAATACACAATGACAGTACATGGAAATGATCAGGAACCTGAAGGAAACACCTGAGATATAAGTAATTAGACCCATACTATCCTTATGGCCGTGTACAATTACCGAGAGTCGAGGAGGAAAGCTGTGAATTGACGAGAATATTGATAATGTTTACAATCCCGGCTCAATTTCTTGGTTTTTTTTCGAAGAGAGTTCTTTCATATATTAAGAGTTACTATTTAGACAGCTCAGGTTTTGTGTAAAAAGCTTTTACATAAAGAGAATACTGTTTCTTTTTAGAATTGGGTCTGAATTGGCGCGAGTTTCTTGAGTGAAACAGTTTAAACCCTGAAGATTCCTGAATATAACTGTGGGAAAACCGTCTATCTCGGGTAAAACTTTTAAATACACGGTAATAGTTCTGCGACATGATTAGAAATGTGTAAGAAGCACTTGAAATACCAGTACATAGAGCCATACTATCGTTGTGGCCATGTTCAATCACCGAGATTAGAGGTATAAAGCTTTGTTATGACCAGAATACTGTTACAGTTTACAAATCCGGCGAATTTACTTGGCGTTTTTGTGAAGAAAGTTCTTTCAAACATTAAAAAGTGCTGGATAAAGAGCTCAGAATTTGTATATAAAGCCTTTAAATGAAGAGAATACTGTTCATATTCAAAATTTGGCTGAATAGGCAGGAGTTTTTTGAATGAAACAGTTTAAACCGTGATGATTCATGTGTATATTTCCAAGAAAACTGCGGCATTTTGGTTAAACTCTTAAAATACACAATGACAGTACATGGAAATGATCAGGAACCTGAAGGAAACACCTGAGATATAAGTAATTAGACCCATACTATCCTTATGGCCGTGTACAATTACCGACAGTCGAGGAGGAAAGCTGTGAATTGACGAGAATATTGATAATGTTTACAATCCCGGCTCAATTTCTTGGTTTTTTTTCGAAGAGAGTTCTTTCATATATTAAGAGTTACTATTTAGACAGCTCAGGTTTTGTGTAAAAAGCTTTTACATAAAGAGAATACTGTTTCTTTTTAGAATTGGGTCTGAATTGGCGCGAGTTTCTTGAGTGAAACAGTTTAAACCCTGAAGATTCCTGAATATAACTGTGGGAAAACCGTCTATCTCGGGTAAAACTTTTAAATACACGGTAATAGTCCTGCGAAATGATTAGAAATGTGTAAGAAGCACTTGAAAGACCAGTACATAGAGCCATACTATCGTTGTGGCCCTGTTCAATCACCGAGATTAGAGGTATAAAGCTGTGTTATGACCAGAATACTGTTACCGTTTACAAATCCGGCGAATTTACTTGGCGTTTTTCTGAAGAAAGTTCTTTCAAACGTTAAAAAGTGCTGGATAAAGAGCTCAGAATTTGTATATAAAGCCTTTAAATGAAGAGAATACTGTTCATATTCAAAATTTGGCTGAATAGGCAGGAGTTTTTTGAATGAAACAGTTTAAACCGTGATGATTCATGTGTATATTTCCAAGAAAACTGCGGCATTTTGGTTAAACTCTTAAAATACACAATGACAGTACATGGAAATGATCAGGAACCTGAAGGAAACACCTGAGATATAAGTAATTAGACCCATACTATCCTTATGGCCGTGTACAATTACCGAGAGTCGAGGAGGAAAGCTGTGAATTGACGAGAATATTGATAATGTTTACAATCCCGGCTCAATTTCTTGGTTTTTTTTCAAAGAGAGTTCTTTCATATATTAAGAGTTACTATTTAGACAGCTCAGGTTTTGTGTAAAAAGCTTTTACATAAAGAGAATACTGTTTCTTTTTAGAATTGGGTCTGAATTGGCGCGAGTTTCTTGAGTGAAACAGTTTAAACCCTGAAGATTCCTGAATATAACTGTGGGAAAACCGTCTATCTCGGGTAAAACTTTTAAATACACGGTAATAGTTCTGCGACATGATTAGAAATGTGTAAGAAGCACTTGAAATACCAGTACATAGAGCCATACTATCCTTGGCGCCATGTTCAATCACCGAGGTTAGAGGTATAAAGCTTTGTTATGACCAGAATACTGTTACAGTTTACAAATCCGGCGAATTTACTTGGCGTTTTTGTGAAGAAAGTTCTTTCAAACATTAAAAAGTGCTGGATAAAGAGCTCAGAATTTGTATATAAAGCCTTTAAATGAAGAGAATACTGTTCATATTCAAAATTTGGCTGAATAGGCAGGAGTTTTTTGAATGAAACAGTTTAAACCGTGATGATTCATGTGTATATTTCCAAGAAAACTGCGGCATTTTGGTTAAACTCTTAAAATACACAATGACAGTACATGAAAATGATCAGGAACCTGAAGGAAACACCTGAGATATAAGTAATTAGACCCATACTATCCTTATGGCCGTGTACAATTACCGAGAGTCGAGGAGGAAAGCTGTGAATTGACGAGAATATTGATAATGTTTACAATCCCGGCTCAATTTCTTGGTTTTTTTTCGAAGAGAGTTCTTTCATATATTAAGAGTTACTATTTAGACAGCTCAGGTTTTGTGTAAAAAGCTTTTACATAAAGAGAATAGTGTTTCTATTTAGAATTGGGTCTGAATTGGCGCGAGTTTCTTGAGTGAAACAGTTTAAACCCTGAAGATTCCTGAATATAACTGTGGGAAAACCGTCTATCTCGGGTAAAACTTTTAAATACACGGTAATAGTTCTGTGACATGATTAGAAATGTGTAAGAAGCACTTGAAATACCAGTACATAGAGCCATACTATCGTTGTGGCCATGTTCAATCACCGAGATTAGAGGTATAAAGCTTTGTTATGACCAGAATACTGTTACAGTTTACAAATCCGGCGAATTTACTTGGCGTTTTTGTGAAGAAAGTTCTTTCAAACATTAAAAAGTGCTGGATAAAGAGCTCAGAATTTGTATATAAAGCCTTTAAATGAAGAGAATACTGTTCATATTCAAAATTTGGCTGAATAGGCAGGAGTTTTTTGAATGAAACAGTTTAAACCGTGATGATTCATGTGTATATTTCCAAGAAAACTGCGGCATTTTGGTTAAACTCTTAAAATACACAATGACAGTACATGGAAATGATCAGGAACCTGAAGGAAACACCTGAGAAATAAGTAATTAGACCCATACTATCCTTATGGCCGTGTACAATTACCGAGAGTTCAGGAGGAAAGCTGTGAATTGATGAGAATATTGATAATGTTTACAATCCCGGCTCAATTTCTTGGTTTTTACTCGAAGAGAGTTCTTTCATATATTAAGAGTTACTATTTAGACAGCTCAGGTTTTGTGTAAAAAGCTTTTACATAAAGAGAATAGTGTTTCTATTTAGAATTGGGTCTGAATTGGCGCGAGTTTCTTGAGTGAAACAGTTTAAACCCTGAAGATTCCTGAATATAACTGTAGGAAAACCGTCTATCTCGGGTAAAACTTTTAAATACACGGTAATAGTCCTGCGAAATGATTAGAAATGTGTAAGAAGCACTTGAAAGACCAGTACATAGAGCCATACTATCGTTGTGGCCCTGTTCAATCACCGAGATTAGAGGTATAAAGCTGTGTTATGACCAGAATACTGTTACCGTTTACAAATCCGGCGAATTTACTTGGCGTTTTTCTGAAGAAAGTTCTTTCAAACGTTAAAAAGTGCTGGATAAAGAGCTCAGAATTTGTATATAAAGCCTTTAAATGAAGAGAATACTGTTCATATTCAAAATTTGGCTGAATAGGCAGGAGTTTTTTGAATGAAACAGTTTAAACCGTGATGATTCATGTGTATATTTCCAAGAAAACTGCGGCATTTTGGTTAAACTCTTAAAATACACAATGACAGTACATGGAAATGATCAGGAACCTGAAGGAAACACCTGAGATATAAGTAATTAGACCCATACTATCCTTATGGCCGTGTACAATTACCGAGAGTCGAGGAGGAAAGCTGTGAATTGACGAGAATATTGATAATGTTTACAATCCCGGCTCAATTTCTTGGTTTTTTTTCGAAGAGAGTTCTTTCATATATTAAGAGTTACTATTTAGACAGCTCAGGTTTTGTGTAAAAAGCTTTTACATAAAGAGAATACTGTTTCTTTTTAGAATTGGGTCTGAATTGGCGCGAGTTTCTTGAGTGAAACAGTTTAAACCCTGAAGATTCCTGAATATAACTGTGGGAAAACCGTCTATCTCGGGTAAAACTTTTAAATACACGGTAATAGTCCTGCGAAATGATTAGAAATGTGTAAGAAGCACTTGAAAGACCAGTACATAGAGCCATACTATCGTTGTGGCCCTGTTCAATCACCGAGATTAGAGGTATAAAGCTGTGTTATGACCAGAATACTGTTACCGTTTACAAATCCGGCGAATTTACTTGGCGTTTTTCTGAAGAAAGTTCTTTCAAACGTTAAAAAGTGCTGGATAAAGAGCTCAGAATTTGTATATAAAGCCTTTAAATGAAGAGAATACTGTTCATATTCAAAATTTGGCTGAATAGGCAGGAGTTTTTTGAATGAAACAGTTTAAACCGTGATGATTCATGTGTATATTTCCAAGAAAACTGCGGCATTTTGGTTAAACTCTTAAAATACACAATGACAGTACATGGAAATGATCAGGAACCTGAAGGAAACACCTGAGATATAAGTAATTAGACCCATACTATCCTTATGGCCGTGTACAATTACCGAGAGTCGAGGAGGAAAGCTGTGAATTGACGAGAATATTGATAATGTTTACAATCCCGGCTCAATTTCTTGGTTTTTTTTCAAAGAGAGTTCTTTCATATATTAAGAGTTACTATTTAGACAGCTCAGGTTTTGTGTAAAAAGCTTTTACATAAAGAGAATACTGTTTCTTTTTAGAATTGGGTCTGAATTGGCGCGAGTTTCTTGAGTGAAACAGTTTAAACCCTGAAGATTCCTGAATATAACTGTGGGAAAACCGTCTATCTCGGGTAAAACTTTTAAATACACGGTAATAGTTCTGCGACATGATTAGAAATGTGTAAGAAGCACTTGAAATACCAGTACATAGAGCCATACTATCCTTGGCGCCATGTTCAATCACCGAGGTTAGAGGTATAAAGCTTTGTTATGACCAGAATACTGTTACAGTTTACAAATCCGGCGAATTTACTTGGCGTTTTTGTGAAGAAAGTTCTTTCAAACATTAAAAAGTGCTGGATAAAGAGCTCAGAATTTGTATATAAAGCCTTTAAATGAAGAGAATACTGTTCATATTCAAAATTTGGCTGAATAGGCAGGAGTTTTTTGAATGAAACAGTTTAAACCGTGATGATTCATGTGTATATTTCCAAGAAAACTGCGGCATTTTGGTTAAACTCTTAAAATACACAATGACAGTACATGGAAATGATCAGGAACCTGAAGGAAACACCTGAGAAATAAGTAATTAGACCCATACTATCCTTATGGCCGTGTACAATTACCGAGAGTTCAGGAGGAAAGCTGTGAATTGACGAGAATATTGATAATGTTTACAATCCCGGCTCAATTTCTTGGTTTTTTCTCGAAGAGAGTTCTTTCATATATTAAGAGTTACTATTTAGACAGCTCAGGTTTTGTGTAAAAAGCTTTTACATAAAGAGAATAGTGTTTCTATTTAGAATTGGGTCTGAATTGGCGCGAGTTTCTTGAGTGAAACAGTTTAAACCCTGAAGATTCCTGAATATAACTGTAGGAAAACCGTCTATCTCGGGTAAAACTTTTAAATACACGGTAATAGTCCTGCGAAATGATTAGAAATGTGTAAGAAGCACTTGAAAGACCAGTACATAGAGCCATACTATCGTTGTGGCCCTGTTCAATCACCGAGATTAGAGGTATAAAGCTGTGTTATGACCAGAATACTGTTACCGTTTACAAATCCGGCGAATTTACTTGGCGTTTTTGTGAAGAAAGTTCTTTCAAACGTTAAAAAGTGCTGGATAAAGAGCTCAGAATTTGTATATAAAGCCTTTAAATGAAGAGAATACTGTTCATATTCAAAATTTGGCTGAATAGGCAGGAGTTTTTTGAATGAAACAGTTTAAACCGTGATGATTCATGTGTATATTTCCAAGAAAACTGCGGCATTTTGGTTAAACTCTTAAAATACACAATGACAGTACATGGAAATGATCAGGAACCTGAAGGAAACACCTGAGATATAAGTAATTAGACCCATACTATCCTTATGGCCGTGTACAATTACCGAGAGTCGAGGAGGAAAGCTGTGAATTGACGAGAATATTGATAATGTTTACAATCCCGGCTCAATTTCTTGGTTTTTTTTCAAAGAGAGTTCTTTCATATATTAAGAGTTACTATTTAGACAGCTCAGGTTTTGTGTAAAAAGCTTTTACATAAAGAGAATACTGTTTCTTTTTAGAATTGGGTCTGAATTGGCGCGAGTTTCTTGAGTGAAACAGTTTAAACCCTGAAGATTCCTGAATATAACTGTGGGAAAACCGTCTATCTCGGGTAAAACTTTTAAATACACGGTAATAGTTCTGCGACATGATTAGAAATGTGTAAGAAGCACTTGAAATACCAGTACATAGAGCCATACTATCCTTGGCGCCATGTTCAATCACCGAGGTTAGAGGTATAAAGCTTTGTTATGACCAGAATACTGTTACAGTTTACAAATCCGGCGAATTTACTTGGCGTTTTTGTGAAGAAAGTTCTTTCAAACATTAAAAAGTGCTGGATAAAGAGCTCAGAATTTGTATATAAAGCCTTTAAATGAAGAGAATACTGTTCATATTCAAAATTTGGCTGAATAGGCAGGAGTTTTTTGAATGAAACAGTTTAAACCGTGATGATTCATGTGTATATTTCCAAGAAAACTGCGGCATTTTGGTTAAACTCTTAAAATACACAATGACAGTACATGGAAATGATCAGGAACCTGAAGGAAACACCTGAGAAATAAGTAATTAGACCCATACTATCCTTATGGCCGTGTACAATTACCGAGAGTTCAGGAGGAAAGCTGTGAATTGACGAGAATATTGATAATGTTTACAATCCCGGCTCAATTTCTTGGTTTTTTCTCGAAGAGAGTTCTTTCATATATTAAGAGTTACTATTTAGACAGCTCAGGTTTTGTGTAAAAAGCTTTTACATAAAGAGAATAGTGTTTCTATTTAGAATTGGGTCTGAATTGGCGCGAGTTTCTTGAGTGAAACAGTTTAAACCCTGAAGATTCCTGAATATAACTGTAGGAAAACCGTCTATCTCGGGTAAAACTTTTAAATACACGGTAATAGTCCTGCGAAATGATTAGAAATGTGTAAGAAGCACTTGAAAGACCAGTACATAGAGCCATACTATCGTTGTGGCCCTGTTCAATCACCGAGATTAGAGGTATAAAGCTGTGTTATGACCAGAATACTGTTACCGTTTACAAATCCGGCGAATTTACTTGGCGTTTTTGTGAAGAAAGTTCTTTCAAACGTTAAAAAGTGCTGGATAAAGAGCTCAGAATTTGTATATAAAGCCTTTAAATGAAGAGAATACTGTTCATATTCAAAATTTGGCTGAATAGGCAGGAGTTTTTTGAATGAAACAGTTTAAACCGTGATGATTCATGTGTATATTTCCAAGAAAACTGCGGCATTTTGGTTAAACTCTTAAAATACACAATGACAGTACATGGAAATGATCAGGAACCTGAAGGAAACACCTGAGATATAAGTAATTAGACCCATACTATCCTTATGGCCGTGTACAATTACCGAGAGTCGAGGAGGAAAGCTGTGAATTGACGAGAATATTGATAATGTTTACAATCCCGGCTCAATTTCTTGGTTTTTTTTCGAAGAGAGTTCTTTCATATATTAAGAGTTACTATTTAGACAGCTCAGGTTTTGTGTAAAAAGCTTTTACATAAAGAGAATAGTGTTTCTATTTAGAATTGGGTCTGAATTGGCGCGAGTTTCTTGAGTGAAACAGTTTAAACCCTGAAGATTCCTGAATATAACTGTGGGAAAACCGTCTATCTCGGGTAAAACTTTTAAATACACGGTAATAGTTCTGTGACATGATTAGAAATGTGTAAGAAGCACTTGAAATACCAGTACATAGAGCCATACTATCGTTGTGGCCATGTTCAATCACCGAGATTAGAGGTATAAAGCTTTGTTATGACCAGAATACTGTTACAGTTTACAAATCCGGCGAATTTACTTGGCGTTTTTGTGAAGAAAGTTCTTTCAAACATTAAAAAGTGCTGGATAAAGAGCTCAGAATTTGTATATAAAGCCTTTAAATGAAGAGAATACTGTTCATATTCAAAATTTGGCTGAATAGGCAGGAGTTTTTTGAATGAAACAGTTTAAACCGTGATGATTCATGTGTATATTTCCAAGAAAACTGCGGCATTTTGGTTAAACTCTTAAAATACACAATGACAGTACATGGAAATGATCAGGAACCTGAAGGAAACACCTGAGAAATAAGTAATTAGACCCATACTATCCTTATGGCCGTGTACAATTACCGAGAGTTCAGGAGGAAAGCTGTGAATTGACGAGAATATTGATAATGTTTACAATCCCGGCTCAATTTCTTGGTTTTTTCTCGAAGAGAGTTCTTTCATATATTAAGAGTTACTATTTAGACAGCTCAGGTTTTGTGTAAAAAGCTTTTACATAAAGAGAATACTGTTTCTATTTAGAATTGGGTCTGAATTGGCGCGAGTTTCTTGAGTGAAACAGTTTAAACCCTGAAGATTCCTGAATATAACTGTAGGAAAACCGTCTATCTCGGGTAGAACTTTTAAATACACGGTAATAGTCCTGCGAAATGATTAGAAATGTGTAAGAAGCACTTGAAAGACCAGTACATAGAGCCATACTATCGTTGTGGCCCTGATCAATCACCGAGATTAGAGGTATAAAGCTGTGTTATGACCAGAATACTGTTACCGTTTACAAATCCGGCGAATTTACTTGGCGTTTTTGTGAAGAAAGTTCTTTCAAACGTTAAAAAGTGCTGGATAAAGAGCTCAGAATTTGTATATAAAGCCTTTAAATGAAGAGAATACTGTTCATATTCAAAATTTGGCTGAATAGGCAGGAGTTTTTTGAATGAAACAGTTTAAACCGTGATGATTCATGTGTATATTTCCAAGAAAACTGCGGCATTTTGGTTAAACTCTTAAAATACACAATGACAGTACATGGAAATGATCAGGAACCTGAAGGAAACACCTGAGATATAAGTAATTAGACCCATGCTATCCTTATGGCCGTGTACAATTACCGAGAGTCGAGGAGGAAAGCTGTGAATTGACGAGAATATTGATAATGTTTACAATCCCGGCTCAATTTCTTGGTTTTTTTTCGAAGAGAGTTCTTTCATATATTAAGAGTTACTATTTAGACAGCTCAGGTTTTGTGTAAAAAGCTTTTACATAAAGAGAATACTGTTTCTAATTAGAATTGGGTCTGAATTGGCGCGAGTTTCTTGAGTGAAACAGTTTAAACCCTGAAGGTTCCTGAATATAACTGTAGGAAAACCGTCTATCTCGGGTAAAACTTTTAAATACGCGGTAATAGTCCCGCGACATGATTAGAAATGTGTAAGAAGCACTTGAAATACCAGTACATAGAGCCATACTATCGTTGTGGCCATGTTCAATCACCGAGATTAGAGGTATAAAGCTTTGTTATGACCAGAATACTGTTACAGTTTACAAATCCGGCGAATTTACTTGGCGTTTTTCTGAAGAAAGTTCTTTCAAACATTAAAAAGTGCTGGATAAAGAGCTCAGAATTTGTATATAAAGCCTTTAAATGAAGAGAATACTGTTCATATTCAAAATTTGGCTGAATAGGCAGGAGTTTTTTGAATGAAACAGTTTAAACCGTGATGATTCATGTGTATATTTCCAAGAAAACTGCGGCATTTTGGTTAAACTCTTAAAATACACAATGACAGTACATGGAAATGATCAGGAACCTGAAGGAAACACCTGAGATATAAGTAATTAGACCCATACTATCCTTATGGCCGTGTACAATTACCGAGAGTCGAGGAGGAAAGCTGTGAATTGACGAGAATATTGATAATGTTTACAATCCCGGCTCAATTTCTTGGTTTTTTTTCGAAGAGAGTTCTTTCATATATTAAGAGTTACTATTTAGACAGCTCAGGTTTTGTGTAAAAAGCTTTTACATAAAGAGAATACTGTTTCTAATTAGAATTGGGTCTGAATTGGCGCGAGTTTCTTGAGTGAAACAGTTTAAACCCTGAAGGTTCCTGAATATAACTGTAGGAAAACCGTCTATCTCGGGTAAAACTTTTAAATACGCGGTAATAGTCCCGCGACATGATTAGAAATGTGTAAGAAGCACTTGAAATACCAGTACATAGAGCCATACTATAGTTGTGGCCATGTTCAATCACCGAGATTAGAGGTATAAAGCTTTGTTATGACCAGAATACTGTTACAGTTTACAAATCCGGCGAATTTACTTGGCGTTTTTGTGAAGAAAGTTCTTTCAAACATTAAAAAGTGCTGGATAAAGAGCTCAGAATTTGTATATAAAGCCTTTAAATGAAGAGAATACTGTTCATATTCAAAATTTGGCTGAATAGGCAGGAGTTTTTTGAATGAAACAGTTTAAACCGTGATGATTCATGTGTATATTTCCAAGAAAACTGCGGCATTTTGGTTAAACTCTTAAAATGCACAATGACAGTACATGGAAATGATCAGGAACCTGAAGGAAACACCTGAGATATAAGTAATTAGACCCATACTATCCTTATGGCCGTGTACAATTACCGAGAGTCGAGGAGGAAAGCTGTGAATTGACGAGAATATTGATAATGTTTACAATCCCGGCTCAATTTCTTGGTTTTTTTTCGAAGAGAGTTCTTTCATATATTAAGAGTTACTATTTAGACAGCTCAGGTTTTGTGTAAAAAGCTTTTACATAAAGAGAATACTGTTTCTAATTAGAATTGGGTCTGAATTGGCGCGAGTTTCTTGAGTGAAACAGTTTAAACCCTGAAGATTCCTGAATATAACTGTGGGAAAACCGTCTATCTCGGGTAAAACTTTTAAATACACGGTAATAGTTCTGCGACATGATTAGAAATGTGTAAGAAGCACTTGAAATACCAGTACATAGAGCCATACTATCGTTGTGGCCATGTTCAATCACCGAGATTAGAGGTATAAAGCTTTGTTATGACCAGAATACTGTTACAGTTTACAAATCCGGCGAATTTACTTGGCGTTTTTGTGAAGAAAGTTCTTTCAAACATTAAAAAGTGCTGGATAAAGAGCTCAGAATTTGTATATAAAGCCTTTAAATGAAGAGAATACTGTTCATATTCAAAATTTGGCTGAATAGGCAGGAGTTTTTTGAATGAAACAGTTTAAACCGTGATGATTCATGTGTATATTTCCAAGAAAACTGCGGCATTTTGGTTAAACTCTTAAAATACACAATGACAGTACATGGAAATGATCAGGAACCTGAAGGAAACACCTGAGAAATAAGTAATTAGACCCATACTATCCTTATGGCCGTGTACAATTACCGAGAGTTCAGGAGGAAAGCTGTGAATTGACGAGAATATTGATAATGTTTACAATCCCGGCTCAATTTCTTGGTTTTTTCTCGAAGAGAGTTCTTTCATATATTAAGAGTTACTATTTAGACAGCTCAGGTTTTGTGTAAAAAGCTTTTACATAAAGAGAATACTGTTTCTTTTTAGAATTGGGTCTGAATTGGCGCGAGTTTCTTGAGTGAAACAGTTTAAACCCTGAAGATTCCTGAATATAACTGTGGGAAAACCGTCTATCTCGGGTAAAACTTTTAAATACGCGGTAATAGTCCCGCGACATGATTAGAAATGTGTAAGAAGCACTTGAAATACCAGTACATAGAGCCATACTATCGTTGTGGCCATGTTCAATCACCGAGATTAGAGGTATAAAGCTTTGTTATGACCAGAATACTGTTACAGTTTACAAATCCGGCGAATTTACTTGGCGTTTTTGTGAAGAAAGTTCTTTCAAACATTAAAAAGTGCTGGATAAAGAGCTCAGAATTTGTATATAAAGCCTTTAAATGAAGAGAATACTGTTCATATTCAAAATTTGGCTGAATAGGCAGGAGTTTTTTGAATGAAACAGTTTAAACCGTGATGATTCATGTGTATATTTCCAAGAAAACTGCGGCATTTTGGTTAAACTCTTAAAATACACAATGACAGTACATGGAAATGATCAGGAACCTGAAGGAAACACCTGAGATATAAGTAATTAGACCCATACTATCCTTATGGCCGTGTACAATTACCGAGAGTCGAGGAGGAAAGCTGTGAATTGACGAGAATATTGATAATGTTTACAATCCCGGCTCAATTTCTTGGTTTTTTTTCGAAGAGAGTTCTTTCATATATTAAGAGTTACTATTTAGACAGCTCAGGTTTTGTGTAAAAAGCTTTTACATAAAGAGAATACTGTTTCTTTTTAGAATTGGGTCTGAATTGGCGCGAGTTTCTTGAGTGAAACAGTTTAAACCCTGAAGATTCCTGAATATAACTGTGGGAAAACCGTCTATCTCGGGTAAAACTTTTAAATACACGGTAATAGTTCTGCGACATGATTAGAAATGTGTAAGAAGCACTTGAAATACCAGTACATAGAGCCATACTATCGTTGTGGCCATGTTCAATCACCGAGATTAGAGGTATAAAGCTTTGTTATGACCAGAATACTGTTACAGTTTACAAATCCGGCGAATTTACTTGGCGTTTTTGTGAAGAAAGTTCTTTCAAACATTAAAAAGTGCTGGATAAAGAGCTCAGAATTTGTATATAAAGCCTTTAAATGAAGAGAATACTGTTCATATTCAAAATTTGGCTGAATAGGCAGGAGTTTTTTGAATGAAACAGTTTAAACCGTGATGATTCATGTGTATATTTCCAAGAAAACTGCGGCATTTTGGTTAAACTCTTAAAATACACAATGACAGTACATGGAAATGATCAGGAACCTGAAGGAAACACCTGAGATATAAGTAATTAGACCCATACTATCCTTATGGCCGTGTACAATTACCGAGAGTCGAGGAGGAAAGCTGTGAATTGACGAGAATATTGATAATGTTTACAATCCCGGCTCAATTTCTTGGTTTTTTCTCGAAGAGAGTTCTTTCATATATTAAGAGTTACTATTTAGACAGCTCAGGTTTTGTGTAAAAAGCTTTTACATAAAGAGAATACTGTTTCTTTTTAGAATTGGGTCTGAATTGGCGCGAGTTTCTTGAGTGAAACAGTTTAAACCCTGAAGATTCCTGAATATAACTGTGGGAAAACCGTCTATCTCGGGTAAAACTTTTAAATACACGGTAATAGTTCTGCGACATGATTAGAAATGTGTAAGAAGCACTTGAAATACCAGTACATAGAGCCATACTATCGTTGTGGCCATGTTCAATCACCGAGATTAGAGGTATAAAGCTTTGTTATGACCAGAATACTGTTACAGTTTACAAATCCGGCGAATTTACTTGGCGTTTTTGTGAAGAAAGTTCTTTCAAACATTAAAAAGTGCTGGATAAAGAGCTCAGAATTTGTATATAAAGCCTTTAAATGAAGAGAATACTGTTCATATTCAAAATTTGGCTGAATAGGCAGGAGTTTTTTGAATGAAACAGTTTAAACCGTGATGATTCATGTGTATATTTCCAAGAAAACTGCGGCATTTTGGTTAAACTCTTAAAATACACAATGACAGTACATGGAAATGATCAGGAACCTGAAGGAAACACCTGAGATATAAGTAATTAGACCCATACTATCCTTATGGCCGTGTACAATTACCGAGAGTCGAGGAGGAAAGCTGTGAATTGACGAGAATATTGATAATGTTTACAATCCCGGCTCAATTTCTTGGTTTTTTCTCGAAGAGAGTTCTTTCATATATTAAGAGTTACTATTTAGACAGCTCAGGTTTTGTGTAAAAAGCTTTTACATAAAGAGAATAGTGTTTCTATTTAGAATTGGGTCTGAATTGGCGCGAGTTTCTTGAGTGAAACAGTTTAAACCCTGAAGATTCCTGAATATAACTGTAGGAAAACCGTCTATCTCGGGTAAAACTTTTAAATACACGGTAATAGTCCTGCGAAATGATTAGAAATGTGTAAGAAGCACTTGAAAGACCAGTACATAGAGCCATACTATAGTTGTGTCCCTGTTCAATCACCGAGATTAGAGGTATAAAGCTGTGATATGACCAGAATACTGTTACCGTTTATAAATCCGGCGAATTTACTTGGCGTTTTTGTGAAGAAAGTTCTTTCAAACGTTAAAAAGTGCTGGATAAAGAGCTCAGAATTTGTATATAAAGCCTTTAAATGAAGAGAATACTGTTCATATTCAAAATTTGGCTGAATAGGCAGGAGTTTTTTGAATGAAACAGTTTAAACCGTGATGATTCATTTGTATATTTCCAAGAAAACTGCGGCATTTTGGTTAAACTCTTAAAATACACAATGACAGTACATGGAAATGATCAGGAACCTGAAGGAAACACCTGAGATATAAGTAATTAGACCCATACTATCCTTATGGCCGTGTACAATTACCGAGAGTCGAGGAGGAAAGCTGTGAATTGACGAGAATATTGATAATGTTTACAATCCCGGCTCAATTTCTTGGTTTTTTTTCAAAGAGAGTTCTTTCATATATTAAGAGTTACTATTTAGACAGCTCAGGTTTTGTGTAAAAAGCTTTTACATAAAGAGAATACTGTTTCTAATTAGAATTGGGTCTGAATTGGCGCGAGTTTCTTGAGTGAAACAGTTTAAACCCTGAAGATTCCTGAATATAACTGTGGGAAAACCGTCTATCTCGGGTAAAACTTTTAAATACACGGTAATAGTTCTGCGACATGATTAGAAATGTGTAAGAAGCACTTGAAATACCAGTACATAGAGCCATACTATCGTTGTGGCCATGTTCAATCACCGAGATTAGAGGTATAAAGCTTTGTTATGACCAGAATACTGTTACAGTTTACAAATCCGGCGAATTTACTTGGCGTTTTTGTGAAGAAAGTTCTTTCAAACATTAAAAAGTGCTGGATAAAGAGCTCAGAATTTGTATATAAAGCCTTTAAATGAAGAGAATACTGTTCATATTCAAAATTTGGCTGAATAGGCAGGAGTTTTTTGAATGAAACAGTTTAAACCGTGATGATTCATGTGTATATTTCCAAGAAAACTGCGGCATTTTGGTTAAACTCTTAAAATACACAATGACAGTACATGGAAATGATCAGGAACCTGAAGGAAACACCTGAGAAATAAGTAATTAGACCCATACTATCCTTATGGCCGTGTACAATTACCGAGAGTTCAGGAGGAAAGCTGTGAATTGACGAGAATATTGATAATGTTTACAATCCCGGCTCAATTTCTTGGTTTTTTCTCGAAGAGAGTTCTTTCATATATTAAGAGTTACTATTTAGACAGCTCAGGTTTTGTGTAAAAAGCTTTTACATAAAGAGAATAGTGTTTCTATTTAGAATTGGGTCTGAATTGGCGCGAGTTTCTTGAGTGAAACAGTTTAAACCCTGAAGATTCCTGAATATAACTGTAGGAAAACCGTCTATCTCGGGTAAAACTTTTAAATACACGGTAATAGTCCTGCGAAATGATTAGAAATGTGTAAGAAGCACTTGAAAGACCAGTACATAGAGCCATACTATAGTTGTGTCCCTGTTCAATCACCGAGATTAGAGGTATAAAGCTGTGATATGACCAGAATACTGTTACCGTTTATAAATCCGGCGAATTTACTTGGCGTTTTTGTGAAGAAAGTTCTTTCAAACGTTAAAAAGTGCTGGATAAAGAGCTCAGAATTTGTATATAAAGCCTTTAAATGAAGAGAATACTGTTCATATTCAAAATTTGGCTGAATAGGCAGGAGTTTTTTGAATGAAACAGTTTAAACCGTGATGATTCATTTGTATATTTCCAAGAAAACTGCGGCATTTTGGTTAAACTCTTAAAATACACAATGACAGTACATGGAAATGATCAGGAACCTGAAGGAAACACCTGAGATATAAGTAATTAGACCCATACTATCCTTATGGCCGTGTACAATTACCGAGAGTCGAGGAGGAAAGCTGTGAATTGACGAGAATATTGATAATGTTTACAATCCCGGCTCAATTTCTTGGTTTTTTTTCGAAGAGAGTTCTTTCATATATTAAGAGTTACTATTTAGACAGCTCAGGTTTTGTGTAAAAAGCTTTTACATAAAGAGAATACTGTTTCTAATTAGAATTGGGTCTGAATTGGCGCGAGTTTCTTGAGTGAAACAGTTTAAACCCTGAAGATTCCTGAATATAACTGTGGGAAAACCGTCTATCTCGGGTAAAACTTTTAAATACACGGTAATAGTTCTGCGACATGATTAGAAATGTGTAAGAAGCACTTGAAATATCAGTACATAGAGCTATACTATCGTTGTGGCCATGTTCAATCACCGAGATTAGAGGTATAAAGCTTTGTTATGACCAGAATACTGTTACAGTTTACAAATCCGGCGAATTTACTTGGCGTTTTTGTGAAGAAAGTTCTTTCAAACATTAAAAAGTGCTGGATAAAGAGCTCAGAATTTGTATATAAAGCCTTTAAATGAAGAGAATACTGTTCATATTCAAAATTTGGCTGAATAGGCAGGAGTTTTTTGAATGAAACAGTTTAAACCGTGATGATTCATGTGTATATTTCCAAGAAAACTGCGGCATTTTGGTTAAACTCTTAAAATACACAATGACAGTACATGGAAATGATCAGGAACCTGAAGGAAACACCTGAGAAATAAGTAATTAGACCCATACTATCCTTATGGCCGTGTACAATTACCGAGAGTTCAGGAGGAAAGCTGTGAATTGACGAGAATATTGATAATGTTTACAATCCCGGCTCAATTTCTTGGTTTTTTCTCGAAGAGAGTTCTTTCATATATTAAGAGTTACTATTTAGACAGCTCAGGTTTTGTGTAAAAAGCTTTTACATAAAGAGAATACTGTTTCTTTTTAGAATTGGGTCTGAATTGGCGCGAGTTTCTTGAGTGAAACAGTTTAAACCCTGAAGATTCCTGAATATAACTGTGGGAAAACCGTCTATCTCGGGTAAAACTTTTAAATACGCGGTAATAGTCCCGCGACATGATTAGAAATGTGTAAGAAGCACTTGAAATACCAGTACATAGAGCCATACTATCGTTGTGGCCATGTTCAATCACCGAGATTAGAGGTATAAAGCTTTGTTATGACCAGAATACTGTTACAGTTTACAAATCCGGCGAATTTACTTGGCGTTTTTGTGAAGAAAGTTCTTTCAAACATTAAAAAGTGCTGGATAAAGAGCTCAGAATTTGTATATAAAGCCTTTAAATGAAGAGAATACTGTTCATATTCAAAATTTGGCTGAATAGGCAGGAGTTTTTTGAATGAAACAGTTTAAACCGTGATGATTCATGTGTATATTTCCAAGAAAACTGCGGCATTTTGGTTAAACTCTTAAAATACACAATGACAGTACATGGAAATGATCAGGAACCTGAAGGAAACACCTGAGATATAAGTAATTAGACCCATACTATCCTTATGGCCGTGTACAATTACCGAGAGTCGAGGAGGAAAGCTGTGAATTGACGAGAATATTGATAATGTTTACAATCCCGGCTCAATTTCTTGGTTTTTTTTCGAAGAGAGTTCTTTCATATATTAAGAGTTACTATTTAGACAGCTCAGGTTTTGTGTAAAAAGCTTTTACATAAAGAGAATACTGTTTCTTTTTAGAATTGGGTCTGAATTGGCGCGAGTTTCTTGAGTGAAACAGTTTAAACCCTGAAGATTCCTGAATATAACTGTGGGAAAACCGTCTATCTCGGGTAAAACTTTTAAATACACGGTAATAGTTCTGCGACATGATTAGAAATGTGTAAGAAGCACTTGAAATACCAGTACATAGAGCCATACTATCGTTGTGGCCATGTTCAATCACCGAGATTAGAGGTATAAAGCTTTGTTATGACCAGAATACTGTTACAGTTTACAAATCCGGCGAATTTACTTGGCGTTTTTGTGAAGAAAGTTCTTTCAAACATTAAAAAGTGCTGGATAAAGAGCTCAGAATTTGTATATAAAGCCTTTAAATGAAGAGAATACTGTTCATATTCAAAATTTGGCTGAATAGGCAGGAGTTTTTTGAATGAAACAGTTTAAACCGTGATGATTCATGTGTATATTTCCAAGAAAACTGCGGCATTTTGGTTAAACTCTTAAAATACACAATGACAGTACATGGAAATGATCAGGAACCTGAAGGAAACACCTGAGATATAAGTAATTAGACCCATACTATCCTTATGGCCGTGTACAATTACCGAGAGTCGAGGAGGAAAGCTGTGAATTGACGAGAATATTGATAATGTTTACAATCCCGGCTCAATTTCTTGGTTTTTTCTCGAAGAGAGTTCTTTCATATATTAAGAGTTACTATTTAGACAGCTCAGGTTTTGTGTAAAAAGCTTTTACATAAAGAGAATAGTGTTTCTATTTAGAATTGGGTCTGAATTGGCGCGAGTTTCTTGAGTGAAACAGTTTAAACCCTGAAGATTCCTGAATATAACTGTAGGAAAACCGTCTATCTCGGGTAAAACTTTTAAATACACGGTAATAGTCCTGCGAAATGATTAGAAATGTGTAAGAAGCACTTGAAAGACCAGTACATAGAGCCATACTATAGTTGTGTCCCTGTTCAATCACCGAGATTAGAGGTATAAAGCTGTGATATGACCAGAATACTGTTACCGTTTATAAATCCGGCGAATTTACTTGGCGTTTTTGTGAAGAAAGTTCTTTCAAACGTTAAAAAGTGCTGGATAAAGAGCTCAGAATTTGTATATAAAGCCTTTAAATGAAGAGAATACTGTTCATATTCAAAATTTGGCTGAATAGGCAGGAGTTTTTTGAATGAAACAGTTTAAACCGTGATGATTCATTTGTATATTTCCAAGAAAACTGCGGCATTTTGGTTAAACTCTTAAAATACACAATGACAGTACATGGAAATGATCAGGAACCTGAAGGAAACACCTGAGAAATAAGTAATTAGACCCATACTATCCTTATGGCCGTGTACAATTACCGAGAGTTCAGGAGGAAAGCTGTGAATTGACGAGAATATTGATAATGTTTACAATCCCGGCTCAATTTCTTGGTTTTTTCTCGAAGAGAGTTCTTTCATATATTAAGAGTTACTATTTAGACAGCTCAGGTTTTGTGTAAAAAGCTTTTACATAAAGAGAATACTGTTTCTTTTTAGAATTGGGTCTGAATTGGCGCGAGTTTCTTGAGTGAAACAGTTTAAACCCTGAAGATTCCTGAATATAACTGTGGGAAAACCGTCTATCTCGGGTAAAACTTTTAAATACGCGGTAATAGTCCCGCGACATGATTAGAAATGTGTAAGAAGCACTTGAAATACCAGTACATAGAGCCATACTATCGTTGTGGCCATGTTCAATCACCGAGATTAGAGGTATAAAGCTTTGTTATGACCAGAATACTGTTACAGTTTACAAATCCGGCGAATTTACTTGGCGTTTTTGTGAAGAAAGTTCTTTCAAACATTAAAAAGTGCTGGATAAAGAGCTCAGAATTTGTATATAAAGCCTTTAAATGAAGAGAATACTGTTCATATTCAAAATTTGGCTGAATAGGCAGGAGTTTTTTGAATGAAACAGTTTAAACCGTGATGATTCATGTGTATATTTCCAAGAAAACTGCGGCATTTTGGTTAAACTCTTAAAATACACAATGACAGTACATGGAAATGATCAGGAACCTGAAGGAAACACCTGAGATATAAGTAATTAGACCCATACTATCCTTATGGCCGTGTACAATTACCGAGAGTCGAGGAGGAAAGCTGTGAATTGACGAGAATATTGATAATGTTTACAATCCCGGCTCAATTTCTTGGTTTTTTTTCGAAGAGAGTTCTTTCATATATTAAGAGTTACTATTTAGACAGCTCAGGTTTTGTGTAAAAAGCTTTTACATAAAGAGAATACTGTTTCTTTTTAGAATTGGGTCTGAATTGGCGCGAGTTTCTTGAGTGAAACAGTTTAAACCCTGAAGATTCCTGAATATAACTGTGGGAAAACCGTCTATCTCGGGTAAAACTTTTAAATACACGGTAATAGTTCTGCGACATGATTAGAAATGTGTAAGAAGCACTTGAAATACCAGTACATAGAGCCATACTATCGTTGTGGCCATGTTCAATCACCGAGATTAGAGGTATAAAGCTTTGTTATGACCAGAATACTGTTACAGTTTACAAATCCGGCGAATTTACTTGGCGTTTTTGTGAAGAAAGTTCTTTCAAACATTAAAAAGTGCTGGATAAAGAGCTCAGAATTTGTATATAAAGCCTTTAAATGAAGAGAATACTGTTCATATTCAAAATTTGGCTGAATAGGCAGGAGTTTTTTGAATGAAACAGTTTAAACCGTGATGATTCATGTGTATATTTCCAAGAAAACTGCGGCATTTTGGTTAAACTCTTAAAATACACAATGACAGTACATGGAAATGATCAGGAACCTGAAGGAAACACCTGAGATATAAGTAATTAGACCCATACTATCCTTATGGCCGTGTACAATTACCGAGAGTCGAGGAGGAAAGCTGTGAATTGACGAGAATATTGATAATGTTTACAATCCCGGCTCAATTTCTTGGTTTTTTCTCGAAGAGAGTTCTTTCATATATTAAGAGTTACTATTTAGACAGCTCAGGTTTTGTGTAAAAAGCTTTTACATAAAGAGAATAGTGTTTCTATTTAGAATTGGGTCTGAATTGGCGCGAGTTTCTTGAGTGAAACAGTTTAAACCCTGAAGATTCCTGAATATAACTGTAGGAAAACCGTCTATCTCGGGTAAAACTTTTAAATACACGGTAATAGTCCTGCGAAATGATTAGAAATGTGTAAGAAGCACTTGAAAGACCAGTACATAGAGCCATACTATAGTTGTGTCCCTGTTCAATCACCGAGATTAGAGGTATAAAGCTGTGATATGACCAGAATACTGTTACCGTTTATAAATCCGGCGAATTTACTTGGCGTTTTTGTGAAGAAAGTTCTTTCAAACGTTAAAAAGTGCTGGATAAAGAGCTCAGAATTTGTATATAAAGCCTTTAAATGAAGAGAATACTGTTCATATTCAAAATTTGGCTGAATAGGCAGGAGTTTTTTGAATGAAACAGTTTAAACCGTGATGATTCATTTGTATATTTCCAAGAAAACTGCGGCATTTTGGTTAAACTCTTAAAATACACAATGACAGTACATGGAAATGATCAGGAACCTGAAGGAAACACCTGAGATATAAGTAATTAGACCCATACTATCCTTATGGCCGTGTACAATTACCGAGAGTCGAGGAGGAAAGCTGTGAATTGACGAGAATATTGATAATGTTTACAATCCCGGCTCAATTTCTTGGTTTTTTTTCGAAGAGAGTTCTTTCATATATTAAGAGTTACTATTTAGACAGCTCAGGTTTTGTGTAAAAAGCTTTTACATAAAGAGAATACTGTTTCTAATTAGAATTGGGTCTGAATTGGCGCGAGTTTCTTGAGTGAAACAGTTTAAACCCTGAAGATTCCTGAATATAACTGTGGGAAAACCGTCTATCTCGGGTAAAACTTTTAAATACGCGGTAATAGTCCCGCGACATGATTAGAAATGTGTAAGAAGCACTTGAAATACCAGTACATAGAGCCATACTATCGTTGTGGCCATGTTCAATCACCGAGATTAGAGGTATAAAGCTTTGTTATGACCAGAATACTGTTACAGTTTACAAATCCGGCGAATTTACTTGGCGTTTTTGTGAAGAAAGTTCTTTCAAACATTAAAAAGTGCTGGATAAAGAGCTCAGAATTTGTATATAAAGCCTTTAAATGAAGAGAATACTGTTCATATTCAAAATTTGGCTGAATAGGCAGGAGTTTTTTGAATGAAACAGTTTAAACCGTGATGATTCATGTGTATATTTCCAAGAAAACTGCGGCATTTTGGTTAAACTCTTAAAATACACAATGACAGTACATGGAAATGATCAGGAACCTGAAGGAAACACCTGAGATATAAGTAATTAGACCCATACTATCCTTATGGCCGTGTACAATTACCGAGAGTCGAGGAGGAAAGCTGTGAATTGACGAGAATATTGATAATGTTTACAATCCCGGCTCAATTTCTTGGTTTTTTTTCGAAGAGAGTTCTTTCATATATTAAGAGTTACTATTTAGACAGCTCAGGTTTTGTGTAAAAAGCTTTTACATAAAGAGAATACTGTTTCTTTTTAGAATTGGGTCTGAATTGGCGCGAGTTTCTTGAGTGAAACAGTTTAAACCCTGAAGATTCCTGAATATAACTGTGGGAAAACCGTCTATCTCGGGTAAAACTTTTAAATACACGGTAATAGTTCTGCGACATGATTAGAAATGTGTAAGAAGCACTTGAAATACCAGTACATAGAGCCATACTATCGTTGTGGCCATGTTCAATCACCGAGATTAGAGGTATAAAGCTTTGTTATGACCAGAATACTGTTACAGTTTACAAATCCGGCGAATTTACTTGGCGTTTTTGTGAAGAAAGTTCTTTCAAACATTAAAAAGTGCTGGATAAAGAGCTCAGAATTTGTATATAAAGCCTTTAAATGAAGAGAATACTGTTCATATTCAAAATTTGGCTGAATAGGCAGGAGTTTTTTGAATGAAACAGTTTAAACCGTGATGATTCATGTGTATATTTCCAAGAAAACTGCGGCATTTTGGTTAAACTCTTAAAATACACAATGACAGTACATGGAAATGATCAGGAACCTGAAGGAAACACCTGAGATATAAGTAATTAGACCCATACTATCCTTATGGCCGTGTACAATTACCGAGAGTCGAGGAGGAAAGCTGTGAATTGACGAGAATATTGATAATGTTTACAATCCCGGCTCAATTTCTTGGTTTTTTCTCGAAGAGAGTTCTTTCATATATTAAGAGTTACTATTTAGACAGCTCAGGTTTTGTGTAAAAAGCTTTTACATAAAGAGAATAGTGTTTCTATTTAGAATTGGGTCTGAATTGGCGCGAGTTTCTTGAGTGAAACAGTTTAAACCCTGAAGATTCCTGAATATAACTGTAGGAAAACCGTCTATCTCGGGTAAAACTTTTAAATACACGGTAATAGTCCTGCGAAATGATTAGAAATGTGTAAGAAGCACTTGAAAGACCAGTACATAGAGCCATACTATAGTTGTGTCCCTGTTCAATCACCGAGATTAGAGGTATAAAGCTGTGATATGACCAGAATACTGTTACCGTTTATAAATCCGGCGAATTTACTTGGCGTTTTTGTGAAGAAAGTTCTTTCAAACGTTAAAAAGTGCTGGATAAAGAGCTCAGAATTTGTATATAAAGCCTTTAAATGAAGAGAATACTGTTCATATTCAAAATTTGGCTGAATAGGCAGGAGTTTTTTGAATGAAACAGTTTAAACCGTGATGATTCATTTGTATATTTCCAAGAAAACTGCGGCATTTTGGTTAAACTCTTAAAATACACAATGACAGTACATGGAAATGATCAGGAACCTGAAGGAAACACCTGAGATATAAGTAATTAGACCCATACTATCCTTATGGCCGTGTACAATTACCGAGAGTCGAGGAGGAAAGCTGTGAATTGACGAGAATATTGATAATGTTTACAATCCCGGCTCAATTTCTTGGTTTTTTTTCGAAGAGAGTTCTTTCATATATTAAGAGTTACTATTTAGACAGCTCAGGTTTTGTGTAAAAAGCTTTTACATAAAGAGAATACTGTTTCTAATTAGAATTGGGTCTGAATTGGCGCGAGTTTCTTGAGTGAAACAGTTTAAACCCTGAAGATTCCTGAATATAACTGTGGGAAAACCGTCTATCTCGGGTAAAACTTTTAAATACACGGTAATAGTTCTGCGACATGATTAGAAATGTGTAAGAAGCACTTGAAATACCAGTACATAGAGCCATACTATCGTTGTGGCCATGTTCAATCACCGAGATTAGAGGTATAAAGCTTTGTTATGACCAGAATACTGTTACAGTTTACAAATCCGGCGAATTTACTTGGCGTTTTTGTGAAGAAAGTTCTTTCAAACATTAAAAAGTGCTGGATAAAGAGCTCAGAATTTGTATATAAAGCCTTTAAATGAAGAGAATACTGTTCATATTCAAAATTTGGCTGAATAGGCAGGAGTTTTTTGAATGAAACAGTTTAAACCGTGATGATTCATGTGTATATTTCCAAGAAAACTGCGGCATTTTGGTTAAACTCTTAAAATACACAATGACAGTACATGGAAATGATCAGGAACCTGAAGGAAACACCTGAGAAATAAGTAATTAGACCCATACTATCCTTATGGCCGTGTACAATTACCGAGAGTTCAGGAGGAAAGCTGTGAATTGACGAGAATATTGATAATGTTTACAATCCCGGCTCAATTTCTTGGTTTTTTCTCGAAGAGAGTTCTTTCATATATTAAGAGTTACTATTTAGACAGCTCAGGTTTTGTGTAAAAAGCTTTTACATAAAGAGAATAGTGTTTCTATTTAGAATTGGGTCTGAATTGGCGCGAGTTTCTTGAGTGAAACAGTTTAAACCCTGAAGATTCCTGAATATAACTGTAGGAAAACCGTCTATCTCGGGTAAAACTTTTAAATACACGGTAATAGTCCTGCGAAATGATTAGAAATGTGTAAGAAGCACTTGAAAGACCAGTACATAGAGCCATACTATAGTTGTGTCCCTGTTCAATCACCGAGATTAGAGGTATAAAGCTGTGATATGACCAGAATACTGTTACCGTTTATAAATCCGGCGAATTTACTTGGCGTTTTTGTGAAGAAAGTTCTTTCAAACGTTAAAAAGTGCTGGATAAAGAGCTCAGAATTTGTATATAAAGCCTTTAAATGAAGAGAATACTGTTCATATTCAAAATTTGGCTGAATAGGCAGGAGTTTTTTGAATGAAACAGTTTAAACCGTGATGATTCATTTGTATATTTCCAAGAAAACTGCGGCATTTTGGTTAAACTCTTAAAATACACAATGACAGTACATGGAAATGATCAGGAACCTGAAGGAAACACCTGAGATATAAGTAATTAGACCCATACTATCCTTATGGCCGTGTACAATTACCGAGAGTCGAGGAGGAAAGCTGTGAATTGACGAGAATATTGATAATGTTTACAATCCCGGCTCAATTTCTTGGTTTTTTTTCGAAGAGAGTTCTTTCATATATTAAGAGTTACTATTTAGACAGCTCAGGTTTTGTGTAAAAAGCTTTTACATAAAGAGAATACTGTTTCTAATTAGAATTGGGTCTGAATTGGCGCGAGTTTCTTGAGTGAAACAGTTTAAACCCTGAAGATTCCTGAATATAACTGTGGGAAAACCGTCTATCTCGGGTAAAACTTTTAAATACACGGTAATAGTTCTGCGACATGATTAGAAATGTGTAAGAAGCACTTGAAATACCAGTACATAGAGCCATACTATCGTTGTGGCCATGTTCAATCACCGAGATTAGAGGTATAAAGCTTTGTTATGACCAGAATACTGTTACAGTTTACAAATCCGGCGAATTTACTTGGCGTTTTTGTGAAGAAAGTTCTTTCAAACATTAAAAAGTGCTGGATAAAGAGCTCAGAATTTGTATATAAAGCCTTTAAATGAAGAGAATACTGTTCATATTCAAAATTTGGCTGAATAGGCAGGAGTTTTTTGAATGAAACAGTTTAAACCGTGATGATTCATGTGTATATTTCCAAGAAAACTGCGGCATTTTGGTTAAACTCTTAAAATACACAATGACAGTACATGGAAATGATCAGGAACCTGAAGGAAACACCTGAGAAATAAGTAATTAGACCCATACTATCCTTATGGCCGTGTACAATTACCGAGAGTTCAGGAGGAAAGCTGTGAATTGACGAGAATATTGATAATGTTTACAATCCCGGCTCAATTTCTTGGTTTTTTCTCGAAGAGAGTTCTTTCATATATTAAGAGTTACTATTTAGACAGCTCAGGTTTTGTGTAAAAAGCTTTTACATAAAGAGAATAGTGTTTCTATTTAGAATTGGGTCTGAATTGGCGCGAGTTTCTTGAGTGAAACAGTTTAAACCCTGAAGATTCCTGAATATAACTGTAGGAAAACCGTCTATCTCGGGTAAAACTTTTAAATACACGGTAATAGTCCTGCGAAATGATTAGAAATGTGTAAGAAGCACTTGAAAGACCAGTACATAGAGCCATACTATCGTTGTGGCCCTGTTCAATCACCGAGATTAGAGGTATAAAGCTGTGTTATGACCAGAATACTGTTACCGTTTACAAATCCGGCGAATTTACTTGGCGTTTTTGTGAAGAAAGTTCTTTCAAACGTTAAAAAGTGCTGGATAAAGAGCTCAGAATTTGTATATAAAGCCTTTAAATGAAGAGAATACTGTTCATATTCAAAATTTGGCTGAATAGGCAGGAGTTTTTTGAATGAAACAGTTTAAACCGTGATGATTCATGTGTATATTTCCAAGAAAACTGCGGCATTTTGGTTAAACTCTTAAAATACACAATGACAGTACATGGAAATGATCAGGAACCTGAAGGAAACACCTGAGATATAAGTAATTAGACCCATACTATCCTTATGGCCGTGTACAATTACCGAGAGTCGAGGAGGAAAGCTGTGAATTGACGAGAATATTGATAATGTTTACAATCCCGGCTCAATTTCTTGGTTTTTTTTCGAAGAGAGTTCTTTCATATATTAAGAGTTACTATTTAGACAGCTCAGGTTTTGTGTAAAAAGCTTTTACATAAAGAGAATACTGTTTCTAATTAGAATTGGGTCTGAATTGGCGCGAGTTTCTTGAGTGAAACAGTTTAAACCCTGAAGGTTCCTGAATATAACTGTAGGAAAACCGTCTATCTCGGGTAAAACTTTTAAATACGCGGTAATAGTCCCGCGACATGATTAGAAATGTGTAAGAAGCACTTGAAATACCAGTACATAGAGCCATACTATCGTTGTGGCCATGTTCAATCACCGAGATTAGAGGTATAAAGCTTTGTTATGACCAGAATACTGTTACAGTTTACAAATCCGGCGAATTTACTTGGCGTTTTTGTGAAGAAAGTTCTTTCAAACATTAAAAAGTGCTGGATAAAGAGCTCAGAATTTGTATATAAAGCCTTTAAATGAAGAGAATACTGTTCATATTCAAAATTTGGCTGAATAGGCAGGAGTTTTTTCAATGAAACAGTTTAAACCGTGATGATTCATGTGTATATTTCCAAGAAAACTGCGGCATTTTGGTTAAACTCTTAAAATACACAATGACAGTACATGGAAATGATCAGGAACCTGAAGGAAACACCTGAGATATAAGTAATTAGACCCATACTATCCTTATGGCCGTGTACAATTACCGAGAGTCGAGGAGGAAAGCTGTGAATTGACGAGAATATTGATAATGTTTACAATCCCGGCTCAATTTCTTGGTTTTTTCTCGAAGAGAGTTCTTTCATATATTAAGAGTTACTATTTAGACAGCTCAGGTTTTGTGTAAAAAGCTTTTACATAAAGAGAATAGTGTTTCTATTTAGAATTGGGTCTGAATTGGCGCGAGTTTCTTGAGTGAAACAGTTTAAACCCTGAAGATTCCTGAATATAACTGTAGGAAAACCGTCTATCTCGGGTAAAACTTTTAAATACACGGTAATAGTCCTGCGAAATGATTAGAAATGTGTAAGAAGCACTTGAAAGACCAGTACATAGAGCCATACTATAGTTGTGTCCCTGTTCAATCACCGAGATTAGAGGTATAAAGCTGTGATATGACCAGAATACTGTTACCGTTTACAAATCCGGCGAATTTACTTGGCGTTTTTGTGAAGAAAGTTCTTTCAAACGTTAAAAAGTGCTGGATAAAGAGCTCAGAATTTGTATATAAAGCCTTTAAATGAAGAGAATACTGTTCATATTCAAAATTTGGCTGAATAGGCAGGAGTTTTTTGAATGAAACAGTTTAAACCGTGATGATTCATGTGTATATTTCCAAGAAAACTGCGGCATTTTGGTTAAACTCTTAAAATACACAATGACAGTACATGGAAATGATCAGGAACCTGAAGGAAACACCTGAGATATAAGTAATTAGACCCATACTATCCTTATGGCCGTGTACAATTACCGAGAGTCGAGGAGGAAAGCTGTGAATTGACGAGAATATTGATAATGTTTACAATCCCGGCTCAATTTCTTGGTTTTTTTTCGAAGAGAGTTCTTTCATATATTAAGAGTTACTATTTAGACAGCTCAGGTTTTGTGTAAAAAGCTTTTACATAAAGAGAATACTGTTTCTAATTAGAATTGGGTCTGAATTGGCGCGAGTTTCTTGAGTGAAACAGTTTAAACCCTGTAGATTCCTGAATATAACTGTGGGAAAACCGTCTATCTCGGGTAAAACTTTTAAATACACGGTAATAGTTCTGCGACATGATTAGAAATGTGTAAGAAGCACTTGAAATACCAGTACATAGAGCCATACTATCGTTGTGGCCATGTTCAATCACCGAGATTAGAGGTATAAAGCTTTGTTATGACCAGAATACTGTTACAGTTTACAAATCCGGCGAATTTACTTGGCGTTTTTGTGAAGAAAGTTCTTTCAAACATTAAAAAGTGCTGGATAAAGAGCTCAGAATTTGTATATAAAGCCTTTAAATGAAGAGAATACTGTTCATATTCAAAATTTGGCTGAATAGGCAGGAGTTTTTTGAATGAAACAGTTTAAACCGTGATGATTCATGTGTATATTTCCAAGAAAACTGCGGCATTTTGGTTAAACTCTTAAAATACACAATGACAGTACATGGAAATGATCAGGAACCTGAAGGAAACACCTGAGATATAAGTAATTAGACCCATACTATCCTTATGGCCGTGTACAATTACCGAGAGTCGAGGAGGAAAGCTGTGAATTGACGAGAATATTGATAATGTTTACAATCCCGGCTCAATTTCTTGGTTTTTTCTCGAAGAGAGTTCTTTCATATATTAAGAGTTACTATTTAGACAGCTCAGGTTTTGTGTAAAAAGCTTTTACATAAAGAGAATAGTGTTTCTATTTAGAATTGGGTCTGAATTGGCGCGAGTTTCTTGAGTGAAACAGTTTAAACCCTGAAGATTCCTGAATATAACTGTAGGAAAACCGTCTATCTCGGGTAAAACTTTTAAATACACGGTAATAGTCCTGCGAAATGATTAGAAATGTGTAAGAAGCACTTGAAAGACCAGTACATAGAGCCATACTATAGTGGTGTCCCTGTTCAATCACCGAGATTAGAGGTATAAAGCTGTGATATGACCAGAATACTGTTACCGTTTACAAATCCGGCGAATTTACTTGGCGTTTTTGTGAAGAAAGTTCTTTCAAACGTTAAAAAGTGCTGGATAAAGAGCTCAGAATTTGTATATAAAGCCTTTAAATGAAGAGAATACTGTTCATATTCAAAATTTGGCTGAATAGGCAGGAGTTTTTTGAATGAAACAGTTTAAACCGTGATGATTCATGTGTATATTTCCAAGAAAACTGCGGCATTTTGGTTAAACTCTTAAAATACACAATGACAGTACATGGAAATGATCAGGAACCTGAAGGAAACACCTGAGATATAAGTAATTAGACCCATACTATCCTTATGGCCGTGTACAATTACCGAGAGTCGAGGAGGAAAGCTGTGAATTGACGAGAATATTGATAATGTTTACAATCCCGGCTCAATTTCTTGGTTTTTTTTCGAAGAGAGTTCTTTCATATATTAAGAGTTACTATTTAGACAGCTCAGGTTTTGTGTAAAAAGCTTTTACATAAAGAGAATACTGTTTCTAATTAGAATTGGGTCTGAATTGGCGCGAGTTTCTTGAGTGAAACAGTTTAAACCCTGAAGATTCCTGAATATAACTGTGGGAAAACCGTCTATCTCGGGTAAAACTTTTAAATACACGGTAATAGTTCTGCGACATGATTAGAAATGTGTAAGAAGCACTTGAAATACCAGTACATAGAGCCATACTATCGTTGTGGCCATGTTCAATCACCGAGATTAGAGGTATAAAGCTTTGTTATGACCAGAATACTGTTACAGTTTACAAATCCGGCGAATTTACTTGGCGTTTTTGTGAAGAAAGTTCTTTCAAACATTAAAAAGTGCTGGATAAAGAGCTCAGAATTTGTATATAAAGCCTTTAAATGAAGAGAATACTGTTCATATTCAAAATTTGGCTGAATAGGCAGGAGTTTTTTGAATGAAACAGTTTAAACCGTGATGATTCATGTGTATATTTCCAAGAAAACTGCGGCATTTTGGTTAAACTCTTAAAATACACAATGACAGTACATGGAAATGATCAGGAACCTGAAGGAAACACCTGAGATATAAGTAATTAGACCCATACTATCCTTATGGCCGTGTACAATTACCGAGAGTCGAGGAGGAAAGCTGTGAATTGACGAGAATATTGATAATGTTTACAATCCCGGCTCAATTTCTTGGTTTTTTCTCGAAGAGAGTTCTTTCATATATTAAGAGTTACTATTTAGACAGCTCAGGTTTTGTGTAAAAAGCTTTTACATAAAGAGAATACTGTTTCTTTTTAGAATTGGGTCTGAATTGGCGCGAGTTTCTTGAGTGAAACAGTTTAAACCCTGAAGGTTCCTGAATATAACTGTAGGAAAACCGTCTATCTCGGGTAAAACTTTTAAATACGCGGTAATAGTCCCGCGACATGATTAGAAATGTGTAAGAAGCACTTGAAATACCAGTACATAGAGCCATACTATCGTTGTGGCCATGTTCAATCACCGAGATTAGAGGTATAAAGCTTTGTTATGACCAGAATACTGTTACAGTTTACAAATCCGGCGAATTTACTTGGCGTTTTTGTGAAGAAAGTTCTTTCAAACATTAAAAAGTGCTGGATAAAGAGCTCAGAATTTGTATATAAAGCCTTTAAATGAAGAGAATACTGTTCATATTCAAAATTTGGCTGAATAGGCAGGAGTTTTTTGAATGAAACAGTTTAAACCGTGATGATTCATGTGTATATTTCCAAGAAAACTGCGGCATTTTGGTTAAACTCTTAAAATACACAATGACAGTACATGGAAATGATCAGGAACCTGAAGGAAACACCTGAGATATAAGTAATTAGACCCATACTATCCTTATGGCCGTGTACAATTACCGAGAGTCGAGGAGGAAAGCTGTGAATTGACGAGAATATTGATAATGTTTACAATCCCGGCTCAATTTCTTGGTTTTTTTTCGAAGAGAGTTCTTTCATATATTAAGAGTTACTATTTAGACAGCTCAGGTTTTGTGTAAAAAGCTTTTACATAAAGAGAATACTGTTTCTAATTAGAATTGGGTCTGAATTGGCGCGAGTTTCTTGAGTGAAACAGTTTAAACCCTGAAGGTTCCTGAATATAACTGTAGGAAAACCGTCTATCTCGGGTAAAACTTTTAAATACACGGTAATAGTCCTGCGAAATGATTAGAAATGTGTAAGAAGCACTTGAAAGACCAGTACATAGAGCCATACTATAGTTGTGTCCCTGTTCAATCACCGAGATTAGAGGTATAAAGCTGTGATATGACCAGAATACTGTTACCGTTTACAAATCCGGCGAATTTACTTGGCGTTTTTGTGAAGAAAGTTCTTTCAAACGTTAAAAAGTGCTGGATAAAGAGCTCAGAATTTGTATATAAAGCCTTTAAATGAAGAGAATACTGTTCATATTCAAAATTTGGCTGAATAGGCAGGAGTTTTTTGAATGAAACAGTTTAAACCGTGATGATTCATGTGTATATTTCCAAGAAAACTGCGGCATTTTGGTTAAACTCTTAAAATACACAATGACAGTACATGGAAATGATCAGGAACCTGAAGGAAACACCTGAGATATAAGTAATTAGACCCATACTATCCTTATGGCCGTGTACAATTACCGAGAGTCGAGGAGGAAAGCTGTGAATTGACGAGAATATTGATAATGTTTACAATCCCGGCTCAATTTCTTGGTTTTTTTTCGAAGAGAGTTCTTTCATATATTAAGAGTTACTATTTAGACAGCTCAGGTTTTGTGTAAAAAGCTTTTACATAAAGAGAATACTGTTTCTTTTTAGAATTGGGTCTGAATTGGCGCGAGTTTCTTGAGTGAAACAGTTTAAACCCTGAAGATTCCTGAATATAACTGTGGGAAAACCGTCTATCTCGGGTAAAACTTTTAAATACGCGGTAATAGTCCCGCGACATGATTAGAAATGTGTAAGAAGCACTTGAAATACCAGTACATAGAGCCATACTATCGTTGTGGCCATGTTCAATCACCGAGGTTAGAGGTATAAAGCTTTGTTATGACCAGAATACTGTTACCGTTTACAAATCCGGCGAATTTCCTTGGCGTTTTTGTGAAGAAAGTTCTTTCAAACATTAAAAAGTGCTGGATAAAGAGCTCAGAATTTGTATATAAAGCCTTTAAATGAAGAGAATACTGTTCATATTCAAAATTTGGCTGAATAGGCAGGAGTTTTTTGAATGAAACAGTTTAAACCGTGATGATTCATGTGTATATTTCCAAGAAAACTGCGGCATTTTGGTTAAACTCTTAAAATACACAATGACAGTACATGGAAATGATCAGGAACCTGAAGGAAACACCTGAGATATAAGTAATTAGACCCATACTATCCTTATGGCCGTGTACAATTACCGAGAGTCGAGGAGGAAAGCTGTGAATTGACGAGAATATTGATAATGTTTACAATCCCGGCTCAATTTCTTGGTTTTTTCTCGAAGAGAGTTCTTTCATATATTAAGAGTTACTATTTAGACAGCTCAGGTTTTGTGTAAAAAGCTTTTACATAAAGAGAATAGTGTTTCTATTTAGAATTGGGTCTGAATTGGCGCGAGTTTCTTGAGTGAAACAGTTTAAACCCTGAAGATTCCTGAATATAACTGTGGGAAAACCGTCTATCTCGGGTAAAACTTTTAAATACATGGTAATAGTTCTGCGACATGATTAGAAATGTGTAAGAAGCACTTGAAATACCAGTACATAGAGCCATACTATCGTTGTGGCCATGTTCAATCACCGAGATTAGAGGTATAAAGCTTTGTTATGACCAGAATACTGTTACAGTTTACAAATCCGGCGAATTTACTTGGCGTTTTTGTGAAGAAAGTTCTTTCAAACATTAAAAAGTGCTGGATAAAGAGCTCAGAATTTGTATATAAAGCCTTTAAATGAAGAGAATACTGTTCATATTCAAAATTTGGCTGAATAGGCAGGAGTTTTTTGAATGAAACAGTTTAAACCGTGATGATTCATGTGTATATTTCCAAGAAAACTGCGGCATTTTGGTTAAACTCTTAAAATACACAATGACAGTACATGGAAATGATCAGGAACCTGAAGGAAACACCTGAGAAATAAGTAATTAGACCCATACTATCCTTATGGCCGTGTACAATTACCGAGAGTTCAGGAGGAAAGCTGTGAATTGACGAGAATATTGATAATGTTTACAATCCCGGCTCAATTTCTTGGTTTTTTCTCGAAGAGAGTTCTTTCATATATTAAGAGTTACTATTTAGACAGCTCAGGTTTTGTGTAAAAAGCTTTTACATAAAGAGAATAGTGTTTCTATTTAGAATTGGGTCTGAATTGGCGCGAGTTTCTTGAGTGAAACAGTTTAAACCCTGAAGATTCCTGAATATAACTGTAGGAAAACCGTCTATCTCGGGTAAAACTTTTAAATACACGGTAATAGTCCTGCGAAATGATTAGAAATGTGTAAGAAGCACTTGAAAGACCAGTACATAGAGCCATACTATCGTTGTGGCCCTGTTCAATCACCGAGATTAGAGGTATAAAGCTGTGTTATGACCAGAATACTGTTACCGTTTACAAATCCGGCGAATTTACTTGGCGTTTTTCTGAAGAAAGTTCTTTCAAACGTTAAAAAGTGCTGGATAAAGAGCTCAGAATTTGTATATAAAGCCTTTAAATGAAGAGAATACTGTTCATATTCAAAATTTGGCTGAATAGGCAGGAGTTTTTTGAATGAAACAGTTTAAACCGTGATGATTCATGTGTATATTTCCAAGAAAACTGCGGCATTTTGGTTAAACTCTTAAAATACACAATGACAGTACATGGAAATGATCAGGAACCTGAAGGAAACACCTGAGATATAAGTAATTAGACCCATACTATCCTTATGGCCGTGTACAATTACCGAGAGTCGAGGAGGAAAGCTGTGAATTGACGAGAATATTGATAATGTTTACAATCCCGGCTCAATTTCTTGGTTTTTTTTCGAAGAGAGTTCTTTCATATATTAAGAGTTACTATTTAGACAGCTCAGGTTTTGTGTAAAAAGCTTTTACATAAAGAGAATACTGTTTCTAATTAGAATTGGGTCTGAATTGGCGCGAGTTTCTTGAGTGAAACAGTTTAAACCCTGAAGGTTCCTGAATATAACTGTAGGAAAACCGTCTATCTCGGGTAAAACTTTTAAATACGCGGTAATAGTCCCGCGACATGATTAGAAATGTGTAAGAAGCACTTGAAATACCAGTACATAGAGCCATACTATCGTTGTGGCCATGTTCAATCACCGAGATTAGAGGTATAAAGCTTTGTTATGACCAGAATACTGTTACAGTTTACAAATCCGGCGAATTTACTTGGCGTTTTTGTGAAGAAAGTTCTTTCAAACATTAAAAAGTGCTGGATAAAGAGCTCAGAATTTGTATATAAAGCCTTTAAATGAAGAGAATACTGTTCATATTCAAAATTTGGCTGAATAGGCAGGAGTTTTTTGAATGAAACAGTTTAAACCGTGATGATTCATGTGTATATTTCCAAGAAAACTGCGGCATTTTGGTTAAACTCTTAAAATACACAATGACAGTACATGGAAATGATCAGGAACCTGAAGGAAACACCTGAGATATAAGTAATTAGACCCATACTATCCTTATGGCCGTGTACAATTACCGAGAGTCGAGGAGGAAAGCTGTGAATTGACGAGAATATTGATAATGTTTACAATCCCGGCTCAATTTCTTGGTTTTTTTTCGAAGAGAGTTCTTTCATATATTAAGAGTTACTATTTAGACAGCTCAGGTTTTGTGTAAAAAGCTTTTACATAAAGAGAATACTGTTTCTAATTAGAATTGGGTCTGAATTGGCGCGAGTTTCTTGAGTGAAACAGTTTAAACCCTGAAGGTTCCTGAATATAACTGTAGGAAAACCGTCTATCTCGGGTAAAACTTTTAAATACGCGGTAATAGTCCCGCGACATGATTAGAAATGTGTAAGAAGCACTTGAAATACCAGTACATAGAGCCATACTATCGTTGTGGCCATGTTCAATCACCGAGATTAGAGGTATAAAGCTTTGTTATGACCAGAATACTGTTACAGTTTACAAATCCGGCGAATTTACTTGGCGTTTTTGTGAAGAAAGTTCTTTCAAACATTAAAAAGTGCTGGATAAAGAGCTCAGAATTTGTATATAAAGCCTTTAAATGAAGAGAATACTGTTCATATTCAAAATTTGGCTGAATAGGCAGGAGTTTTTTGAATGAAACAGTTTAAACCGTGATGATTCATGTGTATATTTCCAAGAAAACTGCGGCATTTTGGTTAAACTCTTAAAATGCACAATGACAGTACATGGAAATGATCAGGAACCTGAAGGAAACACCTGAGATATAAGTAATTAGACCCATACTATCCTTATGGCCGTGTACAATTACCGAGAGTCGAGGAGGAAAGCTGTGAATTGACGAGAATATTGATAATGTTTACAATCCCGGCTCAATTTCTTGGTTTTTTCTCGAAGAGAGTTCTTTCATATATTAAGAGTTACTATTTAGACAGCTCAGGTTTTGTGTAAAAAGCTTTTACATAAAGAGAATAGTGTTTCTATTTAGAATTGGGTCTGAATTGGCGCGAGTTTCTTGAGTGAAACAGTTTAAACCCTGAAGATTCCTGAATATAACTGTAGGAAAACCGTCTATCTCGGGTAAAACTTTTAAATACACGGTAATAGTCCTGCGAAATGATTAGAAATGTGTAAGAAGCACTTGAAAGACCAGTACATAGAGCCATACTATAGTGGTGTCCCTGTTCAATCACCGAGATTAGAGGTATAAAGCTGTGATATGACCAGAATACTGTTACCGTTTACAAATCCGGCGAATTTACTTGGCGTTTTTGTGAAGAAAGTTCTTTCAAACGTTAAAAAGTGCTGGATAAAGAGCTCAGAATTTGTATATAAAGCCTTTAAATGAAGAGAATACTGTTCATATTCAAAATTTGGCTGAATAGGCAGGAGTTTTTTGAATGAAACAGTTTAAACCGTGATGATTCATGTGTATATTTCCAAGAAAACTGCGGCATTTTGGTTAAACTCTTAAAATACACAATGACAGTACATGGAAATGATCAGGAACCTGAAGGAAACACCTGAGATATAAGTAATTAGACCCATACTATCCTTATGGCCGTGTACAATTACCGAGAGTCGAGGAGGAAAGCTGTGAATTGACGAGAATATTGATAATGTTTACAATCCCGGCTCAATTTCTTGGTTTTTTTTCGAAGAGAGTTCTTTCATATATTAAGAGTTACTATTTAGACAGCTCAGGTTTTGTGTAAAAAGCTTTTACATAAAGAGAATACTGTTTCTTTTTAGAATTGGGTCTGAATTGGCGCGAGTTTCTTGAGTGAAACAGTTTAAACCCTGAAGATTCCTGAATATAACTGTGGGAAAACCGTCTATCTCGGGTAAAACTTTTAAATACGCGGTAATAGTCCCGCGACATGATTAGAAATGTGTAAGAAGCACTTGAAATACCAGTACATAGAGCCATACTATCGTTGTGGCCATGTTCAATCACCGAGGTTAGAGGTATAAAGCTTTGTTATGACCAGAATACTGTTACAGTTTACAAATCCGGCGAATTTCCTTGGCGTTTTTGTGAAGAAAGTTCTTTCAAACATTAAAAAGTGCTGGATAAAGAGCTCAGAATTTGTATATAAAGCCTTTAAATGAAGAGAATACTGTTCATATTCAAAATTTGGCTGAATAGGCAGGAGTTTTTTGAATGAAACAGTTTAAACCGTGATGATTCATGTGTATATTTCCAAGAAAACTGCGGCATTTTGGTTAAACTCTTAAAATACACAATGACAGTACATGGAAATGATCAGGAACCTGAAGGAAACACCTGAGATATAAGTAATTAGACCCCTACTATCCTTATGGCCGTGTACAATTACCGAGAGTCGAGGAGGAAAGCTGTGAATTGACGAGAATATTGATAATGTTTACAATCCCGGCTCAATTTCTTGGTTTTTTCTCGAAGAGAGTTCTTTCATATATTAAGAGTTACTATTTAGACAGCTCAGGTTTTGTGTAAAAAGCTTTTACATAAAGAGAATAGTGTTTCTATTTAGAATTGGGTCTGAATTGGCGCGAGTTTCTTGAGTGAAACAGTTTAAACCCTGAAGATTCCTGAATATAACTGTGGGAAAACCGTCTATCTCGGGTAAAACTTTTAAATACATGGTAATAGTTCTGCGACATGATTAGAAATGTGTAAGAAGCACTTGAAATACCAGTACATAGAGCCATACTATCGTTGTGGCCATGTTCAATCACCGAGATTAGAGGTATAAAGCTTTGTTATGACCAGAATACTGTTACAGTTTACAAATCCGGCGAATTTACTTGGCGTTTTTGTGAAGAAAGTTCTTTCAAACATTAAAAAGTGCTGGATAAAGAGCTCAGAATTTGTATATAAAGCCTTTAAATGAAGAGAATACTGTTCATATTCAAAATTTGGCTGAATAGGCAGGAGTTTTTTGAATGAAACAGTTTAAACCGTGATGATTCATGTGTATATTTCCAAGAAAACTGCGGCATTTTGGTTAAACTCTTAAAATACACAATGACAGTACATGGAAATGATCAGGAACCTGAAGGAAACACCTGAGAAATAAGTAATTAGACCCATACTATCCTTATGGCCGTGTACAATTACCGAGAGTTCAGGAGGAAAGCTGTGAATTGACGAGAATATTGATAATGTTTACAATCCCGGCTCAATTTCTTGGTTTTTTCTCGAAGAGAGTTCTTTCATATATTAAGAGTTACTATTTAGACAGCTCAGGTTTTGTGTAAAAAGCTTTTACATAAAGAGAATAGTGTTTCTATTTAGAATTGGGTCTGAATTGGCGCGAGTTTCTTGAGTGAAACAGTTTAAACCCTGAAGATTCCTGAATATAACTGTAGGAAAACCGTCTATCTCGGGTAAAACTTTTAAATACACGGTAATAGTCCTGCGAAATGATTAGAAATGTGTAAGAAGCACTTGAAAGACCAGTACATAGAGCCATACTATCGTTGTGGCCCTGTTCAATCACCGAGATTAGAGGTATAAAGCTGTGTTATGACCAGAATACTGTTACCGTTTACAAATCCGGCGAATTTACTTGGCGTTTTTGTGAAGAAAGTTCTTTCAAACGTTAAAAAGTGCTGGATAAAGAGCTCAGAATTTGTATATAAAGCCTTTAAATGAAGAGAATACTGTTCATATTCAAAATTTGGCTGAATAGGCAGGAGTTTTTTGAATGAAACAGTTTAAACCGTGATGATTCATGTGTATATTTCCAAGAAAACTGCGGCATTTTGGTTAAACTCTTAAAATACACAATGACAGTACATGGAAATGATCAGGAACCTGAAGGAAACACCTGAGATATAAGTAATTAGACCCATACTATCCTTATGGCCGTGTACAATTACCGAGAGTCGAGGAGGAAAGCTGTGAATTGACGAGAATATTGATAATGTTTACAATCCCGGCTCAATTTCTTGGTTTTTTTTCGAAGAGAGTTCTTTCATATATTAAGAGTTACTATTTAGACAGCTCAGGTTTTGTGTAAAAAGCTTTTACATAAAGAGAATACTGTTTCTAATTAGAATTGGGTCTGAATTGGCGCGAGTTTCTTGAGTGAAACAGTTTAAACCCTGAAGGTTCCTGAATATAACTGTAGGAAAACCGTCTATCTCGGGTAAAACTTTTAAATACGCGGTAATAGTCCCGCGACATGATTAGAAATGTGTAAGAAGCACTTGAAATACCAGTACATAGAGCCATACTATCGTTGTGGCCATGTTCAATCACCGAGATTAGAGGTATAAAGCTTTGTTATGACCAGAATACTGTTACAGTTTACAAATCCGGCGAATTTACTTGGCGTTTTTGTGAAGAAAGTTCTTTCAAACATTAAAAAGTGCTGGATAAAGAGCTCAGAATTTGTATATAAAGCCTTTAAATGAAGAGAATACTGTTCATATTCAAAATTTGGCTGAATAGGCAGGAGTTTTTTGAATGAAACAGTTTAAACCGTGATGATTCATGTGTATATTTCCAAGAAAACTGCGGCATTTTGGTTAAACTCTTAAAATACACAATGACAGTACATGGAAATGATCAGGAACCTGAAGGAAACACCTGAGATATAAGTAATTAGACCCATACTATCCTTATGGCCGTGTACAATTACCGAGAGTCGAGGAGGAAAGCTGTGAATTGACGAGAATATTGATAATGTTTACAATCCCGGCTCAATTTCTTGGTTTTTTTTCGAAGAGAGTTCTTTCATATATTAAGAGTTACTATTTAGACAGCTCAGGTTTTGTGTAAAAAGCTTTTACATAAAGAGAATACTGTTTCTAATTAGAATTGGGTCTGAATTGGCGCGAGTTTCTTGAGTGAAACAGTTTAAACCCTGAAGGTTCCTGAATATAACTGTAGGAAAACCGTCTATCTCGGGTAAAACTTTTAAATACGCGGTAATAGTCCCGCGACATGATTAGAAATGTGTAAGAAGCACTTGAAATACCAGTACATAGAGCCATACTATCGTTGTGGCCATGTTCAATCACCGAGATTAGAGGTATAAAGCTTTGTTATGACCAGAATACTGTTACAGTTTACAAATCCGGCGAATTTACTTGGCGTTTTTGTGAAGAAAGTTCTTTCAAACATTAAAAAGTGCTGGATAAAGACCTCAGAATTTGTATATAAAGCCTTTAAATGAAGAGAATACTGTTCATATTCAAAATTTGGCTGAATAGGCAGGAGTTTTTTGAATGAAACAGTTTAAACCGTGATGATTCATGTGTATATTTCCAAGAAAACTGCGGCATTTTGGTTAAACTCTTAAAATGCACAATGACAGTACATGGAAATGATCAGGAACCTGAAGGAAACACCTGAGATATAAGTAATTAGACCCATACTATCCTTATGGCCGTGTACAATTACCGAGAGTCGAGGAGGAAAGCTGTGAATTGACGAGAATATTGATAATGTTTACAATCCCGGCTCAATTTCTTGGTTTTTTCTCGAAGAGAGTTCTTTCATATATTAAGAGTTACTATTTAGACAGCTCAGGTTTTGTGTAAAAAGCTTTTACATAAAGAGAATAGTGTTTCTATTTAGAATTGGGTCTGAATTGGCGCGAGTTTCTTGAGTGAAACAGTTTAAACCCTGAAGATTCCTGAATATAACTGTAGGAAAACCGTCTATCTCGGGTAAAACTTTTAAATACACGGTAATAGTCCTGCGAAATGATTAGAAATGTGTAAGAAGCACTTGAAAGACCAGTACATAGAGCCATACTATAGTTGTGTCCCTGTTCAATCACCGAGATTAGAGGTATAAAGCTGTGATATGACCAGAATACTGTTACCGTTTACAAATCCGGCGAATTTACTTGGCGTTTTTGTGAAGAAAGTTCTTTCAAACGTTAAAAAGTGCTGGATAAAGAGCTCAGAATTTGTATATAAAGCCTTTAAATGAAGAGAATACTGTTCATATTCAAAATTTGGCTGAATAGGCAGGAGTTTTTTGAATGAAACAGTTTAAACCGTGATGATTCATGTGTATATTTCCAAGAAAACTGCGGCATTTTGGTTAAACTCTTAAAATACACAATGACAGTACATGGAAATGATCAGGAACCTGAAGGAAACACCTGAGATATAAGTAATTAGACCCATACTATCCTTATGGCCGTGTACAATTACCGAGAGTCGAGGAGGAAAGCTGTGAATTGACGAGAATATTGATAATGTTTACAATCCCGGCTCAATTTCTTGGTTTTTTTTCGAAGAGAGTTCTTTCATATATTAAGAGTTACTATTTAGACAGCTCAGGTTTTGTGTAAAAAGCTTTTACATAAAGAGAATACTGTTTCTAATTAGAATTGGGTCTGAATTGGCGCGAGTTTCTTGAGTGAAACAGTTTAAACCCTGAAGATTCCTGAATATAACTGTGGGAAAACCGTCTATCTCGGGTAAAACTTTTAAATACACGGTAATAGTTCTGCGACATGATTAGAAATGTGTAAGAAGCACTTGAAATACCAGTACATAGAGCCATACTATCGTTGTGGCCATGTTCAATCACCGAGATTAGAGGTATAAAGCTTTGTTATGACCAGAATACTGTTACAGTTTACAAATCCGGCGAATTTACTTGGCGTTTTTGTGAAGAAAGTTCTTTCAAACATTAAAAAGTGCTGGATAAAGAGCTCAGAATTTGTATATAAAGCCTTTAAATGAAGAGAATACTGTTCATATTCAAAATTTGGCTGAATAGGCAGGAGTTTTTTGAATGAAACAGTTTAAACCGTGATGATTCATGTGTATATTTCCAAGAAAACTGCGGCATTTTGGTTAAACTCTTAAAATACACAATGACAGTACATGGAAATGATCAGGAACCTGAAGGAAACACCTGAGAAATAAGTAATTAGACCCATACTATCCTTATGGCCGTGTACAATTACCGAGAGTTCAGGAGGAAAGCTGTGAATTGACGAGAATATTGATAATGTTTACAATCCCGGCTCAATTTCTTGGTTTTTTCTCGAAGAGAGTTCTTTCATATATTAAGAGTTACTATTTAGACAGCTCAGGTTTTGTGTAAAAAGCTTTTACATAAAGAGAATACTGTTTCTAATTAGAATTGGGTCTGAATTGGCGCGAGTTTCTTGAGTGAAACAGTTTAAACCCTGAAGATTCCTGAATATAACTGTGGGAAAACCGTCTATCTCGGGTAAAACTTTTAAATACACGGTAATAGTTCTGCGACATGATTAGAAATGTGTAAGAAGCACTTGAAATACCAGTACATAGAGCCATACTATCGTTGTGGCCATGTTCAATCACCGAGATTAGAGGTATAAAGCTTTGTTATGACCAGAATACTGTTACAGTTTACAAATCCGGCGAATTTACTTGGCGTTTTTGTGAAGAAAGTTCTTTCAAACATTAAAAAGTGCTGGATAAAGAGCTCAGAATTTGTATATAAAGCCTTTAAATGAAGAGAATACTGTTCATATTCAAAATTTGGCTGAATAGGCAGGAGTTTTTTGAATGAAACAGTTTAAACCGTGATGATTCATGTGTATATTTCCAAGAAAACTGCGGCATTTTGGTTAAACTCTTAAAATACACAATGACAGTACATGGAAATGATCAGGAACCTGAAGGAAACACCTGAGAAATAAGTAATTAGACCCATACTATCCTTATGGCCGTGTACAATTACCGAGAGTTCAGGAGGAAAGCTGTGAATTGACGAGAATATTGATAATGTTTACAATCCCGGCTCAATTTCTTGGTTTTTTCTCGAAGAGAGTTCTTTCATATATTAAGAGTTACTATTTAGACAGCTCAGGTTTTGTGTAAAAAGCTTTTACATAAAGAGAATAGTGTTTCTATTTAGAATTGGGTCTGAATTGGCGCGAGTTTCTTGAGTGAAACAGTTTAAACCCTGAAGATTCCTGAATATAACTGTAGGAAAACCGTCTATCTCGGGTAAAACTTTTAAATACACGGTAATAGTCCTGCGAAATGATTAGAAATGTGTAAGAAGCACTTGAAAGACCAGTACATAGAGCCATACTATCGTTGTGGCCCTGTTCAATCACCGAGATTAGAGGTATAAAGCTGTGTTATGACCAGAATACTGTTACCGTTTACAAATCCGGCGAATTTACTTGGCGTTTTTGTGAAGAAAGTTCTTTCAAACGTTAAAAAGTGCTGGATAAAGAGCTCAGAATTTGTATATAAAGCCTTTAAATGAAGAGAATACTGTTCATATTCAAAATTTGGCTGAATAGGCAGGAGTTTTTTGAATGAAACAGTTTAAACCGTGATGATTCATGTGTATATTTCCAAGAAAACTGCGGCATTTTGGTTAAACTCTTAAAATACACAATGACAGTACATGGAAATGATCAGGAACCTGAAGGAAACACCTGAGATATAAGTAATTAGACCCATACTATCCTTATGGCCGTGTACAATTACCGAGAGTCGAGGAGGAAAGCTGTGAATTGACGAGAATATTGATAATGTTTACAATCCCGGCTCAATTTCTTGGTTTTTTTTCGAAGAGAGTTCTTTCATATATTAAGAGTTACTATTTAGACAGCTCAGGTTTTGTGTAAAAAGCTTTTACATAAAGAGAATACTGTTTCTAATTAGAATTGGGTCTGAATTGGCGCGAGTTTCTTGAGTGAAACAGTTTAAACCCTGAAGGTTCCTGAATATAACTGTAGGAAAACCGTCTATCTCGGGTAAAACTTTTAAATACGCGGTAATAGTCCCGCGACATGATTAGAAATGTGTAAGAAGCACTTGAAATACCAGTACATAGAGCCATACTATCGTTGTGGCCATGTTCAATCACAGAGATTAGAGGTATAAAGCTTTGTTATGACCAGAATACTGTTACAGTTTACAAATCCGGCGAATTTACTTGGCGTTTTTGTGAAGAAAGTTCTTTCAAACATTAAAAAGTGCTGGATAAAGAGCTCAGAATTTGTATATAAAGCCTTTAAATGAAGAGAATACTGTTCATATTCAAAATTTGGCTGAATAGGCAGGAGTTTTTTGAATGAAACAGTTTAAACCGTGATGATTCATGTGTATATTTCCAAGAAAACTGCGGCATTTTGGTTAAACTCTTAAAATACACAATGACAGTACATGGAAATGATCAGGAACCTGAAGGAAACACCTGAGATATAAGTAATTAGACCCATACTATCCTTATGGCCGTGTACAATTACCGAGAGTCGAGGAGGAAAGCTGTGAATTGACGAGAATATTGATAATGTTTACAATCCCGGCTCAATTTCTTCGTTTTTTCTCGAAGAGAGTTCTTTCATATATTAAGAGTTACTATTTAGACAGCTCAGGTTTTGTGTAAAAAGCTTTTACATAAAGAGAATAGTGTTTCTATTTAGAATTGGGTCTGAATTGGCGCGAGTTTCTTGAGTGAAACAGTTTAAACCCTGAAGATTCCTGAATATAACTGTAGGAAAACCGTCTATCTCGGGTAAAACTTTTAAATACACGGTAATAGTCCTGCGAAATGATTAGAAATGTGTAAGAAGCACTTGAAAGACCAGTACATAGAGCCATACTATAGTTGTGTCCCTGTTCAATCACCGAGATTAGAGGTATAAAGCTGTGATATGACCAGAATACTGTTACCGTTTACAAATCCGGCGAATTTACTTGGCGTTTTTGTGAAGAAAGTTCTTTCAAACGTTAAAAAGTGCTGGATAAAGAGCTCAGAATTTGTATATAAAGCCTTTAAATGAAGAGAATACTGTTCATATTCAAAATTTGGCTGAATAGGCAGGAGTTTTTTGAATGAAACAGTTTAAACCGTGATGATTCATGTGTATATTTCCAAGAAAACTGCGGCATTTTGGTTAAACTCTTAAAATACACAATGACAGTACATGGAAATGATCAGGAACCTGAAGGAAACACCTGAGATATAAGTAATTAGACCGATACTATCCTTATGGCCGTGTACAATTACCGAGAGTCGAGGAGGAAAGCTGTGAATTGACGAGAATATTGATAATGTTTACAATCCCGGCTCAATTTCTTGGTTTTTTTTCGAAGAGAGTTCTTTCATATATTAAGAGTTACTATTTAGACAGCTCAGGTTTTGTGTAAAAAGCTTTTACATAAAGAGAATACTGTTTCTAATTAGAATTGGGTCTGAATTGGCGCGAGTTTCTTGAGTGAAACAGTTTAAACCCTGAAGATTCCTGAATATAACTGTGGGAAAACCGTCTATCTCGGGTAAAACTTTTAAATACACGGTAATAGTTCTGCGACATGATTAGAAATGTGTAAGAAGCACTTGAAATACCAGTACATAGAGCCATACTATCGTTGTGGCCATGTTCAATCACCGAGATTAGAGGTATAAAGCTTTGTTATGACCAGAATACTGTTACAGTTTACAAATCCGGCGAATTTACTTGGCGTTTTTGTGAAGAAAGTTCTTTCAAACATTAAAAAGTGCTGGATAAAGAGCTCAGAATTTGTATATAAAGCCTTTAAATGAAGAGAATACTGTTCATATTCAAAATTTGGCTGAATAGGCAGGAGTTTTTTGAATGAAACAGTTTAAACCGTGATGATTCATGTGTATATTTCCAAGAAAACTGCGGCATTTTGGTTAAACTCTTAAAATACACAATGACAGTACATGGAAATGATCAGGAACCTGAAGGAAACACCTGAGAAATAAGTAATTAGACCCATACTATCCTTATGGCCGTGTACAATTACCGAGAGTTCAGGAGGAAAGCTGTGAATTGACGAGAATATTGATAATGTTTACAATCCCGGCTCAATTTCTTGGTTTTTTTCGAAGAGAGTTCTTTCATATATTAAGAGTTACTATTTAGACAGCTCAGGTTTTGTGTAAAAAGCTTTTACATAAAGAGAATACTGTTTCTTTTTAGAATTGGGTCTGAATTGGCGCGAGTTTCTTGAGTGAAACAGTTTAAACCCTGAAGATTCCTGAATATAACTGTGGGAAAACCGTCTATCTCGGGTAAAACTTTTAAATACGCGGTAATAGTCCCGCGACATGATTAGAAATGTGTAAGAAGCACTTGAAATACCAGTACATAGAGCCATACTATCGTTGTGGCCATGTTCAATCACCGAGATTAGAGGTATAAAGCTTTGTTATGACCAGAATACTGTTACAGTTTACAAATCCGGCGAATTTACTTGGCGTTTTTGTGAAGAAATTTCTTTCAAACATTAAAAAGTGCTGGATAAAGAGCTCAGAATTTGTATATAAAGCCTTTAAATGAAGAGAATACTGTTCATATTCAAAATTTGGCTGAATAGGCAGGAGTTTTTTGAATGAAACAGTTTAAACCGTGATGATTCATGTGTATATTTCCAAGAAAACTGCGGCATTTTGGTTAAACTCTTAAAATACACAATGACAGTACATGGAAATGATCAGGAACCTGAAGGAAACACCTGAGATATAAGTAATTAGACCCATACTATCCTTATGGCCGTGTACAATTACCGAGAGTCGAGGAGGAAAGCTGTGAATTGACGAGAATATTGATAATGTTTACAATCCCGGCTCAATTTCTTGGTTTTTTTTCGAAGAGAGTTCTTTCATATATTAAGAGTTACTATTTAGACAGCTCAGGTTTTGTGTAAAAAGCTTTTACATAAAGAGAATACTGTTTCTTTTTAGAATTGGGTCTGAATTGGCGCGAGTTTCTTGAGTGAAACAGTTTAAACCCTGAAGATTCCTGAATATAACTGTGGGAAAACCGTCTATCTCGGGTAAAACTTTTAAATACACGGTAATAGTTCTGCGACATGATTAGAAATGTGTAAGAAGCACTTGAAATACCAGTACATAGAGCCATACTATCGTTGTGGCCATGTTCAATCACCGAGATTAGAGGTATAAAGCTTTGTTATGACCAGAATACTGTTACAGTTTACAAATCCGGCGAATTTACTTGGCGTTTTTGTGAAGAAAGTTCTTTCAAACATTAAAAAGTGCTGGATAAAGAGCTCAGAATTTGTATATAAAGCCTTTAAATGAAGAGAATACTGTTCATATTCAAAATTTGGCTGAATAGGCAGGAGTTTTTTGAATGAAACAGTTTAAACCGTGATGATTCATGTGTATATTTCCAAGAAAACTGCGGCATTTTGGTTAAACTCTTAAAATACACAATGACAGTACATGGAAATGATCAGGAACCTGAAGGAAACACCTGAGAAATAAGTAATTAGACCCATACTATCCTTATGGCCGTGTACAATTACCGAGAGTTCAGGAGGAAAGCTGTGAATTGACGAGAATATTGATAATGTTTACAATCCCGGCTCAATTTCTTGGTTTTTTTCCAAGAGAGTTCTTTCATATATTAAGAGTTACTATTTAGACAGCTCAGGTTTTGTGTAAAAAGCTTTTACATAAAGAGAATAGTGTTTCTATTTAGAATTGGGTCTGAATTGGCGCGAGTTTCTTGAGTGAAACAGTTTATACCCTGAAGATTCCTGAATATAACTGTAGGAAAACCGTCTATCTCGGGTAAAACTTTTAAATACACGGTAATAGTCCTGCGACATGATTAGAAATGTGTAAGAAGCACTTGAAAGACCAGTACATAGAGCCATACTATAGTTGTGGCCCTGTTCAATCACCGAGATTAGAGGTATAAAGCTGTGTTATGACCAGAATACTGTTACCGTTTACAAATCCGGCGAATTTACTTGGCGTTTTTGTGAAGAAAGTTCTTTCAAACGTTAAAAAGTGCTGGATAAAGAGCTCAGAATTTGTATATAAAGCCTTTAAATGAAGAGAATACTGTTCATATTCAAAATTTGGCTGAATAGGCAGGAGTTTTTTTGAATGAAACAGTTTAAACCGTGATGATTCATGTGTATATTTCCAAGAAAACTGCGGCATTTTGGTTAAACTCTTAAAATACACAATGACAGTACATGGAAATGATCAGGAACCTGAAGGAAACACCTGAGATATAAGTAATTAGACCCATACTATCCTTATGGCCGTGTACAATTACCGAGAGTCGAGTAGGAAAGCTGTGAATTGACGAGAATATTGATAATGTTTACAATCCCGGCTCAATTTCTTGGTTTTTTTTCGAAGAGAGTTCTTTCATATATTAAGAGTTACTATTTAGACAGCTCAGGTTTTGTGTAAAAAGCTTTTACATAAAGAGAATACTGTTTCTTTTTAGAATTGGGTCTGAATTGGCGCGAGTTTCTTGAGTGAAACAGTTTAAACCCTGAAGATTCCTGAATATAACTGTGGGAAAACCGTCTATCTCGGGTAAAACTTTTAAATACGCGGTAATAGTCCCGCGACATGATTAGAAATGTGTAAGAAGCACTTGAAATACCAGTACATAGAGCCATACTATCGTTGTGGCCATGTTCAATCACCGAGGTTAGAGGTATAAAGCTTTGTTATGACCAGAATACTGTTACCGTTTACAAATCCGGCGAATTTCCTTGGCGTTTTTGTGAAGAAAGTTCTTTCAAACATTAAAAAGTGCTGGATAAAGAGCTCAGAATTTGTATATAAAGCCTTTAAATGAAGAGAATACTGTTCATATTCAAAATTTGGCTGAATAGGCAGGAGTTTTTTGAATGAAACAGTTTAAACCGTGATGATTCATGTGTATATTTCCAAGAAAACTGCGGCATTTTGGTTAAACTCTTAAAATACACAATGACAGTACATGGAAATGATCAGGAACCTGAAGGAAACACCTGAGATATAAGTAATTAGACCCATACTATCCTTATGGCCGTGTACAATTACCGAGAGTCGAGGAGGAAAGCTGTGAATTGACGAGAATATTGATAATGTTTACAATCCCGGCTCAATTTCTTGGTTTTTTCTCGAAGAGAGTTCTTTCATATATTAAGAGTTACTATTTAGACAGCTCAGGTTTTGTGTAAAAAGCTTTTACATAAAGAGAATAGTGTTTCTATTTAGAATTGGGTCTGAATTGGCGCGAGTTTCTTGAGTGAAACAGTTTAAACCCTGAAGATTCCTGAATATAACTGTGGGAAAACCGTCTATCTCGGGTAAAACTTTTAAATACATGGTAATAGTTCTGCGACATGATTAGAAATGTGTAAGAAGCACTTGAAATACCAGTACATAGAGCCATACTATCGTTGTGGCCATGTTCAATCACCGAGATTAGAGGTATAAAGCTTTGTTATGACCAGAATACTGTTACAGTTTACAAATCCGGCGAATTTACTTGGCGTTTTTGTGAAGAAAGTTCTTTCAAACATTAAAAAGTGCTGGATAAAGAGCTCAGAATTTGTATATAAAGCCTTTAAATGAAGAGAATACTGTTCATATTCAAAATTTGGCTGAATAGGCAGGAGTTTTTTGAATGAAACAGTTTAAACCGTGATGATTCATGTGTATATTTCCAAGAAAACTGCGGCATTTTGGTTAAACTCTTAAAATACACAATGACAGTACATGGAAATGATCAGGAACCTGAAGGAAACACCTGAGATATAAGTAATTAGACCCATACTATCCTTATGGCCGTGTACAATTACCGAGAGTCGAGGAGGAAAGCTGTGAATTGACGAGAATATTGATAATGTTTACAATCCCGGCTCAATTTCTTGGTTTTTTTTCGAAGAGAGTTCTTTCATATATTAAGAGTTACTATTTAGACAGCTCAGGTTTTGTGTAAAAAGCTTTTACATAAAGAGAATACTGTTTCTTTTTAGAATTGGGTCTGAATTGGCGCGAGTTTCTTGAGTGAAACAGTTTAAACCCTGAAGATTCCTGAATATAACTGTGGGAAAACCGTCTATCTCGGGTAAAACTTTTAAATACACGGTAATAGATCTGCGACATGATTAGAAATGTGTAAGAAGCACTTGAAATACCAGTACATAGAGCCATACTATCGTTGTGGCCATGTTCAATCACCGAGATTAGAGGTATAAAGCTTTGTTATGACCAGAATACTGTTACAGTTTACAAATCCGGCGAATTTACTTGGCGTTTTTGTGAAGAAAGTTCTTTCAAACATTAAAAAGTGCTGGATAAAGAGCTCAGAATTTGTATATAAAGCCTTTAAATGAAGAGAATACTGTTCATCTTCAAAATTTGGCTGAATAGGCAGGAGTTTTTTGAATGAAACAGTTTATACCGTGATGATTCATGTGTATATTTCCAAGAAAACTGCGGCATTTTGGTTAAACTCTTAAAATACACAATGACAGTACATGGAAATGATCAGGAACCTGAAGGAAACACCTGAGATATAAGTAATTAGACCCATACTATCCTTATGGCCGTGTACAATTACCGAGAGTCGTGGAGGAAAGCTGTGAATTGACGAGAATATTGATAATGTTTACAATCCCGGCTCAATTTCTTGGTTTTTTTTCGAAGAGAGTTCTTTCATATATTAAGAGTTACTATTTAGACAGCTCAGGTTTTGTGTAAAAAGCTTTTACATAAAGAGAATACTGTTTCTTTTTAGAATTGGGTCTGAATTGGCGCGAGTTTCTTGAGTGAAACAGTTTAAACCCTGAAGATTCCTGAATATAACTGTGGGAAAACCGTCTATCTCGGGTAAAACTTTTAAATACACGGTAATAGATCTGCGACATGATTAGAAATGTGTAAGAAGCACTTGAAATACCAGTACATAGAGCCATACTATCGTTGTGGCCATGTTCAATCACCGAGATTAGAGGTATAAAGCTTTGTTATGACCAGAATACTGTTACAGTTTGCAAATCCGGCGAATTTACTTGGCGTTTTTGTGAAGAAAGTTCTTTCAAACATTAAAAAGTGCTGGATAAAGAGTTCAGAATTTGTATATAAAGCCTTTAAATGAAGAGAATACTGTTCATCTTCAAAATTTGGCTGAATAGGCAGGAGTTTTTTGAATGAAACAGTTTAAACCGTGATGATTCATGTGTATATTTCCAAGAAAACTGCGGCATTTTGGTTAAACTCTTAAAATACACAATGACAGTACATGGAAATGATCAGGAACCTGAAGGAAACACCTGAGATATAAGTAATTAGACCCATACTATCCTTATGGCCGTGTACAATTACCGAGAGTCGTGGAGGAAAGCTGTGAATTGACGAGAATATTGATAATGTTTACAATCCCGGCTCAATTTCTTGGTTTTTTTTCGAAGAGAGTTCTTTCATATATTAAGAGTTACTATTTAGACAGCTCAGGTTTTGTGTAAAAAGCTTTTACATAAAGAGAATACTGTTTCTTTTTAGAATTGGGTCTGAATTGGCGCGAGTTTCTTGAGTGAAACAGTTTAAACCCTGAAGATTCCTGAATATAACTGTGGGAAAACCGTCTATCTCGGGTAAAACTTTTAAATCCACGGTAATAATTCTCCGACATGATTAGAAATGTGTAAGAAGCACTTGAAATACCAGTACATAGAGCCATACTATCGTTGTGGCCATGTTCAATCACCGAGATTAGAGGTATAAAGCTTTGTTATGACCAGAATACTGTTACAGTTTACAAATCCGGCGAATTTACTTGGCGTTTTTGTGAAGAAAGTTCTTTCAAACATTAAAAAGTGCTGGATAAAGAGCTCAGAATTTGTATATAAAGCCTTTAAATGAAGAGAATACTGTTCATATTCAAAATTTGGCTGAATAGGCAGGAGTTTTTTGAATGAAACAGTTTAAACCGTGATGATTCATGTGTATATTTCCAAGAAAACTGCGGCATTTTGGTTAAACTCTTAAAATACACAATGACAGTACATGGAAATGATCAGGAACCTGAAGGAAACACCTGAGAAATAAGTAATTAGACCCATACTATCCTTATGGTCGTGTACAATTACCGAGAGTCGAGGAGGAAAGCTGTGAATTGACGAGAATATTGATAATGTTTACAATCCCGGCTCAATTTCTTGGTTTTTTTTCGAAGACAGTTCTTTCATATATTAAGAGTTACTATTTAGACAGCTCAGGTTTTGTGTAAAAAGCTTTTGCATAAAGAGAATAGTGTTTCTTTTTAGAATTGGGTGTGAATTGGCGCGAGTTTCTTGAGTGAAACAGTTTAAACCCTGAAGATGCCTGAATATAACTGTGGGAAAACCGTCTATCTCGGGTAAAACTTTTAAATACACGGTAATAGTTCTGCGACATGATTAGAAATGTGTAAGAAGCACTTGAAATACCAGTACATAGAGCCATACTATCGTTGTGGCCATGTTCAATCACCGAGATTAGAGGTATAAAGCTTTGTTATGACCAGAATACTGTTACAGTTTACAAATCCGGCGAATTTACTTGGCGTTTTTGTGAAGAAAGTTCTTTCAAACATTAAAAAGTGCTGGATAAAGAGCTCAGAATTTGTATATAAAGCCTTTAAATGAAGAGAATACAGTTCATATTCAAAATTTGGCTGAATAGGCAGGAGTTTTTTGAATGAAACAGTTTAAACCGTGATGATTCATGTGTATATTTCCAAGAAAACTGCGGCATTTTGGTTAAACTCTTAAAATACACAATGACAGTACATGGAAATGATCAGGAACCTGAAGGAAACACCTGAGATATAAGTAATTAGACCCATACTATCCTTATGGCCGTGTACAATTACCGAGAGTCGAGGAGGAAAGCTGTGAATTGACGAGAATATTGATAATGTTTACAATCCCGGCTCAATTTCTTGTTTTTTTTCGAAGAGAGTTCTTTCATATATTAAGAGTTACTATTTAGACAGCTCAGGTTTTGTGTAAAAAGCTTTTACATAAAGAGAATACTGTTTCTTTTTAGAATTGGGTCTGAATTGGCGCGAGTTTCTTGAGTGAAACAGTTTAAACCCTGAAGATTCCTGAATATAACTGTGGGAAAACCGTCTATCTCGGGTAAAACTTTTAAATACACGGTAATAGTTCTGCGACATGATTAGAAATGTGTAAGAAGCACTTGAAATACCAGTACATAGAGCCATACTATCGTTGTGGCCATGTTCAATCACCGAGATTAGAGGTATAAAGCTTTGTTATGACCAGAATACTGTTACAGTTTACAAATCCGGCGAATTTACTTGGCGTTTTTGTGAAGAAAGTTCTTTCAAACATTAAAAAGTGCTGGATAAAGAGCTCAGAATTTGTATATAAAGCCTTTAAATGAAGAGAATACTGTTAATATTCAAAATTTGGCTGAATAGGCAGGAGTTTTTTGAATGAAACAGTTTAAACCGTGATGATTCATGTGTATATTTCCAAGAAAACTGCGGCATTTTGGTTAAACTCTTAAAATACACAATGACAGTACATGGAAATGATCAGGAACCTGAAGGAAACACCTGAGAAATAAGTAATTAGACCCATACTATCCTTATGGCCGTGTACAATTACCGAGAGTCGAGGAGGAAAGCTGTGAATTGACGAGAATATTGATAATGTTTACAATCCCGGCTCAATTTCTTGGTTTTTTTTCGAAGAGAGTTCTTTCATATATTAAGAGTTACTATTTAGACAGCTCAGGTTTTGTGTAAAAAGCTTTTACATAAAGAGAATAGTGTTTCTTTTTAGAATTGGGTCTGAATTGGCGCGAGTTTCTTGAGTGAAACAGTTTAAACCCTGAAGATTCCTGAATATAACTGTAGGAAAACCGTCTATCTCGGGTAAAACTTTTAAATACACGGTAATAGTCCTGTGACATGATTAGAAATGTGTAAGAAGCACTTGAAATACCAGTACATAGAGCCATACTATCGTTGTGGCCATGTTCAATCACCGAGATTAGAGGTATAAAGCTGTGTTATGACCAGAATACTGTTACAGTTTACAAATCCGGCGAATTTACTTGGCGTTTTTGTGAAGAAAGTTCTTTCAAACATTAAAAAGTGCTGGATAAAGAGCTCAGAATTTGTATATAAAGCCTTTAAATGAAGAGAATACTGTTCATATTCAAAATTTGGCTGAATAGGCAGGAGTTTTTTGAATGAAACAGTTTAAAACGTGATGATTCATGTGTATATTTCCAAGAAAACTGCGGCATTTTGGTTAAACTCTTAAAATACACAATGACAGTACATGGAAATGATCAGGAACCTGAAGGAAACACCTGAGAAATAAGTAATTAGACCCATACTATCCTTATGGCCGTGTACAATTACCGAGAGTCGAGGAGGAAAGCTGTGAATTGACGAGAATATTGATAATGTTTACAATCCCGGCTCAATTTCTTGGTTTTTTTTCGAAGAGAGTTCTTTGATATATTAAGAGTTACTATTTAGACAGCTCAGGTTTTGTGTAAAAAGCTTTTACATAAAGAGAATAGTGTTTCTATTTAGAATTGGGTCTGAATTGGCGGGAGTTTCTTGAGTGAAACAGTTTAAACCCTGAAGATTCCTCAATATAACTGTAGGAAAACCGTCTATCTCGGGTAAAACTTTTAAATACACGGTAATAGTCCTGCGAAATGATTAGAAATGTGTAAGAAGCACTTGAAATACCAGTACATAGAGCCATACTATAGTTGTGGCCCTGTTCAATCACCGAGATTAGAGGTATAAAGCTGTGTTATGACCAGAATACTGTTACCGTTTACAAATCCGGCGAATTTACTTGGCGTTTTTGTGAAGAAAGTTCTTTCAAACATTAAAAAGTGCTCTATAAAGAGCTCAGAATTTGTATATGAAGCCTTTAAATGAAGAGAATACTGTTCATATTCAAAATTTGGCTGAATAGGCAGGAGTTTTTTGAATGAAACAGTTTAAACCGTGATGATTCATGTGTATATTTCCAAGAAAACTGCGGCATTTTGGTTAAACTCTTAAAATACACAATGACAGTACATGGAAATGATCAGGAACCTGAAGGAAGCACCTGAGATAAAAGTAATTAGAACCATACTATCCTTATGGTCGTGTACAGTTACCGAGAGTCGAGGAGGAAAGCTGTGAATTGACGAGAATATTGATAATGTTTACAATCCCGGCTCAATTTCTTGGTTTTTTTTCGAAGAGAGTTCTTTCATATATTAAGAGTTACTATTTAAACAGCTCAGGTTTTGTGTAAAAAGCTTTTACATAAAGAGAATACTGTTTCTAATTAGAATTGGGTCTGAATTGGCGCGAGTTTCTTGAGTGAAACAGTTTAAACCCTGAAGATTCCTGAATATAACTGTGGGAAAACCGTCTATCTCGGGTAAAACTTTTAAATACACGGTAATAGTTCTGCGACATGATTAGAAATGTGTAAGAAGCACTTGAAATACCAGTACATAGAGCCATACTATCGTTGTGGCCATGTTCAATCACCGAGATTAGAGGTATAAAGCTTTGTTATGACCAGAATACTGTTACAGTTTACAAATCCGGCGAATTTACTTGGCGTTTTTGTGAAGAAAGTTCTTTCAAACATTAAAAAGTGCTGGATAAAGAGCTCAGAATTTGTATATAAAGCCTTTAAATGAAGAGAATACTGTTCATATTCAAAATTTGGCTGAATAGGCAGGAGTTTTTTGAATGAAACAGTTTAAACCGTGATGATTCATGTGTATATTTCCAAGAAAACTGCGGCATTTTGGTTAAACTCTTAAAATACACAATGACAGTACATGGAAATGATCAGGAACCTGAAGGAAACACCTGAGAAATAAGTAATTAGACCCATACTATCCTTATGGCCGTGTACAATTACCGAGAGTTCAGGAGGAAAGCTGTGAATTGACGAGAATATTGATAATGTTTACAATCCCGGCTCAATTTCTTGGTTTTTTTCCAAGAGAGTTCTTTCATATATTAAGAGTTACTATTTAGACAGCTCAGGTTTTGTGTAAAAAGCTTTTACATAAAGAGAATAGTGTTTCTATTTAGAATTGGGTCTGAATTGGCGCGAGTTTCTTGAGTGAAACAGTTTATACCCTGAAGATTCCTGAATATAACTGTAGGAAAACCGTCTATCTCGGGTAAAACTTTTAAATACACGGTAATAGTCCTGCGACATGATTAGAAATGTGTAAGAAGCACTTGAAAGACCAGTACATAGAGCCATACTATAGTTGTGGCCCTGTTCAATCACCGAGATTAGAGGTATAAAGCTGTGTTATGACCAGAATACTGTTACCGTTTACAAATCCGGCGAATTTACTTGGCGTTTTTGTGAAGAAAGTTCTTTCAAACGTTAAAAAGTGCTGGATAAAGAGCTCAGAATTTGTATATAAAGCCTTTAAATGAAGAGAATACTGTTCATATTCAAAATTTGGCTGAATAGGCAGGAGTTTTTTGAATGAAACAGTTTAAACCGTGATGATTCATGTGTATATTTCCAAGAAAACTGCGGCATTTTGGTTAAACTCTTAAAATACACAATGACAGTACATGGAAATGATCAGGAACCTGAAGGAAACACCTGAGATATAAGTAATTAGACCCATACTATCCTTATGGCCGTGTACAATTACCGAGAGTCGAGTAGGAAAGCTGTGAATTGACGAGAATATTGATAATGTTTACAATCCCGGCTCAATTTCTTGGTTTTTTTTCGAAGAGAGTTCTTTCATATATTAAGAGTTACTATTTAGACAGCTCAGGTTTTGTGTAAAAAGCTTTTACATAAAGAGAATACTGTTTCTTTTTAGAATTGGGTCTGAATTGGCGCGAGTTTCTTGAGTGAAACAGTTTAAACCCTGAAGATTCCTGAATATAACTGTGGGAAAACCGTCTATCTCGGGTAAAACTTTTAAATACGCGGTAATAGTCCCGCGACATGATTAGAAATGTGTAAGAAGCACTTGAAATACCAGTACATAGAGCCATACTATCGTTGTGGCCATGTTCAATCACCGAGGTTAGAGGTATAAAGCTTTGTTATGACCAGAATACTGTTACCGTTTACAAATCCGGCGAATTTCCTTGGCGTTTTTGTGAAGAAAGTTCTTTCAAACATTAAAAAGTGCTGGATAAAGAGCTCAGAATTTGTATATAAAGCCTTTAAATGAAGAGAATACTGTTCATATTCAAAATTTGGCTGAATAGGCAGGAGTTTTTTGAATGAAACAGTTTAAACCGTGATGATTCATGTGTATATTTCCAAGAAAACTGCGGCATTTTGGTTAAACTCTTAAAATACACAATGACAGTACATGGAAATGATCAGGAACCTGAAGGAAACACCTGAGATATAAGTAATTAGACCCATACTATCCTTATGGCCGTGTACAATTACCGAGAGTCGAGGAGGAAAGCTGTGAATTGACGAGAATATTGATAATGTTTACAATCCCGGCTCAATTTCTTGGTTTTTTCTCGAAGAGAGTTCTTTCATATATTAAGAGTTACTATTTAGACAGCTCAGGTTTTGTGTAAAAAGCTTTTACATAAAGAGAATAGTGTTTCTATTTAGAATTGGGTCTGAATTGGCGCGAGTTTCTTGAGTGAAACAGTTTAAACCCTGAAGATTCCTGAATATAACTGTGGGAAAACCGTCTATCTCGGGTAAAACTTTTAAATACATGGTAATAGTTCTGCGACATGATTAGAAATGTGTAAGAAGCACTTGAAATACCAGTACATAGAGCCATACTATCGTTGTGGCCATGTTCAATCACCGAGATTAGAGGTATAAAGCTTTGTTATGACCAGAATACTGTTACAGTTTACAAATCCGGCGAATTTACTTGGCGTTTTTGTGAAGAAAGTTCTTTCAAACATTAAAAAGTGCTGGATAAAGAGCTCAGAATTTGTATATAAAGCCTTTAAATGAAGAGAATACTGTTCATATTCAAAATTTGGCTGAATAGGCAGGAGTTTTTTGAATGAAACAGTTTAAAACGTGATGATTCATGTGTATATTTCCAAGAAAACTGCGGCATTTTGGTTAAACTCTTAAAATACACAATGACAGTACATGGAAATGATCAGGAACCTGAAGGAAACACCTGAGATATAAGTAATTAGACCCATACTATCCTTATGGCCGTGTACAATTACCGAGAGTCGAGGAGGAAAGCTGTGAATTGACGAGAATATTGATAATGTTTACAATCCCGGCTCAATTTCTTGGTTTTTTTTCGAAGAGAGTTCTTTCATATATTAAGAGTTACTATTTAGACAGCTCAGGTTTTGTGTAAAAAGCTTTTACATAAAGAGAATACTGTTTCTTTTTAGAATTGGGTCTGAATTGGCGCGAGTTTCTTGAGTGAAACAGTTTAAACCCTGAAGATTCCTGAATATAACTGTGGGAAAACCGTCTATCTCGGGTAAAACTTTTAAATACACGGTAATAGATCTGCGACATGATTAGAAATGTGTAAGAAGCACTTGAAATACCAGTACATAGAGCCATACTATCGTTGTGGCCATGTTCAATCACCGAGATTAGAGGTATAAAGCTTTGTTATGACCAGAATACTGTTACAGTTTACAAATCCGGCGAATTTACTTGGCGTTTTTGTGAAGAAAGTTCTTTCAAACATTAAAAAGTGCTGGATAAAGAGCTCAGAATTTGTATATAAAGCCTTTAAATGAAGAGAATACTGTTCATCTTCAAAATTTGGCTGAATAGGCAGGAGTTTTTTGAATGAAACAGTTTAAACCGTGATGATTCATGTGTATATTTCCAAGAAAACTGCGGCATTTTGGTTAAACTCTTAAAATACACAATGACAGTACATGGAAATGATCAGGAACCTGAAGGAAACACCTGAGATATAAGTAATTAGACCCATACTATCCTTATGGCCGTGTACAATTACCGAGAGTCGAGTAGGAAAGCTGTGAATTGACGAGAATATTGATAATGTTTACAATCCCGGCTCAATTTCTTGGTTTTTTTTCGAAGAGAGTTCTTTCATATATTAAGAGTTACTATTTAGACAGCTCATGTTTTGTGTAAAAAGCTTTTACATAAAGAGAATACTGTTTCTTTTTAGAATTGGGTCTGAATTGGCGCGAGTTTCTTGAGTGAAACAGTTTAAACCCTGAAGATTCCTGAATATAACTGTGGGAAAACCGTCTATCTCGGGTAAAACTTTTAAATACGCGGTAATAGTCCCGCGACATGATTAGAAATGTGTAAGAAGCACTTGAAATACCAGTACATAGAGCCATACTATCGTTGTGGCCATGTTCAATCACCGAGGTTAGAGGTATAAAGCTTTGTTATGACCAGAATACTGTTACCGTTTACAAATCCGGCGAATTTCCTTGGCGTTTTTGTGAAGAAAGTTCTTTCAAACATTAAAAAGTGCTGGATAAAGAGCTCAGAATTTGTATATAAAGCCTTTAAATGAAGAGAATACTGTTCATATTCAAAATTTGGCTGAATAGGCAGGAGTTTTTTGAATGAAACAGTTTAAACCGTGATGATTCATGTGTATATTTCCAAGAAAACTGCGGCATTTTGGTTAAACTCTTAAAATACACAATGACAGTACATGGAAATGATCAGGAACCTGAAGGAAACACCTGAGATATAAGTAATTAGACCCATACTATCCTTATGGCCGTGTACAATTACCGAGAGTCGAGGAGGAAAGCTGTGAATTGACGAGAATATTGATAATGTTTACAATCCCGGCTCAATTTCTTGGTTTTTTCTCGAAGAGAGTTCTTTCATATATTAAGAGTTACTATTTAGACAGCTCAGGTTTTGTGTAAAAAGCTTTTACATAAAGAGAATAGTGTTTCTATTTAGAATTGGGTCTGAATTGGCGCGAGTTTCTTGAGTGAAACAGTTTAAACCCTGAAGATTCCTGAATATAACTGTGGGAAAACCGTCTATCTCGGGTAAAACTTTTAAATACATGGTAATAGTTCTGCGACATGATTAGAAATGTGTAAGAAGCACTTGAAATACCAGTACATAGAGCCATACTATCGTTGTGGCCATGTTCAATCACCGAGATTAGAGGTATAAAGCTTTGTTATGACCAGAATACTGTTACAGTTTACAAATCCGGCGAATTTACTTGGCGTTTTTGTGAAGAAAGTTCTTTCAAACATTAAAAAGTGCTGGATAAAGAGCTCAGAATTTGTATATAAAGCCTTTAAATGAAGAGAATACTGTTCATATTCAAAATTTGGCTGAATAGGCAGGAGTTTTTTGAATGAAACAGTTTAAACCGTGATGATTCATGTGTATATTTCCAAGAAAACTGCGGCATTTTGGTTAAACTCTTAAAATACACAATGACAGTACATGGAAATGATCAGGAACCTGAAGGAAACACCTGAGATATAAGTAATTAGACCCATACTATCCTTATGGCCGTGTACAATTACCGAGAGTCGAGGAGGAAAGCTGTGAATTGACGAGAATATTGATAATGTTTACAATCCCGGCTCAATTTCTTGGTTTTTTTTCGAAGAGAGTTCTTTCATATATTAAGAGTTACTATTTAGACAGCTCAGGTTTTGTGTAAAAAGCTTTTACATAAAGAGAATACTGTTTCTTTTTAGAATTGGGTCTGAATTGGCGCGAGTTTCTTGAGTGAAACAGTTTAAACCCTGAAGATTCCTGAATATAACTGTGGGAAAACCGTCTATCTCGGGTAAAACTTTTAAATACACGGTAATAGATCTGCGACATGATTAGAAATGTGTAAGAAGCACTTGAAATACCAGTACATAGAGCCATACTATCGTTGTGGCCATGTTCAATCACCGAGATTAGAGGTATAAAGCTTTGTTATGACCAGAATACTGTTACAGTTTACAAATCCGGCGAATTTACTTGGCGTTTTTGTGAAGAAAGTTCTTTCAAACATTAAAAAGTGCTGGATAAAGAGCTCAGAATTTGTATATAAAGCCTTTAAATGAAGAGAATACTGTTCATATTCAAAATTTGGCTGAATAGGCAGGAGTTTTTTGAATGAAACAGTTTAAACCGTGATGATTCATGTGTATATTTCCAAGAAAACTGCGGCATTTTGGTTAAACTCTTAAAATACACAATGACAGTACATGGAAATGATCAGGAACCTGAAGGAAACACCTGAGATATAAGTAATTAGACCCATACTATCCTTATGGCCGTGTACAATTACCGAGAGTCGAGGAGGAAAGCTGTGAATTGACGAGAATATTGATAATGTTTACAATCCCGGCTCAATTTCTTGGTTTTTTTTCGAAGAGAGTTCTTTCATATATTAAGAGTTACTATTTAGACAGCTCAGGTTTTGTGTAAAAAGCTTTTACATAAAGAGAATACTGTTTCTTTTTAGAATTGGGTCTGAATTGGCGCGAGTTTCTTGAGTGAAACAGTTTAAACCCTGAAGATTCCTGAATATAACTGTGGGAAAACCGTCTATCTCGGGTAAAACTTTTAAATACACGGTAATAGTTCTGCGACATGATTAGAAATGTGTAAGAAGCACTTGAAATACCAGTACATAGAGCCATACTATCGTTGTGGCCATGTTCAATCACCGAGATTAGAGGTATAAAGCTTTGTTATGACCAGAATACTGTTACAGTTTACAAATCCGGCGAATTTACTTGGCGTTTTTGTGAAGAAAGTTCTTTCAAACATTAAAAAGTGCTGGATAAAGAGCTCAGAATTTGTATATAAAGCCTTTAAATGAAGAGAATACTGTTCATATTCAAAATTTGGCTGAATAGGCAGGAGTTTTTTGAATGAAACAGTTTAAACCGTGATGATTCATGTGTATATTTCCAAGAAAACTGCGGCATTTTGGTTAAACTCTTAAAATACACAATGACAGTACATGGAAATGATCAGGAACCTGAAGGAAACACCTGAGATATAAGTAATTAGACCCATACTATCCTTATGGCCGTGTACAATTACCGAGAGTCGAGGAGGAAAGCTGTGAATTGACGAGAATATTGATAATGTTTACAATCCCGGCTCAATTTCTTGGTTTTTTTTCGAAGAGAGTTCTTTCATATATTAAGAGTTACTATTTAGACAGCTCAGGTTTTGTGTAAAAAGCTTTTACATAAAGAGAATACTGTTTCTTTTTAGAATTGGGTCTGAATTGGCGCGAGTTTCTTGAGTGAAACAGTTTAAACCCTGAAGATTCCTGAATATAACTGTGGGAAAACCGTCTATCTCGGGTAAAACTTTTAAATCCACGGTAATAATTCTGCGACATGATTAGAAATGTGTAAGAAGCACTTGAAATACCAGTACATAGAGCCATACTATCGTTGTGGCCATGTTCAATCACCGAGATTAGAGGTATAAAGCTTTGTTATGACCAGAATACTGTTACAGTTTACAAATCCGGCGAATTTACTTGGCGTTTTTGTGAAGAAAGTTCTTTCAAACATTAAAAAGTGCTGGATAAAGAGCTCAGAATTTGTATATAAAGCCTTTAAATGAAGAGAATACTGTTCATATTCAAAATTTGGCTGAATAGGCAGGAGTTTTTTGAATGAAACAGTTTAAACCGTGATGATTCATGTGTATATTTCCAAGAAAACTGCGGCATTTTGGTTAAACTCTTAAAATACACAATGACAGTACATGGAAATGATCAGGAACCTGAAGGAAACACCTGAGAAATAAGTAATTAGACCCATACTATCCTTATGGTCGTGTACAATTACCGAGAGTCGAGGAGGAAAGCTGTGAATTGACGAGAATATTGATAATGTTTACAATCCCGGCTCAATTTCTTGGTTTTTTTTCGAAGAGAGTTCTTTCATATATTAAGAGTTACTATTTAGACAGCTCAGGTTTTGTGTAAAAAGCTTTTACATAAAGAGAATAGTGTTTCTTTTTAGAATTGGGTGTGAATTGGCGCGAGTTTCTTGAGTGAAACAGTTTAAACCCTGAAGATTCCTGAATATAACTGTGGGAAAACCGTCTATCTCGGGTAAAACTTTTAAATACACGGTAATAGTTCTGCGACATGATTAGAAATGTGTAAGAAGCACTTGAAATACCAGTACATAGAGCCATACTATCGTTGTGGCCATGTTCAATCACCGAGATTAGAGGTATAAAGCTTTGTTATGACCAGAATACTGTTACAGTTTACAAATCCGGCGAATTTACTTGGCGTTTTTGTGAAGAAAGTTCTTTCAAACATTAAAAAGTGCTGGATAAAGAGCTCAGAATTTGTATATAAAGCCTTTAAATGAAGAGAATACAGTTCATATTCAAAATTTGGCTGAATAGGCAGGAGTTTTTTGAATGAAACAGTTTAAACCGTGATGATTCATGTGTATATTTCCAAGAAAACTGCGGCATTTTGGTTAAACTCTTAAAATACACAATGACAGTACATGGAAATGATCAGGAACCTGAAGGAAACACCTGAGATATAAGTAATTAGACCCATACTATCCTTATGGCCGTGTACAATTACCGAGAGTCGAGGAGGAAAGCTGTGAATTGACGAGAATATTGATAATGTTTACAATCCCGGCTCAATTTCTTGTTTTTTTTTCGAAGAGAGTTCTTTCATATATTAAGAGTTACTATTTAGACAGCTCAGGTTTTGTGTAAAAAGCTTTTACATAAAGAGAATACTGTTTCTTTTTAGAATTGGGTCTGAATTGGCGCGAGTTTCTTGAGTGAAACAGTTTAAACCCTGAAGATTCCTGAATATAACTGTGGGAAAACCGTCTATCTCGGGTAAAACTTTTAAATACACGGTAATAGTTCTGCGACATGATTAGAAATGTGTAAGAAGCACTTGAAATACCAGTACATAGAGCCATACTATCGTTGTGGCCATGTTCAATCACCGAGATTAGAGGTATAAAGCTTTGTTATGACCAGAATACTGTTACAGTTTACAAATCCGGCGAATTTACTTGGCGTTTTTGTGAAGAAAGTTCTTTCAAACATTAAAAAGTGCTGGATAAAGAGCTCAGAATTTGTATATAAAGCCTTTAAATGAAGAGAATACTGTTAATATTCAAAATTTGGCTGAATAGGCAGGAGTTTTTTGAATGAAACAGTTTAAACCGTGATGATTCATGTGTATATTTCCAAGAAAACTGCGGCATTTTGGTTAAACTCTTAAAATACACAATGACAGTACATGGAAATGATCAGGAACCTGAAGGAAACACCTGAGAAATAAGTAATTAGACCCATACTATCCTTATGGCCGTGTACAATTACCGAGAGTCGAGGAGGAAAGCTGTGAATTGACGAGAATATTGATAATGTTTCCAATCCCGGCTCAATTTCTTGGTTTTTTTTCGAAGAGAGTTCTTTCATATATTAAGAGTTACTATTTAGACAGCTCAGGTTTTGTGTAAAAAGCTTTTACATAAAGAGAATAGTGTTTCTTTTTAGAATTGGGTCTGAATTGGCGGGAGTTTCTTGAGTGAAACAGTTTAAACCCTGAAGATTCCTGAATATAACTGTAGGAAAACCGTCTATCTCGGGTAAAACTTTTAAATACACGGTAATAGTCCTGTGACATGATTAGAAATGTGTAAGAAGAACTTGAAATACCAGTACATAGAGCCATACTATCGTTGTGGCCATGTTCAATCACCGAGATTAGAGGTATAAAGCTGTGTTATGACCAGAATACTGTTACAGTTTACAAATCCGGCGAATTTACTTGGCGTTTTTGTGAAGAAAGTTCTTTCAAACATTAAAAAGTGCTGGATAAAGAGCTCAGAATTTGTATATAAAGCCTTTAAATGAAGAGAATACTGTTCATATTCAAAATTTGGCTGAATAGGCAGGAGTTTTTTGAATGAAACAGTTTAAAACGTGATGATTCATGTGTATATTTCCAAGAAAACTGCGGCATTTTGGTTAAACTCTTAAAATACACAATGACAGTACATGGAAATGATCAGGAACCTGAAGGAAACACCTGAGAAATAAGTAATTAGACCCATACTATCCTTATGGCCGTGTACAATTACCGAGAGTCGAGGAGGAAAGCTGTGAATTGACGAGAATATTGATAATGTTTACAATCCCGGCTCAATTTCTTGGTTTTTTTTCGAAGAGAGTTCTTTGATATATTAAGAGTTACTATTTAGACAGCTCAGGTTTTGTGTAAAAAGCTTTTACATAAAGAGAATAGTGTTTCTATTTAGAATTGGGTCTGAATTGGCGGGAGTTTCTTGAGTGAAACAGTTTAAACCCTGAAGATTCCTCAATATAACTGTAGGAAAACCGTCTATCTCGGGTAAAACTTTTAAATACACGGTAATAGTCCTGCGAAATGATTAGAAATGTGTAAGAAGCACTTGAAATACCAGTACATAGAGCCATACTATAGTTGTGGCCCTGTTCAATCACCGAGATTAGAGGTATAAAGCTGTGTTATGACCAGAATACTGTTACCGTTTACAAATCCGGCGAATTTACTTGGCGTTTTTGTGAAGAAAGTTCTTTCAAACATTAAAAAGTGCTGGATAAAGAGCTCAGAATTTGTATATGAAGCCTTTAAATGAAGAGAATACTGTTCATATTCAAAATTTGGCTGAATAGGCAGGAGTTTTTTGAATGAAACAGTTTAAACCGTGATGATTCATGTGTATATTTCCAAGAAAACTGCGGCATTTTGGTTAAACTCTTAAAATACACAATGACAGTACATGGAAATGATCAGGAACCTGAAGGAAGCACCTGAGATAAAAGTAATTAGAACCATACTATCCTTATGGTCGTGTACAGTTACCAAGAGTCGAGGAGGAAAGCTGTGAATTGACGAGAATATTGATAATGTTTACAATCCCGGCTCAATTTCTTGGTTTTTTTTCGAAGAGAGTTCTTTCATATATTAAGAGTTACTATTTAAACAGCTCAGGTTTTGTGTAAAAAGCTTTTACATAAAGAGAATACTGTTTCTAATTAGAATTGGGTCTGAATTGGCGCGAGTTTCTTGAGTGAAACAGTTTAAACCCTGAAGGTTCCTTAATATAACTGTAGGAAAACCGTCTATCTCGGGTAAAACTTTTAAATACGCGGTAATAGTCCCGCGACATGATTAGAAATGTGTAAGAAGCACTTGAAATACCAGTACATAGAGCCATACTATCGTTGTGGCCATGTTCAATCACCGAGGTTAGAGGTATAAAGCTTTGTTATGACCAGAATACTGTTACCGTTCACAAATCCGGCGAATTTACTTGGCGTTTTTGTGAAGAAAGTTCTTTCAAACATTAAAAAGTGCTGGATAAAGAGCTCAGAATTTGTATATAAAGCCTTTAAATGAAGAGAATACAGTTCATATTCAAAATTTGGCTGAATAGGCAGGAGTTTTTTGAATGAAACAGTTTAAACCGTGATGATTCATGTGTATATTTCCAAGAAAACTGCGGCATTTTGGTTAAACTCTTAAAATACACAATGACAGTACATGGAAATGATCAGGAACCTGAAGGAAACACCTGAGAAATAAGTAATTAGACCCATACTATCCTTATGGCCGTGTACAATTACCGAGAGTCGAGGAGGAAAGCTGTGAATTGACGAGAATATTGATAATGTTTCCAATCCCGGCTCAATTTCTTGGTTTTTTTTCGAAGAGAGTTCTTTCATATATTAAGAGTTACTATTTAGACAGCTCAGGTTTTGTGTAAAAAGCTTTTACATAAAGAGAATAGTGTTTCTTTTTAGAATTGGGTCTGAATTGGCGGGAGTTTCTTGAGTGAAACAGTTTAAACCCTGAAGATTCCTGAATATAACTGTAGGAAAACCGTCTATCTCGGGTAAAACTTTTAAATACACGGTAATAGTCCTGTGACATGATTAGAAATGTGTAAGAAGCACTTGAAATACCAGTACATAGAGCCATACTATCGTTGTGGCCATGTTCAATCACCGAGATTAGAGGTATAAAGCTGTGTTATGACCAGAATACTGTTACAGTTTACAAATCCGGCGAATTTACTTGGCGTTTTTGTGAAGAAAGTTCTTTCAAACATTAAAAAGTGCTGGATAAAGAGCTCAGAATTTGTATATAAAGCCTTTAAATGAAGAGAATACTGTTCATATTCAAAATTTGGCTGAATAGGCAGGAGTTTTTTGAATGAAACAGTTTAAAACGTGATGATTCATGTGTATATTTCCAAGAAAACTGCGGCATTTTGGTTAAACTCTTAAAATACACAATGACAGTACATGGAAATGATCAGGAACCTGAAGGAAACACCTGAGAAATAAGTAATTAGACCCATACTATCCTTATGGCCGTGTACAATTACCGAGAGTCGAGGAGGAAAGCTGTGAATTGACGAGAATATTGATAATGTTTACAATCCCGGCTCAATTTCTTGGTTTTTTTTCGAAGAGAGTTCTTTGATATATTAAGAGTTACTATTTAGACAGCTCAGGTTTTGTGTAAAAAGCTTTTACATAAAGAGAATAGTGTTTCTATTTAGAATTGGGTCTGAATTGGCGGGAGTTTCTTGAGTGAAACAGTTTAAACCCTGAAGATTCCTCAATATAACTGTAGGAAAACCGTCTATCTCGGGTAAAACTTTTAAATACACGGTAATAGTCCTGCGAAATGATTAGAAATGTGTAAGAAGCACTTGAAATACCAGTACATAGAGCCATACTATAGTTGTGGCCCTGTTCAATCACCGAGATTAGAGGTATAAAGCTGTGTTATGACCAGAATACTGTTACCGTTTACAAATCCGGCGAATTTACTTGGCGTTTTTGTGAAGAAAGTTCTTTCAAACATTAAAAAGTGCTGGATAAAGAGCTCAGAATTTGTATATGAAGCCTTTAAATGAAGAGAATACTGTTCATATTCAAAATTTGGCTGAATAGGCAGGAGTTTTTTGAATGAAACAGTTTAAACCGTGATGATTCATGTGTATATTTCCAAGAAAACTGCGGCATTTTGGTTAAACTCTTAAAATACACAATGACAGTACATGGAAATGATCAGGAACCTGAAGGAAGCACCTGAGATAAAAGTAATTAGAACCATACTATCCTTATGGTCGTGTACAGTTACCAAGAGTCGAGGAGGAAAGCTGTGAATTGACGAGAATATTGATAATGTTTACAATCCCGGCTCAATTTCTTGGTTTTTTTTCGAAGAGAGTTCTTTCATATATTAAGAGTTACTATTTAAACAGCTCAGGTTTTGTGTAAAAAGCTTTTACATAAAGAGAATACTGTTTCTAATTAGAATTGGGTCTGAATTGGCGCGAGTTTCTTGAGTGAAACAGTTTAAACCCTGAAGGTTCCTTAATATAACTGTAGGAAAACCGTCTATCTCGGGTAAAACTTTTAAATACGCGGTAATAGTCCCGCGACATGATTAGAAATGTGTAAGAAGCACTTGAAATACCAGTACATAGAGCCATACTATCGTTGTGGCCATGTTCAATCACCGAGGTTAGAGGTATAAAGCTTTGTTATGACCAGAATACTGTTACCGTTCACAAATCCGGCGAATTTACTTGGCGTTTTTGTGAAGAAAGTTCTTTCAAACATTAAAAAGTGCTGGATAAAGAGCTCAGAATTTGTATATAAAGCCTTTAAATGAAGAGAATACAGTTCATATTCAAAATTTGGCTGAATAGGCAGGAGTTTTTTGAATGAAACAGTTTAAACCGTGATGATTCATGTGTATATTTCCAAGAAAACTGCGGCATTTTGGTTAAACTCTTAAAATACACAATGACAGTACATGGAAATGATCAGGAACCTGAAGGAAACACCTGAGATATAAGTAATTAGACCCATACTATCCTTATGGCCGTGTACAATTACCGAGATTCGAGGAGGAAAGCTGTGAATTGACGAGAATATTGATAATGTTTACAATCCCGGCTCAATTTCTTGGTTTTTTTTCGAAGAGAGTTCTTTCATATATTAAGAGTTACTATTTAGACAGCTCAGGTTTTGTGTAAAAAGCTTTTACATAAAGAGAATAGTGTTTCTATTTAGAATTGGGTCTGAATTGGCGGGAGTTTCTTGAGTGAAACAGTTTAAACCCTGAAGATTCCTGAATATAACTGTAGGAAAACCGTCTATCTCGGGTAAAACTTTTAAATACACGGTAATAGTCCTGTGACATGATTAGAAATGTGTAAGAAGCACTTGAAATACCAGTACATAGAGCCATACTATCGTTGTGGCCATGTTCAATCACCGAGATTAGAGGTATAAAGCTGTGTTATGACCAGAATACTGTTACAGTTTACAAATCCGGCGAATTTACTTGGCGTTTTTGTGAAGAAAGTTCTTTCAAACATTAAAAAGTGCTGGATAAAGAGCTCAGAATTTGTATATAAAGCCTTTAAATGAAGAGAATACTGTTCATATTCAAAATTTGGCTGAATAGGCAGGAGTTTTTTGAATGAAACAGTTTAAACCGTGATGATTCATGTGTATATTTCCAAGAAAACTGCGGCATTTTGGTTAAACTCTTAAAATACACAATGACAGTACATGGAAATGATCAGGAACCTGAAGGAAACACCTGAGAAATAAGTAATTAGACCCATACTATCCTTATGGCCGTGTACAATTACCGAGAGTCGAGGAGGAAAGCTGTGAATTGACGAGAATATTGATAATGTTTACAATCCCGGCTCAATTTCTTGGTTTTTTTTCGAAGAGAGTTCTTTGATATATTAAGAGTTACTATTTAGACAGCTCAGGTTTTGTGTAAAAAGCTTTTACATAAAGAGAATAGTGTTTCTATTTAGAATTGGGTCTGAATTGGCGGGAGTTTCTTGAGTGAAACAGATTAAACCCTGAAGATTCCTCAATATAACTGTAGGAAAACCGTCTATCTCGGGTAAAACTTTTAAATACACGGTAATAGTCCTGCGAAATGATTAGAAATGTGTAAGAAGCACTTGAAATACCAGTACATAGAGCCATACTATAGTTGTGGCCCTGTTCAATCACCGAGATTAGAGGTATAAAGCTGTGTTATGACCAGAATACTGTTACCGTTTACAAATCCGGCGAATTTACTTGGCGTTTTTGTGAAGAAAGTTCTTTCAAACATTAAAAAGTGCTGGATAAAGAGCTCAGAATTTGTATATGAAGCCTTTAAATGAAGAGAATACTGTTCATATTCAAAATTTGGCTGAATAGGCAGGAGTTTTTTGAATGAAACAGTTTAAACCGTGATGATTCATGTGTATATTTCGAAGAAAACTGCGGCATTTTGGTTAAACTCTTAAAATACACAATGACAGTACATGGAAATGATCAGGAACCTGAAGGAAGCACCTGAGATAAAAGTAATTAGAACCATACTATCCTTATGGTCGTGTACAGTTACCGAGAGTCGAGGAGGAAAGCTGTGAATTGACGAGAATATTGATAATGTTTACAATCCCGGCTCAATTTCTTGGTTTTTTTTCGAAGAGAGTTCTTTCATATATTAAGAGTTACTATTTAAACAGCTCAGGTTTTGTGTAAAAAGCTTTTACATAAAGAGAATACTGTTTCTAATTAGAATTGGGTCTGAATTGGCGCGAGTTTCTTGAGTGAAACAGTTTAAACCCTGAAGGTTCCTTAATATAACTGTAGGAAAACCGTCTATCTCGGGTAAAACTTTTAAATACGCGGTAATAGTCCCGCGACATGATTAGAAATGTGTAAGAAGCACTTGAAATACCAGTACATAGAGCCATACTATCGTTGTGGCCATGTTCAATCACCGAGGTTAGAGGTATAAAGCTTTGTTATGACCAGAATACTGTTACCGTTCACAAATCCGGCGAATTTACTTGGCGTTTTTGTGAAGAAAGTTCTTTCAAACATTAAAAAGTGCTGGATAAAGAGCTCAGAATTTGTATATGAAGCCTTTAAATGAAGAGAATACTGTTCATATTCAAAATTTGGCTGAATAGGCAGGAGTTTTTTGAATGAAACAGTTTAAACCGTGATGATTCATGTGTATATTTCCAAGAAAACTGCGGCATTTTGGTTAAACTCTTAAAATACACAATGACAGTACATGGAAATGATCAGGAACCTGAAGGAAGCACCTGAGATAAAAGTAATTAGAACCATACTATCCTTATGGTCGTGTACAGTTACCAAGAGTCGAGGAGGAAAGCTGTGAATTGACGAGAATATTGATAATGTTTACAATCCCGGCTCAATTTCTTGGTTTTTTTTCGAAGAGAGTTCTTTCATATATTAAGAGTTACTATTTAAACAGCTCAGGTTTTGTGTAAAAAGCTTTTACATAAAGAGAATACTGTTTCTAATTAGAATTGGGTCTGAATTGGCGCGAGTTTCTTGAGTGAAACAGTTTAAACCCTGAAGGTTCCTTAATATAACTGTAGGAAAACCGTCTATCTCGGGTAAAACTTTTAAATACGCGGTAATAGTCCCGCGACATGATTAGAAATGTGTAAGAAGCACTTGAAATACCAGTACATAGAGCCATACTATCGTTGTGGCCATGTTCAATCACCGAGGTTAGAGGTATAAAGCTTTGTTATGACCAGAATACTGTTACCGTTCACAAATCCGGCGAATTTACTTGGCGTTTTTGTGAAGAAAGTTCTTTCAAACATTAAAAAGTGCTGGATAAAGAGCTCAGAATTTGTATATAAAGCCTTTAAATGAAGAGAATACAGTTCATATTCAAAATTTGGCTGAATAGGCAGGAGTTTTTTGAATGAAACAGTTTAAACCGTGATGATTCATGTGTATATTTCCAAGAAAACTGCGGCATTTTGGTTAAACTCTTAAAATACACAATGACAGTACATGGAAATGATCAGGAACCTGAAGGAAACACCTGAGATATAAGTAATTAGACCCATACTATCCTTATGGCCGTGTACAATTACCGAGAGTCGAGGAGGAAAGCTGTGAATTGACGAGAATATTGATAATGTTTACAATCCCGGCTCAATTTCTTGGTTTTTTTTCGAAGAGAGTTCTTTCATATATTAAGAGTTACTATTTAGACAGCTCAGGTTTTGTGTAAAAAGCTTTTACATAAAGAAAATAGTGTTTCTATTTAGAATTGGGTCTGAATTGGCGGGAGTTTCTTGAGTGAAACAGTTTAAACCCTGAAGATTCCTGAATATAACTGTAGGAAAACCGTCTATCTCGGGTAAAACTTTTAAATACACGGTAATAGTCCTGTGACATGATTAGAAATGTGTAAGAAGCACTTGAAATACCAGTACATAGAGCCATACTATCGTTGTGGCCATGTTCAATCACCGAGATTAGAGGTATAAAGCTGTGTTATGACCAGAATACTGTTACAGTTTACAAATCCGGCGAATTTACTTGGCGTTTTTGTGAAGAAAGTTCTTTCAAACATTAAAAAGTGCTGGATAAAGAGCTCAGAATTTGTATATAAAGCCTTTAAATGAAGAGAATACTGTTCATATTCAAAATTTGGCTGAATAGGCAGGAGTTTTTTGAATGAAACAGTTTAAACCGTGATGATTCATGTGTATATTTCCAAGAAAACTGCGGCATTTTGGTTAAACTCTTAAAATACACAATGACAGTACATGGAAATGATCAGGAACCTGAAGGAAACACCTGAGAAATAAGTAATTAGACCCATACTATCCTTATGGCCGTGTACAATTACCGAGAGTCGAGGAGGAAAGCTGTGAATTGACGAGAATATTGATAATGTTTACAATCCCGGCTCAATTTCTTGGTTTTTTTTCGAAGAGAGTTCTTTGATATATTAAGAGTTACTATTTAGACAGCTCAGGTTTTGTGTAAAAAGCTTTTACATAAAGAGAATAGTGTTTCTATTTAGAATTGGGTCTGAATTGGCGGGAGTTTCTTGAGTGAAACAGATTAAAGCCTGAAGATTCCTCAATATAACTGTAGGAAAACCGTCTATCTCGGGTAAAACTTTTAAATACACGGTAATAGTCCTGCGAAATGATTAGAAATGTGTAAGAAGCACTTGAAATACCAGTACATAGAGCCATACTATAGTTGTGGCCCTGTTCAATCACCGAGATTAGAGGTATAAAGCTGTGTTATGACCAGAATACTGTTACCGTTTACAAATCCGGCGAATTTACTTGGCGTTTTTGTGAAGAAAGTTCTTTCAAACATTAAAAAGTGCTGGATAAAGAGCTCAGAATTTGTATATGAAGCCTTTAAATGAAGAGAATACTGTTCATATTCAAAATTTGGCTGAATAGGCAGGAGTTTTTTGAATGAAACAGTTTAAACCGTGATGATTCATGTGTATATTTCCAAGAAAACTGCGGCATTTTGGTTAAACTCTTAAAATACACAATGACAGTACATGGAAATGATCAGGAACCTGAAGGAAGCACCTGAGATAAAAGTAATTAGAACCATACTATCCTTATGGTCGTGTACAGTTACCGAGAGTCGAGGAGGAAAGCTGTGAATTGACGAGAATATTGATAATGTTTACAATCCCGGCTCAATTTCTTGGTTTTTTTTCGAAGAGAGTTCTTTCATATATTAAGAGTTACTATTTAAACAGCTCAGGTTTTGTGTAAAAAGCTTTTACATAAAGAGAATACTGTTTCTAATTAGAATTGGGTCTGAATTGGCGCGAGTTTCTTGAGTGAAACAGTTTAAACCCTGAAGGTTCCTTAATATAACTGTAGGAAAACCGTCTATCTCGGGTAAAACTTTTAAATACGCGGTAATAGTCCCGCGACATGATTAGAAATGTGTAAGAAGCACTTGAAATACCAGTACATAGAGCCATACTATCGTTGTGGCCATGTTCAATCACCGAGGTTAGAGGTATAAAGCTTTGTTATGACCAGAATACTGTTACCGTTCACAAATCCGGCGAATTTACTTGGCGTTTTTGTGAAGAAAGTTCTTTCAAACATTAAAAAGTGCTGGATAAAGAGCTCAGAATTTGTATATAAAGCCTTTAAATGAAGAGAATACTGTTCATATTCAAAATTTGGCTGAATAGGCAGGAGTTTTTTGAATGAAACAGTTTAAACCGTGATGATTCATGTGTATATTTCCAAGAAAACTGCGGCATTTTGGTTAAACTCTTAAAATACACAATGACAGTACATGGAAATGATCAGGAACCTGAAGGAAACACCTGAGATATAAGTAATTAGACCCATACTATCCTTATGGCCGTGTACAATTACCGAGAGTCGAGGAGGAAAGCTGTGAATTGACGAGAATATTGATAATGTTTACAATCCCGGCTCAATTTCTTGATTTTTTCTCGAAGAGAGTTCTTTCATATATTAAGAGTTACTATTTAGACAGCTCAGGTTTTGTGTAAAAAGCTTTTACATAAAGAGAATAGTGTTTCTATTTAGAATTGGGTCTGAATTGGCGCGAGTTTCTTGAGTGAAACAGTTTAAACCCTGAAGATTCCTGAATATAACTGTAGGAAAACCGTCTATCTCGGGTAAAACTTTTAAATACGCGGTAATAGTCCCGCGACATGATTAGAAATGTGTAAGAAGCACTTGAAATACCAGTACATAGAGCCATACTATCGTTGTGGCCATGTTCAATCACCGAGGTTAGAGGTATAACGCTTTGTTATGACCAGAATACTGTTACCGTTTACAAATCCGGCGAATTTCCTTGGCGTTTTTGTGAAGAAAGTTCTTTCAAACATTAAAAAGTGCTGGATAAAGAGCTCAGAATTTGTATATAAAGCCTTTAAATGAAGAGAATACTGTTCATATTCAAAATTTGGCTGAATAGGCAGGAGTTTTTTGAATGAAACAGTTTAAACCGTGATGATTCATGTGTATATTTCCAAGAAAACTGCGGCATTTTGGTTAAACTCTTAAAATACACGATGACAGTACATGGAAATGATCAGGAACCTGAAGGAAACACCTGAGATATAAGTAATTAGACCCATACTATCCTTATGGCCGTGTACAATTACCGAGAGTCGAGGAGGAAAGCTGTGAATTGAGGAGAATATTGATAATGTTTACAATCCCGGCTCAATTTCTTGGTTTTTTCTCGAAGAGAGTTCTTTCATATATTAAGAGTTACTATTTAGACAGCTCAGGTTTTGTGTAAAAAGCTTTTACATAAAGAGAATAGTGTTTCTATTTAGAATTGGGTCTGAATTGGCGAGAGTTTCTTGAGTGAAACAGTTTAAACCCTGAAGATTCCTGAATATAACTGTAGGAAAACCGTCTATCTCGGGTAAAACTTTTAAATACACGGTAATAGTCCTGTGACATGATTAGAAATGTGTAAGAAGCACTTGAAATACCAGTACATAGAGCCATACTATCGTTGTGGCCATGTTCAATCACCGAGATTAGAGGTATAAAGCTGTGTTATGACCAGAATACTGTTACCGTTTACAAATCCGGCGGATTTACTTGGCGTTTTTCTGAAGAAAGTTCTTTCAAACATTAAAAAGTGCTTGATAAAGAGCTCAGAATTTGTATATAAAGCCTTTAAATGAAGAGAATACTGTTCATATTCATAATTTGGCTGAATAGGAAGTAGTTTTTTGAATGAAACATTTTAAACCGTGATGATTCATGTGTATATTTCCAAGAAAACTGCGGCATTTTGGTTAAACTCTTAAAATACACAATGACAGTACATGGAAATGATCAGGAACCTGAAGGAAACACCTGAGATATAAGTAATTAGACCCATACTATCCTCATGGCCGTGTACAATTACCGAGAGTCGAGGAGGAAAGCTGTGAATTGACGAGAATATTGATAATGTTTACAATCCCGGCTCAATTTCTTGGTTTTTTTTCGAAGAGAGTTCTTTCATATATTAAGAGTTACTATTTAGACAGCTCAGGTTTTGTGTAAAAAGCTTTTACATAAAGAGAATACTGTTTCTTTTTAGAATTGGGTCTGAATTGGCGCGAGTTTCTTGAGTGAAACAGTTTAAACCCTGAAGATTCCTGAATATAACTGTAGGAAAACCGTCTATCTCGGGTAAAACTTTTAAATACACGGTAATAGTCCTGCGAAATGATTAGAAATGTGTAAGAAGCACTTGAAATACCAGTACATAGAGCCATACTATCGTTGTGGCCATGTTCAATCACCGAGATTAGAGGTATAAAGCTTTGTTATGACCAGAATACTGTTACAGTTTACAAATCCGGCAAATTTACTTGGCGTTTTTGTGAAGAAAGTTCTTTCAAATATTAAAAAGTGCTGGATAAAGAGCTCAGAATTTGTATATAAAGCCTTTAAATGAAGAGAATACTGTTCATATTCAAAATTTGGCTGAATAGGCAGGAGTTTTTTGAATGAAACAGTTTAAACCGTGATGATTCATGTGTATATTTCCAAGAAAACTGCGACATTTTGGTTAAACTCTTAAAATACACAATGACAGTACATGGAAATGATCAGGAACCTGAAGGAAACACCTGAGATATAAGTAATTAGAACCATACTATCCTTATGGCCGTGTACAATTACCGAGAGTCGAGGAGGAAAGCTGTGAATTGACGAGAATATTGATAATGTTTACAATCCCGGCTCAATTTCTTGGTTTTTTTTCGAAGAGAGTTCTTTCATATATTAAGAGTTACTATTTAGACAGCTCAGGTTTTGTGTAAAAAGCTTTTACATAAAGAGAATAGTGTTTCTATTTAGAATTGGGTCTGAATTGGCGCGAGTTTCTTGAGTGAAACAGTTTAAACCCTGAAGATTCCTGAATATAACTGTAGGAAAACCGTCTATCTCGGGTAAAACTTTTAAATACACGGTAATAGTCCTGCGAAATGATTAGAAATGTGTAAGAAGCACTTGAAATACCAGTACATAGAGCCATACTATAGTTGTGGCCCTGTTCAATCACCGAGATTAGAGGTATAAAGCTGTGTTATGACCAGAATACTGTTACCGTTTACAAATCCGGCGAATTTACTTGGCGTTTTTGTGAAGAAAGTTCTTTCAAACATTAAAAAGTGCTGGATAAAGAGCTCAGAATTTGTATATGAAGCCTTTAAATGAAGAGAATACTGTTCATATTCAAAATTTGGCTGAATAGGCAGGAGTTTTTTGAATGAAACAGTTTAAACCGTGATGATTCATGTGTATATTTCCAAGAAAACTGCGGCATTTTGGTTAAACTCTTAAAATACACAATGACAGTACATGGAAATGATCAGGAACCTTAAGGAAACACCTGAGATATAAGTAATTAGACCCATACTATCCTTATGGCCGTGTACAATTACCGAGAGTCGAGGAGGAAAGCTGTGAATTGACGAGAATATTGATTATGTTTACAATCCCGGCTCAATTTCTTGGTTTTTTCTCGAAGAGAGTTCTTTCATATATTAAGAGTTACTATTTAGACAGCTCAGGTTTTGTGTAAAAAGCTTTTACATAAAGAGAATAGTGTTTCTATTTAGAATTGGGTCTGAATTGGCGGGAGTTTCTTGAGTGAAACAGTTTAAACCCTGAAGATTCCTGAATATAACTGTAGGAAAACCGTCTATCTCGGGTAAAACTTTTAAATACACGGTAATAGTCCTGCGAAATGATTAGAAATGTGTAAGAAGCACTTGAAATACCAGTACATAGAGCCATACTATAGTTGTGGCCCTGTTCAATCACCGAGATTAGAGGTATAAAGCTGTGTTATGACCAGAATACTGTTACCGTTTACAAATCCGGCGAATTTACTTGGCGTTTTTGTGAAGAAAGTTCTTTCAAACATTAAAAAGTGCTGGATAAAGAGCTCAGAATTTGTATATGAAGCCTTTAAATGAAGAGAATACTGTTCATATTCAAAATTTGGCTGAATAGGCAGGAGTTTTTTGAATGAAACAGTTTAAACCGTGATGATTCATGTGTATATTTCCAAGAAAACTGCGGCATTTTGGTTAAACTCTTAAAATACACAATGACAGTACATGGAAATGATCAGGAACCTGAAGGAAACACCTGAGAAATAAGTAATTAGACCCATACTATCCTTATGGCCGTGTACAATTACCGAGAGTCGAGGAGGAAAGCTGTGAATTGACGAGAATATTGATAATGTTTACAATCCCGGCTCAATTTCTTGGTTTTTTTTCGAAGAGAGTTCTTTCATATATTCAGAGTTACTATTTAGACAGCTCAGGTTTTGGGAAAAAGCTTTTACATAAAGAGAATAGTGTTTCTATTTAGAATTGGGTCTGAATTGGCGGGAGTTTCTTGAGTGAAACAGTTTAAACCCTGAAGATTCCTGAATATAACTGTAGGAAAACCGTCTATCTCGGGTAAAACTTTTAAATACACGGTAATAGTCCTGCGAAATGATTAGAAATGTGTAAGAAGCACTTGAAAGACCAGTACATTGAGCCATACTATCGTTGTGGCCCTGTTCAATCACCGAGATTAGAGGTATAAAGCTGTGTTATGACCAGAATACTGTTACCGTTTACAAATCCGGCGAATTTACTTGGCGTTTTTGAGAAGAAAGTTCTTTCAAACATTAAAAAGTGCTGGATAAAGAGCTCAGAATTTGTATATGAAGCCTTTAAATGAAGAGAATACTGTTCATATTCAAAATTTGGCTGAATAGGCAGGAGTTTTTTGAATGAAACAGTTTAAACCGTGATGATTCATGTGTATATTTCCAAGAAAACTGCGGCATTTTGGTTAAACTCTTAAAATACACAATGACAGTACATGGAAATGATCAGGAACCTGAAGGAAACACCTGAGATATAAGTAATTAGACCCATACTATCCTTATGGCCGTGTACAATTACCGAGAGTCGAGGAGGAAAGCTGTGAATTGACGAGAATATTGATAATGTTTACAATCCCGGGTCAATTTCTTGGTTTTTTCTCGAAGAGAGTTCTTTCATATATTAAGAGTTACTATTTAGACAGCTCAGGTTTTGTGTAAAAAGCTTTTACATAAAGAGAATAGTGTTTCTATTTAGAATTGGGTCTGAATTGGCGCGAGTTTCTTGAGTGAAACAGTTTAAACCCTGAAGATTCCTGAATATAACTGTAGGAAAACCGTCTATCTCGGGTAAAACTTTTAAATACACGGTAATAGTCCTGCGAAATGATTAGAAATGTGTAAGAAGCACTTGAAATACCAGTACATTGAGCCATACTATAGTTGTGGCCCTGTTCAATCACCGAGATTAGAGGTATAAAGCTGTGTTATGACCAGAATACTGTTACCGTTTACAAATCCGGCGAATTTACTTGGCGTTTTTGAGAAGAAAGTTCTTTCAAACATTAAAAAGTGCTGGATAAAGAGCTCAGAATTTGTATATGAAGCCTTTAAATGAAGAGAATACTGTTCATATTCAAAATTTGGCTGAATAGGCAGGAGTTTTTTGAATGAAACAGTTTAAACCGTGATGATTCATGTGTATATTTCCAAGAAAACTGCGGCATTTTGGTTAAACTCTTAAAATACACAATGACAGTACATGGAAATGATCAGGAACCTGAAGGAAACACCTGAGAAATAAGTAATTAGACCCATACTATCCTTATGGCCGTGTACAATTACCGAGAGTCGAGGAGGAAAGCTGTGAATTGACGAGAATATTGATAATGTTTACAATCCCGGCTCAATTTCTTGGTTTTTTTTCGAAGAGAGTTCTTTCATATATTCAGAGTTACTATTTAGACAGCTCAGGTTTTGTGTAAAAAGCTTTTACATAAAGAGAATAGTGTTTCTATTTAGAATTGGGTCTGAATTGGCGGGAGTTTCTTGAGTGAAACAGTTTAAACCCTGAAGATTCCTGAATATAACTGTAGGAAAACCGTCTATCTCGGGTAAAACTTTTAAATACACGGTAATAGTCCTGCGAAATGATTAGAAATGTGTAAGAAGCACTTGAAAGACCAGTACATTGAGCCATACTATCGTTGTGGCCCTGTTCAATCACCGAGATTAGAGGTATAAAGCTGTGTTATGACCAGAATACTGTTACCGTTTACAAATCCGGCGAATTTACTTGGCGTTTTTGAGAAGAAAGTTCTTTCAAACATTAAAAAGTGCTGGATAAAGAGCTCAGAATTTGTATATGAAGCCTTTAAATGAAGAGAATACTGTTCATATTCAAAATTTGGCTGAATAGGCAGGAGTTTTTTGAATGAAACAGTTTAAACCGTGATGATTCATGTGTATATTTCCAAGAAAACTGCGGAATTTTGGTTAAACTCTTAAAATACACAATGACAGTACATGGAAATGATCAGGAACCTGAAGGAAACACCTGAGATATAAGTAATTAGACCCATACTATCCTTATGGCCGTGTACAATTACCGAGAGTCGAGTAGGAAAGCTGTGAATTGACGAGAATATTGATAATGTTTACAATCCCGGCTCAATTTCTTGGTTTTTTTTCGAAGAGAGTTCTTTCATATATTAAGAGTTACTATTTAGACAGCTCAGGTTTTGTGTAAAAAGCTTTTACATAAAGAGAATACTGTTTCTTTTTAGAATTGGGTCTGAATTGGCGCGAGTTTCTTGAGTGAAACAGTTTAAACCCTGAAGATTCCTGAATATAACTGTGGGAAAACCGTCTATCTCGGGTAAAACTTTTAAATACGCGGTAATAGTCCCGCGACATGATTAGAAATGTGTAAGAAGCACTTGAAATACCAGTACATAGAGCCATACTATCGTTGTGGCCATGTTCAATCACCGAGGTTAGAGGTATAAAGCTTTGTTATGACCAGAATACTGTTACCGTTTACAAATCCGGCGAATTTCCTTGGCGTTTTTGTGAAGAAAGTTCTTTCAAACATTAAAAAGTGCTGGATAAAGAGCTCAGAATTTGTATATAAAGCCTTTAAATGAAGAGAATACTGTTCATATTCAAAATTTGGCTGAATAGGCAGGAGTTTTTTGAATGAAACAGTTTAAACCGTGATGATTCATGTGTATATTTCCAAGAAAACTGCGGCATTTTGGTTAAACTCTTAAAATACACGATGACAGTACATGGAAATGATCAGGAACCTGAAGGAAACACCTGAGATATAAGTAATTAGACCCATACTATCCTTATGGCCGTGTACAATTACCGAGAGTCGAGGAGGAAAGCTGTGAATTGAGGAGAATATTGATAATGTTTACAATCCCGGCTCAATTTCTTGGTTTTTTCTCGAAGAGAGTTCTTTCATATATTAAGAGTTACTATTTAGACAGCTCAGGTTTTGTGTAAAAAGCTTTTACATAAAGAGAATAGTGTTTCTATTTAGAATTGGGTCTGAATTGGCGAGAGTTTCTTGAGTGAAACAGTTTAAACCCTGAAGATTCCTGAATATAACTGTAGGAAAACCGTCTATCTCGGGTAAAACTTTTAAATACACGGTAATAGTCCTGTGACATGATTAGAAATGTGTAAGAAGCACTTGAAATACCAGTACATAGAGCCATACTATCGTTGTGGCCATGTTCAATCACCGAGATTAGAGGTATAAAGCTGTGTTATGACCAGAATACTGTTACCGTTTACAAATCCGGCGGATTTACTTGGCGTTTTTCTGAAGAAAGTTCTTTCAAACATTAAAAAGTGCTTGATAAAGAGCTCAGAATTTGTATATAAAGCCTTTAAATGAAGAGAATACTGTTCATATTCATAATTTGGCTGAATAGGAAGTAGTTTTTTGAATGAAACATTTTAAACCGTGATGATTCATGTGTATATTTCCAAGAAAACTGCGGCATTTTGGTTAAACTCTTAAAATACACAATGACAGTACATGGAAATGATCAGGAACCTGAAGGAAACACCTGAGATATAAGTAATTAGACCCATACTATCCTCATGGCCGTGTACAATTACCGAGAGTCGAGGAGGAAAGCTGTGAATTGACGAGAATATTGATAATGTTTACAATCCCGGCTCAATTTCTTGGTTTTTTTTCGAAGAGAGTTCTTTCATATATTAAGAGTTACTATTTAGACAGCTCAGGTTTTGTGTAAAAAGCTTTTACATAAAGAGAATACTGTTTCTTTTTAGAATTGGGTCTGAATTGGCGCGAGTTTCTTGAGTGAAACAGTTTAAACCCTGAAGATTCCTGAATATAACTGTAGGAAAACCGTCTATCTCGGGTAAAACTTTTAAATACACGGTAATAGTCCTGCGAAATGATTAGAAATGTGTAAGAAGCACTTGAAATACCAGTACATAGAGCCATACTATCGTTGTGGCCATGTTCAATCACCGAGATTAGAGGTATAAAGCTTTGTTATGACCAGAATACTGTTACAGTTTACAAATCCGGCAAATTTACTTGGCGTTTTTGTGAAGAAAGTTCTTTCAAATATTAAAAAGTGCTGGATAAAGAGCTCAGAATTTGTATATAAAGCCTTTAAATGAAGAGAATACTGTTCATATTCAAAATTTGGCTGAATAGGCAGGAGTTTTTTGAATGAAACAGTTTAAACCGTGATGATTCATGTGTATATTTCCAAGAAAACTGCGGCATTTTGGTTAAACTCTTAAAATACACAATGACAGTACATGGAAATGATCAGGAACCTTAAGGAAACACCTGAGATATAAGTAATTAGACCCATACTATCCTTATGGCCGTGTACAATTACCGAGAGTCGAGGAGGAAAGCTGTGAATTGACGAGAATATTGATTATGTTTACAATCCCGGCTCAATTTCTTGGTTTTTTCTCGAAGAGAGTTCTTTCATATATTAAGAGTTACTATTTAGACAGCTCAGGTTTTGTGTAAAAAGCTTTTACATAAAGAGAATAGTGTTTCTATTTAGAATTGGGTCTGAATTGGCGCGAGTTTCTTGAGTGAAACAGTTTAAACCCTGAAGATTCCTGAATATAACTGTAGGAAAACCGTCTATCTCGGGTAAAACTTTTAAATACACGGTAATAGTCCTGCGAAATGATTAGAAATGTGTAAGAAGCACTTGAAAGACCAGTACATTGAGCCATACTATCGTTGTGGCCCTGTTCAATCACCGAGATTAGAGGTATAAAGCTGTGTTATGACCAGAATACTGTTACCGTTTACAAATCCGGCGAATTTACTTGGCGTTTTTGAGAAGAAAGTTCTTTCAAACATTAAAAAGTGCTGGATAAAGAGCTCAGAATTTGTATATGAAGCCTTTAAATGAAGAGAATACTGTTCATATTCAAAATTTGGCTGAATAGGCAGGAGTTTTTTTAATGAAACAGTTTAAACCGTGATGATTCATGTGTATATTTCCAAGAAAACTGCGGCATTTTGGTTAAACTCTTAAAATACACAATGACAGTACATGGAAATGATCAGGAACCTGAAGGAAACACCTGAGATATAAGTAATTAGACCCATACTATCCTTATGGCCGTGTACAATTACCGAGAGTCGAGGAGGAAAGCTGTGAATTGACGAGAATATTGATAATGTTTACAATCCCGGGTCAATTTCTTGGTTTTTTCTCGAAGAGAGTTCTTTCATATATTAAGAGTTACTATTTAGACAGCTCAGGTTTTGTGTAAAAAGCTTTTACATAAAGAGAATAGTGTTTCTATTTAGAATTGGGTCTGAATTGGCGCGAGTTTCTTGAGTGAAACAGTTTAAACCCTGAAGATTCCTGAATATAACTGTAGGAAAACCGTCTATCTCGGGTAAAACTTTTAAATACACGGTAATAGTCCTGCGAAATGATTAGAAATGTGTAAGAAGCACTTGAAATACCAGTACATTGAGCCATACTATAGTTGTGGCCCTGTTCAATCACCGAGATTAGAGGTATAAAGCTGTGTTATGACCAGAATACTGTTACCGTTTACAAATCCGGCGAATTTACTTGGCGTTTTTGAGAAGAAAGTTCTTTCAAACATTAAAAAGTGCTGGATAAAGAGCTCAGAATTTGTATATGAAGCCTTTAAATGAAGAGAATACTGTTCATATTCAAAATTTGGCTGAATAGGCAGGAGTTTTTTGAATGAAACAGTTTAAACCGTGATGATTCATGTGTATATTTCCAAGAAAACTGCGGCATTTTGGTTAAACTCTTAAAATACACAATGACAGTACATGGAAATGATCAGGAACCTGAAGGAAACACCTGAGAAATAAGTAATTAGACCCATACTATCCTTATGGCCGTGTACAATTACCGAGAGTCGAGGAGGAAAGCTGTGAATTGACGAGAATATTGATAATGTTTACAATCCCGGCTCAATTTCTTGGTTTTTTTTCGAAGAGAGTTCTTTCATATATTCAGAGTTACTATTTAGACAGCTCAGGTTTTGTGTAAAAAGCTTTTACATAAAGAGAATAGTGTTTCTATTTAGAATTGGGTCTGAATTGGCGGGAGTTTCTTGAGTGAAACAGTTTAAACCCTGAAGATTCCTGAATATAACTGTAGGAAAACCGTCTATCTCGGGTAAAACTTTTAAATACACGGTAATAGTCCTGCGAAATGATTAGAAATGTGTAAGAAGCACTTGAAAGACCAGTACATTGAGCCATACTATCGTTGTGGCCCTGTTCAATCACCGAGATTAGAGGTATAAAGCTGTGTTATGACCAGAATACTGTTACCGTTTACAAATCCGGCGAATTTACTTGGCGTTTTTGAGAAGAAAGTTCTTTCAAACATTAAAAAGTGCTGGATAAAGAGCTCAGAATTTGTATATGAAGCCTTTAAATGAAGAGAATACTGTTCATATTCAAAATTTGGCTGAATAGGCAGGAGTTTTTTGAATGAAACAGTTTAAACCGTGATGATTCATGTGTATATTTCCAAGAAAACTGCGGAATTTTGGTTAAACTCTTAAAATACACAATGACAGTACATGGAAATGATCAGGAACCTGAAGGAAACACCTGAGATATAAGTAATTAGACCCATACTATCCTTATGGCCGTGTACAATTACCGAGAGTCGAGTAGGAAAGCTGTGAATTGACGAGAATATTGATAATGTTTACAATCCCGGCTCAATTTCTTGGTTTTTTTTCGAAGAGAGTTCTTTCATATATTAAGAGTTACTATTTAGACAGCTCAGGTTTTGTGTAAAAAGCTTTTACATAAAGAGAATACTGTTTCTTTTTAGAATTGGGTCTGAATTGGCGCGAGTTTCTTGAGTGAAACAGTTTAAACCCTGAAGATTCCTGAATATAACTGTGGGAAAACCGTCTATCTCGGGTAAAACTTTTAAATACGCGGTAATAGTCCCGCGACATGATTAGAAATGTGTAAGAAGCACTTGAAATACCAGTACATAGAGCCATACTATCATTGTGGCCATGTTCAATCACCGAGGTTAGAGGTATAAAGCTTTGTTATGACCAGAATACTGTTACCGTTTACAAATCCGGCGAATTTCCTTGGCGTTTTTGTGAAGAAAGTTCTTTCAAACATTAAAAAGTGCTGGATAAAGAGCTCAGAATTTGTATATAAAGCCTTTAAATGAAGAGAATACTGTTCATATTCAAAATTTGGCTGAATAGGCAGGAGTTTTTTGAATGAAACAGTTTAAACCGTGATGATTCATGTGTATATTTCCAAGAAAACTGCGGCATTTTGGTTAAACTCTTAAAATACACAATGACAGTACATGGAAATGATCAGGAACCTGAAGGAAACACCTGAGATATAAGTAATTAGACCCATACTATCCTTATGGCCGTGTACAATTACCGAGAGTCGAGGAGGAAAGCTGTGAATTGACGAGAATATTGATAATGTTTACAATCCCGGCTCAATTTCTTGGTTTTTTTTCGAAGAGAGTTCTTTCATATATTAAGAGTTACTATTTAGACAGCTCAGGTTTTGTGTAAAAAGCTTTTACATAAAGAGAATACTGTTTCTTTTTAGAATTGGGTCTGAATTGGCGCGAGTTTCTTGAGTGAAACAGTTTAAACCCTGAAGATTCCTGAATATAACTGTGGGAAAACCGTCTATCTCGGGTAAAACTTTTAAATACACGGTAATAGATCTGCGACATGATTAGAAATGTGTAAGAAGCACTTGAAATACCAGTACATAGAGCCATACTATCGTTGTGGCCATGTTCAATCACCGAGATTAGAGGTATAAAGCTTTGTTATGACCAGAATACTGTTACAGTTTACAAATCCGGCGAATTTACTTGGCGTTTTTGTGAAGAAAGTTCTTTCAAACATTAAAAAGTGCTGGATAAAGAGCTCAGAATTTGTATATAAAGCCTTTAAATGAAGAGAATACTGTTCATCTTCAAAATTTGGCTGAATAGGCAGGAGTTTTTTGAATGAAACAGTTTAAACCGTGATGATTCATGTGTATATTTCCAAGAAAACTGCGGCATTTTGGTTAAACTCTTAAAATACACAATGACAGTACATGGAAATGATCAGGAACCTGAAGGAAACACCTGAGATATAATTAATTAGACCCATACTATCCTTATGGCCGTGTACAATTACCGAGAGTCGAGGAGGAAAGCTGTGAATTGACGAGAATATTGATAATGTTTACAATCCCGGCTCAATTTCTTGGTTTTTTTTCGAAGAGAGTTCTTTCATATATTAAGAGTTACTATTTAGACAGCTCAGGTTTTGTGTAAAAAGCTTTTACATAAAGAGAATACTGTTTCTTTTTAGAATTGGGTCTGAATTGGCGCGAGTTTCTTGAGTGAAACAGTTTAAACCCTGAAGATTCCTGAATATAACTGTGGGAAAACCGTCTATCTCGGGTAAAACTTTTAAATACACGGTAATAGTTCTGCGACATGATTAGAAATGTGTAAGAAGCACTTGAAATACCAGTACATAGAGCCATACTATCGTTGTGGCCATGTTCAATCACCGAGATTAGAGGTATAAAGCTTTGTTATGACCAGAATACTGTTACAGTTTACAAATCCGGCGAATTTACTTGGCGTTTTTGTGAAGAAAGTTCTTTCAAACATTAAAAAGTGCTGGATAAAGAGCTCAGAATTTGTATATAAAGCCTTTAAATGAAGAGAATACTGTTCATCTTCAAAATTTGGCTGAATAGGCAGGAGTTTTTTGAATGAAACAGTTTAAACCGTGATGATTCATGTGTATATTTCCAAGAAAACTGCGGCATTTTGGTTAAACTCTTAAAATACACAATGACAGTACATGGAAATGATCAGGAACCTGAAGGAAACACCTGAGATATAAGTAATTAGACCCATACTATCCTTATGGCCGTGTACAATTACCGAGAGTCGAGGAGGAAAGCTGTGAATTGACGAGAATATTGATAATGTTTACAATCCCGGCTCAATTTCTTGGTTTTTTTTCGAAGAGAGTTCTTTCATATATTAAGAGTTACTATTTAGACAGCTCAGGTTTTGTGTAAAAAGCTTTTACATAAAGAGAATACTGTTTCTTTTTAGAATTGGGTCTGAATTGGCGCGAGTTTCTTGAGTGAAACAGTTTAAACCCTGAAGATTCCTGAATATAACTGTGGGAAAACCGTCTATCTCGGGTAAAACTTTTAAATACACGGTAATAGTTCTGCGACATGATTAGAAATGTGTAAGAAGCACTTGAAATACCAGTACATAGAGCCATACTATCTTGTGGCCATGTTCAATCACCGAGATTAGAGGTATAAAGCTTTGTTATGACCAGAATACTGTTACAGTTTACAAATCCGGCGAATTTACTTGGCGTTTTTGTGAAGAAAGTTCTTTCAAACATTAAAAAGTGCTGGATAAAGAGCTCAGAATTTGTATATAAAGCCTTTAAATGAAGAGAATACTGTTCATATTCAAAATTTGGCTGAATAGGCGGGAGTTTTTTGAATGAAACAGTTTAAACCGTGATGATTCATGTGTATATTTCCAAGAAAACTGCGGCATTTTGGTTAAACTCTTAAAATACACAATGACAGTACATGGAAATGATCAGGAACCTGAAGGAAACACCTGAGAAATAAGTAATTAGACCCATACTATCCTTATGGTCGTGTACAATTACCGAGAGTCGAGGAGGAAAGCTGTGAATTGACGAGAATATTGATAATGTTTACAATCCCGGCTCAATTTCTTGGTTTTTTTTCGAAGAGAGTTCTTTCATATATTAAGAGTTACTATTTAGACAGCTCAGGTTTTGTGTAAAAAGCTTTTACATAAAGAGAATAGTGTTTCTTTTTAGAATTGGGTGTGAATTGGCGCGAGTTTCTTGAGTGAAACAGTTTAAAACCCTGAAGATTCCTGAATATAACTGTGGGAAAACCGTCTATCTCGGGTAAAACTTTTAAATACACGGTAATAGTTCTGCGACATGATTAGAAATGTGTAAGAAGCACTTGAAATACCAGTACATAGAGCCATACTATCGTTGTGGCCATGTTCAATCACCGAGATTAGAGGTATAAAGCTTTGTTATGACCAGAATACTGTTACAGTTTACAAATCCGGCGAATTTACTTGGCGTTTTTGTGAAGAAAGTTCTTTCAAACATTAAAAAGTGCTGGATAAAGAGCTCAGAATTTGTATATAAAGCCTTTAAATGAAGAGAATACAGTTCATATTCAAAATTTGGCTGAATAGGCAGGAGTTTTTTGAGTGAAACAGTTTAAACCGTGATGATTCATGTGTATATTTCCAAGAAAACTGCGGCATTTTGGTTAAACTCTTAAAATACACAATGACAGTACATGGAAATGATCAGGAACCTGAAGGAAACACCTGAGATATAAGTAATTAGACCCATACTATCCTTATGGCCGTGTACAATTACCGAGAGTCGAGGAGGAAAGCTGTGAATTGACGAGAATATTGATAATGTTTACAATCCCGGCTCAATTTCTTGTTTTTTTTTCGAAGAGAGTTCTTTCATATATTAAGAGTTACTATTTAGACAGCTCAGGTTTTGTGTAAAAAGCTTTTACATAAAGAGAATACTGTTTCTTTTTAGAATTGGGTCTGAATTGGCGCGAGTTTCTTGAGTGAAACAGTTTAAACCCTGAAGATTCCTGAATATAACTGTGGGAAAACCGTCTATCTCGGGTAAAACTTTTAAATACACGGTAATAGTTCTGCGACATGATTAGAAATGTGTAAGAAGCACTTGAAATACCAGTACATAGAGCCATACTATCGTTGTGGCCATGTTCAATCACCGAGATTAGAGGTATAAAGCTTTGTTATGACCAGAATACTGTTACAGTTTACAAATCCGGCGAATTTACTTGGCGTTTTTGTGAAGAAAGTTCTTTCAAACATTAAAAAGTGCTGGATAAAGAGCTCAGAATTTGTATATAAAGCCTTTAAATGAAGAGAATACTGTTAATATTCAAAATTTGGCTGAATAGGCAGGAGTTTTTTGAATGAAACAGTTTAAACCGTGATGATTCATGTGTATATTTCCAAGAAAACTGCGGCATTTTGGTTAAACTCTTAAAATACACAATGACAGTACATGGAAATGATCAGGAACCTGAAGGAAACACCTGAGAAATAAGTAATTAGACCCATACTATCCTTATGGCCGTGTACAATTACCGAGAGTCGAGGAGGAAAGCTGTGAATTGACGAGAATATTGATAATGTTTACAATCCCGGCTCAATTTCTTGGTTTTTTTTCGAAGAGAGTTCTTTCATATATTAAGAGTTACTATTTAGACAGCTCAGGTTTTGTGTAAAAAGCTTTTACATAAAGAGAATAGTGTTTCTTTTTAGAATTGGGTCTGAATTGGCGGGAGTTTCTTGAGTGAAACAGTTTAAACCCTGAAGATTCCTGAATATAACTGTAGGAAAACCGTCTATCTCGGGTAAAACTTTTAAATACACGGTAATAGTCCTGTGACATGATTAGAAATGTGTAAGAAGCACTTGAAATACCAGTACATAGAGCCATACTATCGTTGTGGCCATGTTCAATCACCGAGATTAGAGGTATAAAGCTGTGTTATGACCAGAATACTGTTACAGTTTACAAATCCGGCGAATTTACTTGGCGTTTTTGTGAAGAAAGTTCTTTCAAACATTAAAAAGTGCTGGATAAAGAGCTCAGAATTTGTATATAAAGCCTTTAAATGAAGAGAATACTGTTCATATTCAAAATTTGGCTGAATAGGCAGGAGTTTTTTGAATGAAACAGTTTAAAACGTGATGATTCATGTGTATATTTCCAAGAAAACTGCGGCATTTTGGTTAAACTCTTAAAATACACAATGACAGTACATGGAAATGATCAGGAACCTGAAGGAAACACCTGAGAAATAAGTAATTAGACCCATACTATCCTTATGGCCGTGTACAATTACCGAGAGTCGAGGAGGAAAGCTGTGAATTGACGAGAATATTGATAATGTTTACAATCCCGGCTCAATTTCTTGGTTTTTTTTCGAAGAGAGTTCTTTGATATATTAAGAGTTACTATTTAGACAGCTCAGGTTTTGTGTAAAAAGCTTTTACATAAAGAGAATAGTGTTTCTATTTAGAATTGGGTCTGAATTGGCGGGAGTTTCTTGAGTGAAACAGTTTAAACCCTGAAGATTCCTCAATATAACTGTAGGAAAACCGTCTATCTCGGGTAAAACTTTTAAATACACGGTAATAGTCCTGCGAAATGATTAGAAATGTGTAAGAAGCACTTGAAATACCAGTACATAGAGCCATACTATAGTTGTGGCCCTGTTCAATCACCGAGATTAGAGGTATAAAGCTGTGTTATGACCAGAATACTGTTACCGTTTACAAATCCGGCGAATTTACTTGGCGTTTTTGTGAAGAAAGTTCTTTCAAACATTAAAAAGTGCTGGATAAAGAGCTCAGAATTTGTATATGAAGCCTTTAAATGAAGAGAATACTGTTCATATTCAAAATTTGGCTGAATAGGCAGGAGTTTTTTGAATGAAACAGTTTAAACCGTGATGATTCATGTGTATATTTCCAAGAAAACTGCGGCATTTTGGTTAAACTCTTAAAATACACAATGACAGTACATGGAAATGATCAGGAACCTGAAGGAAGCACCTGAGATAAAAGTAATTAGAACCATACTATCCTTATGGTCGTGTACAGTTACCGAGAGTCGAGGAGGAAAGCTGTGAATTGACGAGAATATTGATAATGTTTACAATCCCGGCTCAATTTCTTGGTTTTTTTTCGAAGAGAGTTCTTTCATATATTAAGAGTTACTATTTAAACAGCTCAGGTTTTGTGTAAAAAGCTTTTACATAAAGAGAATACTGTTTCTAATTAGAATTGGGTCTGAATTGGCGCGAGTTTCTTGAGTGAAACAGTTTAAACCCTGAAGGTTCCTTAATATAACTGTAGGAAAACCGTCTATCTCGGGTAAAACTTTTAAATACGCGGTAATAGTCCCGCGACATGATTAGAAATGTGTAAGAAGCACTTGAAATACCAGTACATAGAGCCATACTATCGTTGTGGCCATGTTCAATCACCGAGGTTAGAGGTATAAAGCTTTGTTATGACCAGAATACTGTTACCGTTCACAAATCCGGCGAATTTACTTGGCGTTTTTGTGAAGAAAGTTCTTTCAAACATTAAAAAGTGCTGGATAAAGAGCTCAGAATTTGTATATAAAGCCTTTAAATGAAGAGAATACAGTTCATATTCAAAATTTGGCTGAATAGGCAGGAGTTTTTTGAATGAAACAGTTTAAACCGTGATGATTCATGTGTATATTTCCAAGAAAACTGCGGCATTTTGGTTAAACTCTTAAAATACACAATGACAGTACATGGAAATGATCAGGAACCTGAAGGAAACACCTGAGATATAAGTAATTAGACCCATACTATCCTTATGGCCGTGTACAATTACCGAGAGTCGAGGAGGAAAGCTGTGAATTGACGAGAATATTGATAATGTTTACAATCCCGGCTCAATTTCTTGGTTTTTTTTCGAAGAGAGTTCTTTCATATATTAAGAGTTACTATTTAGACAGCTCAGGTTTTGTGTAAAAAGCTTTTACATAAAGAGAATAGTGTTTCTATTTAGAATTGGGTCTGAATTGGCGGGAGTTTCTTGAGTGAAACAGTTTAAACCCTGAAGATTCCTGAATATAACTGTAGGAAAACCGTCTATCTCGGGTAAAACTTTTAAATACACGGTAATAGTCCTGTGACATGATTAGAAATGTGTAAGAAGCACTTGAAATACCAGTACATAGAGCCATACTATCGTTGTGGCCATGTTCAATCACCGAGATTAGAGGTATAAAGCTGTGTTATGACCAGAATACTGTTACAGTTTACAAATCCGGCGAATTTACTTGGCGTTTTTGTGAAGAAAGTTCTTTCAAACATTAAAAAGTGCTGGATAAAGAGCTCAGAATTTGTATATAAAGCCTTTAAATGAAGAGAATACTGTTCATATTCAAAATTTGGCTGAATAGGCAGGAGTTTTTTGAATGAAACAGTTTAAACCGTGATGATTCATGTGTATATTTCCAAGAAAACTGCGGCATTTTGGTTAAACTCTTAAAATACACAATGACAGTACATGGAAATGATCAGGAACCTGAAGGAAACACCTGAGAAATAAGTAATTAGACCCATACTATCCTTATGGCCGTGTACAATTACCGAGAGTCGAGGAGGAAAGCTGTGAATTGACGAGAATATTGATAATGTTTACAATCCCGGCTCAATTTCTTGGTTTTTTTTCGAAGAGAGTTCTTTGATATATTAAGAGTTACTATTTAGACAGCTCAGGTTTTGTGTAAAAAGCTTTTACATAAAGAGAATAGTGTTTCTATTTAGAATTGGGTCTGAATTGGCGGGAGTTTCTTGAGTGAAACAGATTAAACCCTGAAGATTCCTCAATATAACTGTAGGAAAACCGTCTATCTCGGGTAAAACTTTTAAATACACGGTAATAGTCCTGCGAAATGATTAGAAATGTGTAAGAAGCACTTGAAATACCAGTACATAGAGCCATACTATAGTTGTGGCCCTGTTCAATCACCGAGATTAGAGGTATAAAGCTGTGTTATGACCAGAATACTGTTACCGTTTACAAATCCGGCGAATTTACTTGGCGTTTTTGTGAAGAAAGTTCTTTCAAACATTAAAAAGTGCTGGATAAAGAGCTCAGAATTTGTATATGAAGCCTTTAAATGAAGAGAATACTGTTCATATTCAAAATTTGGCTGAATAGGCAGGAGTTTTTTGAATGAAACAGTTTAAACCGTGATGATTCATGTGTATATTTCCAAGAAAACTGCGGCATTTTGGTTAAACTCTTAAAATACACAATGACAGTACATGGAAATGATCAGGAACCTGAAGGAAGCACCTGAGATAAAAGTAATTAGAACCATACTATCCTTATGGTCGTGTACAGTTACCGAGAGTCGAGGAGGAAAGCTGTGAATTGACGAGAATATTGATAATCTTTACAATCCCGGCTCAATTTCTTGGTTTTTTTTCGAAGAGAGTTCTTTCATATATTAAGAGTTACTATTTAAACAGCTCAGGTTTTGTGTAAAAAGCTTTTACATAAAGAGAATACTGTTTCTAATTAGAATTGGGTCTGAATTGGCGCGAGTTTCTTGAGTGAAACAGTTTAAACCCTGAAGGTTCCTTAATATAACTGTAGGAAAACCGTCTATCTCGGGTAAAACTTTTAAATACGCGGTAATAGTCCCGCGACATGATTAGAAATGTGTAAGAAGCACTTGAAATACCAGTACATAGAGCCATACTATCGTTGTGGCCATGTTCAATCACCGAGGTTAGAGGTATAAAGCTTTGTTATGACCAGAATACTGTTACCGTTCACAAATCCGGCGAATTTACTTGGCGTTTTTGTGAAGAAAGTTCTTTCAAACATTAAAAAGTGCTGGATAAAGAGCTCAGAATTTGTATATAAAGCCTTTAAATGAAGAGAATACAGTTCATATTCAAAATTTGGCTGAATAGGCAGGAGTTTTTTGAATGAAACAGTTTAAACCGTGATGATTCATGTGTATATTTCCAAGAAAACTGCGGCATTTTGGTTAAACTCTTAAAATACACAATGACAGTACATGGAAATGATCAGGAACCTGAAGGAAACACCTGAGATATAAGTAATTAGACCCATACTATCCTCATGGCCGTGTACAATTACCGAGAGTCGAGGAGGAAAGCTGTGAATTGACGAGAATATTGATAATGTTTACAATCCCGGCTCAATTTCTTGGTTTTTTTTCGAAGAGAGTTCTTTCATATATTAAGAGTTACTATTTAGACAGCTCAGGTTTTGTGTAAAAAGCTTTTACATAAAGAGAATACTGTTTCTTTTTAGAATTGGGTCTGAATTGGCGCGAGTTTCTTGAGTGAAACAGTTTAAACCCTGAAGATTCCTGAATATAACTGTAGGAAAACCGTCTATCTCGGGTAAAACTTTTAAATACACGGTAATAGTCCTGCGAAATGATTAGAAATGTGTAAGAAGCACTTGAAATACCAGTACATAGAGCCATACTATCGTTGTGGCCATGTTCAATCACCGAGATTAGAGGTATAAAGCTTTGTTATGACCAGAATACTGTTACAGTTTACAAATCCGGCAAATTTACTTGGCGTTTTTGTGAAGAAAGTTCTTTCAAATATTAAAAAGTGCTGGATAAAGAGCTCAGAATTTGTATATAAAGCCTTTAAATGAAGAGAATACTGTTCATATTCAAAATTTGGCTGAATAGGCAGGAGTTTTTTGAATGAAACAGTTTAAACCGTGATGATTCATGTGTATATTTCCAAGAAAACTGCGACATTTTGGTTAAACTCTTAAAATACACAATGACAGTACATGGAAATGATCAGGAACCTGAAGGAAACACCTGAGATATAAGTAATTAGAACCATACTATCCTTATGGCCGTGTACAATTACCGAGAGTCGAGGAGGAAAGCTGTGAATTGACGAGAATATTGATAATGTTTACAATCCCGGCCCTAATTTCTTGGTTTTTTTTCGAAGAGAGTTCTTTCATATATTAAGAGTTACTATTTAGACAGCTCAGGTTTTGTGTAAAAAGCTTTTACATAAAGAGAATAGTGTTTCTATTTAGAATTGGGTCTGAATTGGCGCGAGTTTCTTGAGTGAAACAGTTTAAACCCTGAAGATTCCTGAATATAACTGTAGGAAAACCGTCTATCTCGGGTAAAACTTTTAAATACACGGTAATAGTCCTGCGAAATGATTAGAAATGTGTAAGAAGCACTTGAAATACCAGTACATAGAGCCATACTATAGTTGTGGCCCTGTTCAATCACCGAGATTAGAGGTATAAAGCTGTGTTATGACCAGAATACTGTTACCGTTTACAAATCCGGCGAATTTACTTGGCGTTTTTGTGAAGAAAGTTCTTTCAAACATTAAAAAGTGCTGGATAAAGAGCTCAGAATTTGTATATGAAGCCTTTAAATGAAGAGAATACTGTTCATATTCAAAATTTGGCTGAATAGGCAGGAGTTTTTTGAATGAAACAGTTTAAACCGTGATGATTCATGTGTATATTTCCAAGAAAACTGCGGCATTTTGGTTAAACTCTTAAAATACACAATGACAGTACATGGAAATGATCAGGAACCTTAAGGAAACACCTGAGATATAAGTAATTAGACCCATACTATCCTTATGGCCGTGTACAATTACCGAGAGTCGAGGAGGAAAGCTGTGAATTGACGAGAATATTGATAATGTTTACAATCCCGGCTCAATTTCTTGGTTTTTTCTCGAAGAGAGTTCTTTCATATATTAAGAGTTACTATTTAGACAGCTCAGGTTTTGTGTAAAAAGCTTTTACATAAAGAGAATAGTGTTTCTATTTAGAATTGGGTCTGAATTGGCGGGAGTTTCTTGAGTGAAACAGTTTAAACCCTGAAGATTCCTGAATATAACTGTAGGAAAACCGTCTATCTCGGGTAAAACTTTTAAATACTCGGAAATAGTCCTGTGACATGATTAGAAATGTGTAAGAAGCACTTGAAATACCAGTACATAGAGCCATACTATCGTTGTGGCCATGTTCAATCACCGAGATTAGAGGTATAAAGCTGTGTTATGACCAGAATACTGTTACAGTTTACAAATCCGGCGAATTTCCTTGGCGTTTTTGTGAAGAAAGTTCTTTCAAACATTAAAAAGTGCTGGATAAAGAGCTCAGAATTTGTATATAAAGCCTTTAAATGAAGAGAATACTGTTCATATTCAAAATTTGGCTGAATAGGCAGGAGTTTTTTGAATGAAACAGTTTAAACCGTGATGATTCATGTGTATATTTCCAAGAAAACTGCGGCATTTTGGTTAAACTCTTAAAATACACAATGACAGTACATGGAAATGATCAGGAACCTGAAGGAAACACCTGAGAAATAAGTAATTAGACCCATACTATCCTTATGGCCGTGTACAATTACCGAGAGTCGAGGAGGAAAGCTGTGAATTGACGAGAATATTGATAATGTTTACAATCCCGGCTCAATTTCTTGGTTTTTTTTCGAAGAGAGTTCTTTCATATATTCAGAGTTACTATTTAGACAGCTCAGGTTTTGTGTAAAAAGCTTTTACATAAAGAGAATAGTGTTTCTATTTAGAATTGGGTCTGAATTGGCACGAGTTTCTTGAGTGAAACAGTTTAAACCCTGAAGATTCCTGAATATAACTGTAGGAAAACCGTCTATCTCGGGTAAAACTTTTAAATACACGGTAATAGTCCTGCGAAATGATTAGAAATGTGTAAGAAGCACTTGAAATACCAGTACATTGAGCCATACTATAGTTGTGGCCCTGTTCAATCACCGAGATTAGAGGTATAAAGCTGTGTTATGACCAGAATACTGTTACCGTTTACAAATCCGGCGAATTTACTTGGCGTTTTTGAGAAGAAAGTTCTTTCAAACATTAAAAAGTGCTGGATAAAGAGCTCAGAATTTGTATATGAAGCCTTTAAATGAAGAGAATACTGTTCATATTCAAAATTTGGCTGAATAGGCAGGAGTTTTTTGAATGAAACAGTTTAAACCGTGATGATTCATGTGTATATTTCCAAGAAAACTGCGGCATTTTGGTTAAACTCTTAAAATACACAATGACAGTACATGGAAATGATCAGGAACCTGAAGGAAACACCTGAGAAATAAGTAATTAGACCCATACTATCCTTATGGCCGTGTACAATTACCGAGAGTCGAGGAGGAAAGCTGTGAATTGACGAGAATATTGATAATGTTTACAATCCCGGCTCAATTTCTTGGTTTTTTTTCGAAGAGAGTTCTTTCATATATTCAGAGTTACTATTTAGACAGCTCAGGTTTTGTGTAAAAAGCTTTTACATAAAGAGAATAGTGTTTCTATTTAGAATTGGGTCTGAATTGGCGGGAGTTTCTTGAGTGAAACAGTTTAAACCCTGAAGATTCCTGAATATAACTGTAGGAAAACCGTCTATCTCGGGTAAAACTTTTAAATACACGGTAATAGTCCTGCGAAATGATTAGAAATGTGTAAGAAGCACTTGAAAGACCAGTACATTGAGCCATACTATCGTTGTGGCCCTGTTCAATCACCGAGATTAGCGGTATAAAGCTGTGTTATGACCAGAATACTGTTACCGTTTACAAATCCGGCGAATTTACTTGGCGTTTTTGAGAAGAAAGTTCTTTCAAACATTAAAAAGTGCTGGATAAAGAGCTCAGAATTTGTATATGAAGCCTTTAAATGAAGAGAATACTGTTCATATTCAAAATTTGGCTGAATAGGCAGGAGTTTTTTTAATGAAACAGTTTAAACCGTGATGATTCATGTGTATATTTCCAAGAAAACTGCGGCATTTTGGTTAAACTCTTAAAATACACAATGACAGTACATGGAAATGATCAGGAACCTGAAGGAAACACCTGAGATATAAGTAATTAGACCCATACTATCCTTATGGCCGTGTACAATTACCGAGAGTCGAGGAGGAAAGCTGTGAATTGACGAGAATATTGATAATGTTTACAATCCCGGGTCAATTTCTTGGTTTTTTCTCGAAGAGAGTTCTTTCATATATTAAGAGTTACTATTTAGACAGCTCAGGTTTTGTGTAAAAAGCTTTTACATAAAGAGAATAGTGTTTCTATTTAGAATTGGGTCTGAATTGGCGCGAGTTTCTTGAGTGAAACAGTTTAAACCCTGAAGATTCCTGAATATAACTGTAGGAAAACCGTCTATCTCGGGTAAAACTTTTAAATACACGGTAATAGTCCTGCGAAATGATTAGAAATGTGTAAGAAGCACTTGAAATACCAGTACATTGAGCCATACTATAGTTGTGGCCCTGTTCAATCACCGAGATTAGAGGTATAAAGCTGTGTTATGACCAGAATACTGTTACCGTTTACAAATCCGGCGAATTTACTTGGCGTTTTTGAGAAGAAAGTTCTTTCAAACATTAAAAAGTGCTGGATAAAGAGCTCAGAATTTGTATATGAAGCCTTTAAATGAAGAGAATACTGTTCATATTCAAAATTTGGCTGAATAGGCAGGAGTTTTTTGAATGAAACAGTTTAAACCGTGATGATTCATGTGTATATTTCCAAGAAAACTGCGGCATTTTGGTTAAACTCTTAAAATACACAATGACAGTACATGGAAATGATCAGGAACCTGAAGGAAACACCTGAGATATAAGTAATTAGACCCATACTATCCTTATGGCCGTGTACAATTACCGAGAGTCGAGGAGGAAAGCTGTGAATTGACGAGAATATTGATAATGTTTACAATCCCGGCTCAATTTCTTGGTTTTTTTTCGAAGAGAGTTCTTTCATATATTAAGAGTTACTATTTAGACAGCTCAGGTTTTGTGTAAAAAGCTTTTACATAAAGAGAATAGTGTTTCTATTTAGAATTGGGTCTGAATTGGCGCGAGTTTCTTGAGTGAAACAGTTTAAACCCTGAAGATTCCTGAATATAACTGTAGGAAAACCGTCTATCTCGGGTAAAACTTTTAAATACACGGTAATAGTCCTGCGAAATGATTAGAAATGTGTAAGAAGCACTTGAAATACCAGTACATAGAGCCATACTATAGTTGTGGCCCTGTTCAATCACCGAGATTAGAGGTATAAAGCTGTGTTATGACCAGAATACTGTTACAGTTTACAAATCCGGCGAATTTACTTGGCGTTTTTGTGAAGAAAGTTCTTTCAAACATTAAAAAGTGCTGGATAAAGAGCTCAGAATTTGTATATAAAGCCTTTAAATGAAGAGAATACTGTTCATATTCAAAATTTGGCTGAATAGGCAGGAGTTTTTTGAATGAAACAGTTTAAACCGTGATGATTCATGTGTATATTTCCAAGAAAACTGCGGCATTTTGGTTAAACTCTTAAAATACACAATGACAGTACATGGAAATGATCAGGAACCTGAAGGAAACACCTGAGAAATAAGTAATTAGACCCATACTATCCTTATGGCCGTGTACAATTACCGAGAGTCGAGGAGGAAAGCTGTGAATTGACGAGAATATTGATAATGTTTACAATCCCGGCTCAATTTCTTGTTTTTTTTTCGAAGAGAGTTCTTTCATATATTAAGAGTTACTATTTAGACAGCTCAGGTTTTGTGTAAAAAGCTTTTACATAAAGAGAATAGTGTTTCTATTTAGAATTGGGTCTGAATTGGCGCGAGTTTCTTGAGTGAAACAGTTTAAACCCTGAAGATTCCTGAATATAACTGTAGGAAAACAGTCTATCTCGGGTAAAACTTTTAAATACACGGTAATAGTCCTGCGAAATGATTAGAAATGTGTAAGAAGCACTTGAAATACCAGTACATAGAGCCATACTATAGTTGTGGCCCTGTTCAATCACCGAGATTAGAGGTATAAAGCTGTGTTATGACCAGAATACTGTTACCGTTTACAAATCCGGCCAATTTACTTGGCGTTTTTGTGAAGAAAGTTCTTTCAAACATTAAAAAGTGCTGGATAAAGAGCTCAGAATTTGTATATGAAGCCTTTAAATGAAGAGAATACTGTTCATATTCAAAATTTGGCTGAATAGGCAGGAGTTTTTTGAATGAAACAGTTTAAACCGTGATGATTCATGTGTATCTTTCCAAGAAAACTGCGGCATTTTGGTTAAACTCTTAAAATACACAATGACAGTACATGGAAATGATCAGGAACCTGAAGGAAGCACCTGAGATAAAAGTAATTAGAACCATACTATCCTTATGGTCATGTACAATTACCGAGAGTCGAGGAGGAAAGCTGTGAATTGACGAGAATATTGATAATGTTTACAATCCCGGCTCAATTTCTTGGTTTTTTTCTCGAAGAGAGTTCTTTCATATATTAAGAGTTACTATTTAGACAGCTCAGGTTTTGTGTAAAAAGCTTTTACATAAAGAGAATAGTGTTTCTATTTAGAATTGGGTCTGAATTGGCGCGAGTTTCTTGAGTGAAACAGTTTAAACCCTGAAGATTCCTGAATATAACTGTAGGAAAACCGTCTATCTCGGGTAAAACTTTTAAATACGCGGTAATAGTCCCGCGACATGATTAGAAATGTGTAAGAAGCACTTGAAATACCAGTACATAGAGCCATACTATCGTTGTGGCCATGTTCAATCACCGAGGTTAGAGGTATAAAGCTTTGTTATGACCAGAATACTGTTACCGTTTACAAATCCGGCGAATTTACTTGGCGTTTTTGTGAAGAAAGTTCTTTCAAACATTAAAAAGTGCTGGATAAAGAGCTCAGAATTTGTATATAAAGCCTTTAATGAAGAGAATACTGTTCATATTCAAAATTCGCTGAATAGGCAGGAGTTTTTTGAATGAAACAGTTTAAACCGTGATGATTCATGTGTATATTTCCAAGAAAACTGCGGCATTTTGGTTAAACTCTTAAAATACACAATGACAGTACATGGAAATGATCAGGAACCTGAAGGAAACACCTGAGATATAAGTAATTAGACCCATACTATCCTTATGGCCGTGTACAATTACCGAGAGTCGAGGAGGAAAGCTGTGAATTGACGAGAATATTGATAATGTTTACAATCCCGGCTCAATTTCTTGTTTTTTTTTCGAAGAGAGTTCTTTCATATATTAAGAGTTACTATTTAGACAGCTCAGGTTTTGTGTAAAAAGCTTTTACATAAAGAGAATACTGTTTCTTTTTAGAATTGGGTCTGAATTGGCGCGAGTTTCTTGAGTGAAACAGTTTAAACCCTGAAGATTCCTGAATATAACTGTGGGAAAACCGTCTATCTCGGGTAAAACTTTTAAATACACGGTAATAGTTCTGCGACATGATTAGAAATGTGTAAGAAGCACTTGAAATACCAGTACATAGAGCCATACTATCGTTGTGGCCATGTTCAATCACCGAGATTAGAGGTATAAAGCTTTGTTATGACCAGAATACTGTTACAGTTTACAAATCCGGCGAATTTACTTGGCGTTTTTGTGAAGAAAGTTCTTTCAAACATTAAAAAGTGCTGGATAAAGAGCTCAGAATTTGTATATAAAGCCTTTAAATGAAGAGAATACTGTTCATATTCAAAATTTGGCTGAATAGGCAGGAGTTTTTTGAATGAAACAGTTTAAAACCGTGATGATTCATGTGTATATTTCCAAGAAAACTGCGGCATTTTGGTTAAACTCTTAAAATACACAATGACAGTACATGGAAATGATCAGGAACCTGAAGGAAACACCTGAGAAATAAGTAATTAGACCCATACTATCCTTATGGCCGTGTACAATTACCGAGAGTCGAGGAGGAAAGCTGTGAATTGACGAGAATATTGATAATGTTTACAATCCCGGCTCAATTTCTTGGTTTTTTTTCGAAGAGAGTTCTTTCATATATTAAGAGTTACTATTTAGACAGCTCAGGTTTTGTGTAAAAAGCTTTTACATAAAGAGAATAGTGTTTCTATTTAGAATTGGGTCTGAATTGGCGGGAGTTTCTTGAGTGAAACAGTTTAAACCCTGAAGATTCCTGAATATAACTGTAGGAAAACCGTCTATCTCGGGTAAAACTTTTAAATACACGGTAATAGTCCTGTGACATGATTAGAAATGTGTAAGAAGCACTTGAAATACCAGTACATAGAGCCATACTATCGTTGTGGCCATGTTCAATCACCGAGATTAGAGGTATAAAGCTTTGTTATGACCAGAATACTGTTACCGTTTACAAATCCGGCGAATTTACTTGGCGTTTTTGTGAAGAAAGTTCTTTCAAACATTAAAAAGTGCTGGATAAAGAGCTCAGAATTTGTATATAAAGCCTTTAAATGAAGAGAATACTGTTCATATTCAAAATTTGGCTGAATAGGCAGGAGTTTTTTGAATGAAACAGTTTAAACCGTGATGATTCATGTGTATATTTCCAAGAAAACTGCGGCATTTTGGTTAAACTCTTAAAATACACAATGACAGTACATGGAAATGATCAGGAACCTGAAGGAAACACCTGAGAAATAAGTAATTAGACCCATACTATCCTTATGGCCGTGTACAATTACCGAGAGTCGAGGAGGAAAGCTGTGAATTGACGAGAATATTGATAATGTTTACAATCCCGGCTCAATTTCTTGGTTTTTTTTCGAAGAGAGTTCTTTGATATATTAAGAGTTACTATTTAGACAGCTCAGGTTTTGTGTAAAAAGCTTTTACATAAAGAGAATAGTGTTTCTATTTAGAATTGGGTCTGAATTGGCGGGAGTTTCTTGAGTGAAACAGTTTAAACCCTGAAGATTCCTCAATATAACTGTAGGAAAACCGTCTATCTCGGGTAAAACTTTTAAATACACGGTAATAGTCCTGCGAAATGATTAGAAATGTGTAAGAAGCACTTGAAATACCAGTACATAGAGCCATACTATAGTTGTGGCCCTGTTCAATCACCGAGATTAGAGGTATAAAGCTGTGTTATGACCAGAATACTGTTACCGTTTACAAATCCGGCGAATTTACTTGGCGTTTTTGTGAAGAAAGTTCTTTCAAACATTAAAAAGTGCTGGATAAAGAGCTCAGAATTTGTATATGAAGCCTTTAAATGAAGAGAATACTGTTCATATTCAAAATTTGGCTGAATAGGCAGGAGTTTTTTGAATGAAACAGTTTAAACCGTGATGATTCATGTGTATATTTCCAAGAAAACTGCGGCATTTTTTTTTTTTTTTTTAAATATATTTTATTGATTTTCCACAGAGAGGAAGGGAGAGAGATAGAGAGTTAGAAACATCGATGAGAGAGAAACATCGACCAGCCGCCTCCTGCACATCTCCCACTGGGGATGTGCCCGCAACCCAGGTACATGCCCTTGACCGGAATCGAACCCGGGACCCTTCAGTCCGCAGGCCGACGCTCCATTCACTGAGCCAAACCAGTCTCGGCAACTGCGGCATTTTGGTTAAACTCTTAAAATACACAATGACAGTACATGGAAATGATCAGGAACCTGAAGGAAGCACCTGAGATAAAAGTAATTAGAACCATACTATCCTTATGGTCGTGTACAGTTACCGAGAGTCGAGGAGGAAAGCTGTGAATTGAGGAGAATATTGATAATGTTTACAATCCCGGCTCAATTTCTTGGTTTTTTTCGAAGAGAGTTCTTTCATATATTAAGAGTTACTATTTAAACAGCTCAGGTTTTGTGTAAAAAGCTTTTACATAAAGAGAATACTGTTTCTAATTAGAATTGGGTCTGAATTGGCGCGAGTTTCTTGAGTGAAACAGTTTAAACCCTGAAGGTTCCTTAATATAACTGTAGGAAAACCGTCTATCTCGGGTAAAACTTTTAAATACGCGGTAATAGTCCCGCGACATGATTAGAAATGTGTAAGAAGCACTTGAAATACCAGTACATAGAGCCATACTATCGTTGTGGCCATGTTCAATCACCGAGGTTAGAGGTATAAAGCTTTGTTATGACCAGAATACTGTTACCGTTCACAAATCCGGCGAATTTACTTGGCGTTTTTGTGAAGAAAGTTCTTTCAAACATTAAAAAGTGCTGGATAAAGAGCTCAGAATTTGTATATAAAGCCTTTAAATGAAGAGAATACAGTTCATATTCAAAATTTGGCTGAATAGGCAGGAGTTTTTTGAATGAAACAGTTTAAACCGTGAAGATTCATGTGTATATTTCCAAGAAAACTGCGGCATTTTGGTTAAACTCTTAAAATACACAATGACAGTACATGGAAATGATCAGGAACCTGAAGGAAACACCTGAGATATAAGTAATTAGACCCATACTATCCTTATGGCCGTGTACAATTACTGAGAGTCGAGGAGGAAAGCTGTGAATTGACGAGAATATTGATAATGTTTACAATCCCGGCTCAATTTCTTGATTTTTTCTCGAAGAGAGTTCTTTCATATATTAAGAGATACTATTTAGACAGCTCAGGTTTTGTGTAAAAAGCTTTTACATAAAGAGAATAGTGTTTCTATTTAGAATTGGGTCTGAATTGGCGCGAGTTTCTTGAGTGAAACAGTTTAAACCCTGAAGATTCCTGAATATAACTGTAGGAAAACCGTCTATCTCGGGTAAAACTTTTAAATACGCGGTAATAGTCCCGCGACATGATTAGAAATGTGTAAGAAGCACTTGAAATACCAGTACATAGAGCCATACTATCGTTGTGGCCATGTTCAATCACCGAGGTTAGAGGTATAAAGCTTTGTTATGACCAGAATACTGTTACCGTTTACAAATCCGGCGAATTTACTTGGCGTTTTTGTGAAGAAAGTTCTTTCAAACATTAAAAAGTGCTGGATAAAGAGCTCAGAATTTGTATATAAAGCCTTTAAATGAAGAGAATACAGTTCATATTCAAAATTTGGCTGAATAGGCAGGAGTTTTTTGAATGAAACAGTTTAAACCGTGATGATTCATGTGTATATTTCCAAGAAAACTGCGGCATTTTGGTTAAACTCTTAAAATACACAATGACAGTACATGGAAATGATCAGGAACCTGAAGGAAACACCTGAGATATAAGTAATTAGACCCATACTATCCTTATGGCCGTGTACAATTACTGAGAGTCGAGGAGGAAAGCTGTGAATTGACGAGAATATTGATAATGTTTACAATCCCGGCTCAATTTCTTGATTTTTTCTCGAAGAGAGTTCTTTCATATATTAAGAGTTACTATTTAGACAGCTCAGGTTTTGTGTAAAAAGCTTTTACATAAAGAGAATAGTGTTTCTATTTAGAATTGGGTCTGAATTGGCGCGAGTTTCTTGAGTGAAACAGTTTAAACCCTGAAGATTCCTGAATATAACTGTAGGAAAACCGTCTATCTCGGGTAAAACTTTTAAATACGCGGTAATAGTCCCGCGACATGATTAGAAATGTGTAAGAAGCACTTGAAATACCAGTACATAGAGCCATACTATCGTTGTGGCCATGTTCAATCACCGAGGTTAGAGGTATAAAGCTTTGTTATGACCAGAATACTGTTACCGTTTACAAATCCGGCGAATTTCCTTGGCGTTTTTGTGAAGAAAGTTCTTTCAAACATTAAAAAGTGCTGGATAAAGAGCTCAGAATTTGTATATAAAGCCTTTAAATGAAGAGAATACTGTTCATATTCAAAATTTGGCTGAATAGGCAGGAGTTTTTTGAATGAAACAGTTTAAACCGTGATGATTCATGTGTATATTTCCAAGAAAACTGCGGCATTTTGGTTAAACTCTTAAAATACACAATGACAGTACATGGAAATGATCAGGAACCTGAAGGAAACACCTGAGATATAAGTAATTAGACCCATACTATCCTTATGGCCGTGTACAATTACCGAGAGTCGAGGAGGAAAGCTGTGAATTGACGAGAATATTGATAATGTTTACAATCCCGGCTCAATTTCTTGTTTTTTTTTCGAAGAGAGTTCTTTCATATATTAAGAGTTACTATTTAGACAGCTCAGGTTTTGTGTAAAAAGCTTTTACATAAAGAGAATACTGTTTCTTTTTAGAATTGGGTCTGAATTGGCGCGAGTTTCTTGAGTGAAACAGTTTAAACCCTGAAGATTCCTGAATATAACTGTGGGAAAACCGTCTATCTCGGGTAAAACTTTTAAATACACGGTAATAGTTCTGCGACATGATTAGAAATGTGTAAGAAGCACTTGAAATACCAGTACATAGAGCCATACTATCGTTGTGGCCATGTTCAATCACCGAGATTAGAGGTATAAAGCTTTGTTATGACCAGAATACTGTTACAGTTTACAAATCCGGCGAATTTACTTGTCGTTTTTGTGAAGAAAGTTCTTTCAAACATTAAAAAGTGCTGGATAAAGAGCTCAGAATTTGTATATAAAGCCTTTAAATGAAGAGAATACTGTTCATATTCAAAATTTGGCTGAATAGGCAGGAGTTTTTTGAATGAAACAGTTTAAAACCGTGATGATTCATGTGTATATTTCCAAGAAAACTGCGGCATTTTGGTTAAACTCTTAAAATACACAATGACAGTACATGGAAATGATCAGGAACCTGAAGGAAACACCTGAGAAATAAGTAATTAGACCCATACTATCCTTATGGCCGTGTACAATTACCGAGAGTCGAGGAGGAAAGCTGTGAATTGACGAGAATATTGATAATGTTTACAATCCCGGCTCAATTTCTTGGTTTTTTCTCAAAGAGAGTTCTTTCATATATTAAGAGTTACTATTTAGACAGCTCAGGTTTTGTGTAAAAAGCTTTTACATAAAGAGAATAGTGTTTCTATTTAGAATTGGGTCTGAATTGGCGCGAGTTTCTTGAGTGAAACAGTTTAAACCCTGAAGATTCCTGAATATAACTGTAGGAAAACCGTCTATCTCCGGTAAAACTTTTAAATACACGGTAATAGTCCTGCGACATGATTAGAAATGTGTAAGAAGCACTTGAAATACCAGTACATAGAGCCATACTATCGTTGTGGCCATGTTCAATCAGCGAGATTAGAGGTATAAAGCTTTGTTATGACCAGAATACTGTTACCGTTTACAAATCCGGCGAATTTACTTGGCGTTTTTCTGAAGAAAGTTCTTTCAAACATTAAAAAGTGCTGGATAAAGAGCTCAGAATTTGTATATAAAGCCTTTAAATGAAGAGAATACTGTTCATATTCAAAATTTGGCTGAATAGGCAGGAGTTTTTTGAATGAAACAGTTTAAACCGTGATGATTCATGTGTATATTTCCAAGAAAACTGCGGCATTTTGGTTAAACTCTTAAAATACACAATGACAGTACATGGAAATGATCAGGAACCTGAAGGAAACAACTGAGATATAAGTAATTAGACCCATACTATCCTTATGGCCGTGTACAATTACCGAGAGTCGAGGAGGAAAGCTGTGAATTGACGAGAATATTGATAATGTTTACAATCCCGGCTCAATTTCTTGGTTTTTTTTCGAAGAGAGTTCTTTCATATATTAAGAGTTACTATTTAGACAGCTCAGGTTTTGTGTAAAAAGCTTTTACATAAAGAGAATACTGTTTCTAATTAGAATTGGGTCTGAATTGGCGCGAGTTTCTTGAGTGAAACAGTTTAAACCCTGAAGGTTCCTGAATATAACTGG